>NC_083831.1:10606247-11041390 GCF_015708825.2 Lethenteron reissneri | reverse complement strand
TAAAAAATATTTTAGGGAGGAAATGGCAGGAAAATAGTTTTGAAATTTAGATATTTTTCTGGGGGGGGGCCACCCCAGACCCGTGGAAGATTTGGTCCCCCCCAATGTTGACTCCATGGCTACGGCCTTGACGTGCTAGTTTCTCTACCCCCCCCCCTCTCTCTATTTAAGGCCTCAACACAGAGGCGTTGTTTCTCTGTGTGCCTATGTGTGTCTCTCTCTGTGTGTCTCTGTGTCATCTCTCTCTGTGTGTCTATGTGTGTCTCTCTCTCTGTGTGTCTCTCTGTCATCTCTCTCTGTGTGTCTATGTGTGTGTCTCTCTCTCTGTCATCTCTCTGTGTGTCTGTGTGTGTCTCTCTCTGTGTGTCTCTGTGTCATCTCTCTCTGTGTGTCTATGTGTGTGTGTCTCTCTCTCTGTGTCTTTCTGTCATCTCTCTCTGTGTGTCTATATGTCTCTCTCTCTGTGTGTCTATATGTGTCTCTCTCTGTGTGTCTTTGTGTCATCTCTCTGCTTATGTGTCTGTCTATGTGTCTCCGTGTCTCTCTCTCAAATTGAGCAATCTTTGGAAGAACGTTATCAACCAGGTAGGGTGTTGACTGTTATGTTAGATGACTCTAAGTTTAATAGGTTTTTTTTTCATTTGTACCTGATGATGATTGCTTGTGTTGCAGTTGAAACGTCGTATGCTATTATATAATGTATTTATTTATTCTACGTGACTTTACCGAAAGAACCAAAGAGTATCTTGCTTAAGTTTTAATTTCCCTTCACCTGGCTCGCTACTTTGTAACTTGTTTTGTTTTAAATATTCACAGTTTTTTCATTTTTTACCAGGCCACGCCCGCTTGAGCTGCTGTACCTCTCTTGTTTTCTGAAGCGACCTGCCCACAACAACAATAACAACAAGGTGAGGCTCGTCAACAGCGTGGTGGTGTTCACTCTAGACGCGTGGCGGTGTTCACTCTAGACGCGTGGCGGTGTTCACTCTAGACGCGTGGCGGTGTTCACTCTAGACGTGTGACGGTGTTCACTCGGACGCGTGGTGGTGTTCACTCTAGACGCGTGGTGGTGTTCACTCTGGACGCGTGGCTGTGTTCACTCTGGACGCGTGGTGGTGTTCACTCTAGACGTGTGACGGTGTTCACTCGGACGCGTGGCGGTGTTCACTCTAGACGCGTGGCGGTGTTCACTCTAGACGCGTGGCGGTGTTCACTCTAGACGTGTGACGGTGTTCACTCGGACGCGTGGTGGTGTTCACTCTAGACGCGTGGTGGTGTTCACTCTAGATGCGTGGCTGTGTTCACTCTGGACGCGTGGTGGTGTTCACTCTAGACGTGTGGCGGTGTTCACTCTCTACATGTGGAGGGGAAACCCGGGGATCGGGAAGGAAATCCACGCGACCACGGGGAGAGAGAGAGAGACACGTAAACTACAAATATACAGCAGGCGTCAGGGTCAGGATCGAACCCACGACTTCCTGTATGCCAGGACAGGTAGTTAACATCTCACCACAGAGAGACACGCAGCCTCGGCTGTGTTGGTTGATCCTCGATGAATTACTTGGTGGAGTGATGAAGTATTAATACTGAGCAGGTGAAGGTGGCCAGGCGTGGGTCTGGACACACCACCACCTGTGAACCGTGCCAGTGTGTGACAGTGGTGGAGCCAGTGGGGGTGGGGTGGCACGTGCCCCCCCAACGATCCAATAGAAATCCGTAATTTCGATAGGATCATTGTGGTTTATTAGTAACTAGCTTCACTACCCGGCTTCGCCCGGGACTTGGATACTTGTCTCGGATTAATTTAATATTCCCTCATATTTCACTGAAAAACCCTGAAAAAGTGATTCTTGTAAGAAAGAAAAGCTGAAAGAAATCAATTTAACTAAATCGGATGTTTTTCACTCAAGGAAATTCAACCTGAACCCACTGCTACGTCAGGTCGATTTTTGCCACTCGGGAAGGGAATGACGCGGCGTTCGCTTAGACATTCCAGACAGCATAAGCTGTGAAAATTTCATGATGCCAGAGCTCAGCGTTGGAGACTTTTTGCTGCTTCACACAAACAAACAGGTGTAAGTTCTGCTTTATATTTAAGATGGCAGTTGTACCCGTTCTTCACACGGATTTGTATTGAAACTCCGAGAAGCCAATGACTTAATCGGCCAGGAGCGAAGCGCCACCTAAAATCTCCCGGCACGCTGTGAACAGCTGTAGAAGTACGGCGCGCAAAGAGCCATGTGGTAGGGGGGTAAGCATTGCAGAGCGCTTAGCTCAGGTGTGATGCGGGTTGATGCCACATACGTCATGGTCATTTCCCCCCCCCTCCCCCCAAAATACAAAAGTCTATTTTTCTTTCCTGAAGGCATCAACACGTTCAGCGAGCGCGATGACGATCACACGCGTCGAATGAAAAGCAAGGGACAAGTCCTTTCTTACTAACAACTCCTTTCTCACTAACAACTCCTTACTTACTAACAACTCCTGTAATTTTTCATTGCTGGAGGGGTTTCCCCCCCTGCCTGAAAATCCTGGCTCTACCTCTGAGTGTGTGATATTGTCAAGTTTGTATTTGCAGTAAAGTCTATTAACTCTCATTCTTAGGTTTTTTCGGTAAAGTCATGTAGGTAAAAACATTAAAAAGTAAAATAAAATAAAAATAAAAAATCACGACGTTTCGGAGGCAACACAAGCTTCCGTCTTCAGGTGGTACCGTCACAGCCACGACAGCTGTATCAAGTAAATGAGAGATTGCAGTAGCTACCACTCCGTTTATATAATGGTTGGAGAAGGTGGTGGGGCAAGGGCCGCATACTTTTTATTAATATGGTAAGGTGAGGCTTAAGACTAGGAGTGGAGAGGTGCGGTTTGTGACTACCTGTGACAGGGAGACCGCCACTAAACATGGTAAAACTGTAATAGTTGTCTGTCAAATAAGATTGGCAAATAAGTGTAGTTAAATCTTTTTTGCATGGTTAATCACATCTTTCCAATGATTACTCAGTTTGTAACCGTCATCACGGTTGAAATTATGTCTGTGTTTGTATATTTGTATGGCTTCGTGTACAAACCTTTGATGGTAGCCAGGAGGTTTGCAAAGAAATGTGCTTCACTAGGATATTGACAAGGTCTGTGATATTCCAAACCTGACTATGGCTTGGGAGACCTTCAGGTACACGTTTCTCCAAATTCTTAACAAACATGCTCCGTTGGTTAAATTTAAAACTAAAGGCAACCGTCCACCATGGTTTGATCCTGTGATTACAAAGCTCATGAAAACTAGGGACAAGGCTTGGGCATGTGCTCAGAAAAGTAATTTGGTCAATGACTGGCTAGAATACAGGATTTTAAGGAATAGATGCGTCAAAAAAATACGGCATGCAAAAAATAACTACTTCTCTTCCACTCTCCTTGAATCTCATGGAAATGCCAGGATTTTCTGGAAAACAATCAAATGTATAGAAAAGGCATCCAAAACAGATCATCTGCCCGTTCAGCTTAACCGAAATGGGGAATATTTTTCAGATCCCCAAAAAATAGTTGACAATTTTAACCTTCATTTTTCTGAAGCTGGTACCCTATTTGATAATGTATTGGGAGTCACCCCTGCTCATGCAAATTCCTACACTCCTGTCCAAACATTAAGCGAATTTAGTTTTCAGCCAATCCACGAAAATAATGTTCTGAAACAACTGTCCTACCTCAAAGGGTCCTCCTCTACCGGAGCAGATAGTATTCCCGTCTTTGCTCTACTAACTGTTGGTCACCTAATATACAAACCTATAGCCCATATTTTCAACCTGTCCATCAAAGAAGCATCAGTTCCTCTAGAATAGAAACATTCCTATGTTCGTCCACTTCACAAAGGGGGCCCTAAAGATGATCCAAATAACTACCGACCTATCTCAATTTTGTCCCCGTTGATGAAAATTTTTGAAAAATTATTGACCTACCAAATTAGCAGTTTCCTGTCCGCCAACAATCTATTACATCTAAAACAATCTGGGTTCCGAAAAAAATACAGCACCACATCTGCTGCATTAGACTCTCTGAATCACATTTACAGTAGCCTTGATAATAAGCAGTACTGCGCCTGTCTTTTTCTTGACTTGTCCAAAGCTTTTGATACAGTAGACCACAACATCCTGCTTAGTAAAATAAGTTGCCTCGGTTTTTCCGAAAACACAGTAAAATGGTTAAAAAATTACCTCTTTTCTCGCACCCAAACTGTATTCACAGATGGTTGGAGGTCAAACAGTGTTAAGATAACAAAAGGGGTTCCACAGGGTTCCATTCTCGGCCCCCTCTTGTTTTCTCTTTATGTAAATGACTTGGGCACTGAACTGGATTATTCCAGGGTAAATCTTTTTGCAGATGACACGGTACTAATTACTGCTGGCCGCTCTCCGGATGACGTGATTGCTAAGCTCCAGAGTGATTTCAACAAACTACAACATCAGCTAGTTGCTCTTAAACTAGTCCTAAATCCTGCCAAAACCAAGGTGCTATGCTTCTCACCAGGACTAAAGCGGGAAGTTATTTTTCCCCAATTACATACCTTAAATAATGATCAAATAGAGCAAGTCAAGATCTATAAGTATCTTGGGGTCATCCTGGATTCAAAACTGAATTTTGAAGATCACATTGATTATATTGGGAAAAAGACAAAAATTAAAATTGGTTTTCTATATCGACACAAGCACTGCTTCCCTCCTATGTTCCGTTTGGAATTGATTAAAGCTACCGTACTGCCTCTACTTGATTACTGTGACATTGTGTATAAATCAGCCCCAAGTACTGTACTGAAGAAGCTTGACTCAATGTATCACTCGGCCTTAAGATTTGCATTGAACTTCCCATATAGGACTCACCACTGTGATCTCTACATTGGGTCAAACTTAACATCTCTGAATGTTCGACGGCTTGTGCACCAGATCTTATTTATTCATGATGTACTTGCAAAAAAATCTGCAGATTATCTGCTGGATCTCGTCTCTGTTTCAAAGAACAAATTTGACCTAAGGTCTACACTCATTTACCAGCTTAATATTCCCTATTGCCGTACATATACTGGAGGAAGGGCCTTTGCTATTGATGCCCCCAGGGTCTGGAATGCTGTTGCAAATAAATTGAAACTTGAGTCACTACCTATGAGATCTTCACTCAAAACTGCTTTAGAGGAGTTGTACACCCCTAGCTGCCAGTGCTATTCAGTGACCTAAAATAAAATGTTTCGCTCCGGATGATCGCTACAAAGTATGACCTGTGTTTTGATTTAGTGTGCTGATCTTAAAGGTGCATTGAAAAATTACAATACTCCGATTGATGCTCCTGCTGTTGTGGAGTGACTCATGCAGCCAGCTATGGCTGCAGGGTTTTGGTAGTACATGTTGTTTATGCCATTTATTGTTAAAATTCCGTCAGTTCCTATGATTGCTTTTTCATTGCCTTCATGGCTTTATTTTGGTGATTTCGAAAAGTGTATTGGTTTAGCCATGTTTGTGTTGTTGTAGTACAGAGTTAGACTGATGGCCTTAATCTAAGTTGTCTTGTGGTTGTTGTTGTTGTTTGACTTGCATCCCACTGGGATTTTTGCACACAGCGTTGGTGTACGGTGTTTTTTCTGCAATATTTTTGCTGTCTTTTCTTGGATTTTCTCTTTGCACTTAGTCACATATTCACTTTAAGATGTTTTTTTTGTTCATGTTTTTGTTTTTTGTTTGTTGCGGTTGCACCCGATTCAAGAGCTGAATGGCTCACAGGGCTATACCTAATAAATGAACTTGAACTTGAACTTGGTCTCGGAAAATACAATTTCATGAGAGCCCACCGAGTTGTAGCAATGATCGGCAAAGGCTGAAGAATAAGTTCTGCTGTTGTATGTGTTGGATTATGAAATTTTGATAAAAATAATAAAAATTAATAATTTTCCGAAAAATGCACAAATCGCATTAAATACGTTAATGTGTGTATTAATATGCATAAATTATGATAATGTGAGTAATTATATGCATAAATTATGATAATCACGGAGATAATCATAGTAATTTATGCGGATGTTTGCGATTATGTTAATGTGTGCAGTTATGATAATTAGGCTCAGCTTCGTTTATCCAGTGTTATCTCAATCAGGATAACACGATTATCATCGATTAAACGTTTACCGATTATCCTAGTGTGTGTTATGATATTTTAGGTCTCCATTTTCATATCTCATCACAGGATACAGTTATCAAGAATAAGATGGTTTTGCATGGACTTGGAAGGAACACTCGATATGCTTCTGTGGTAACAATTTTATTCTAACAAGCATGTGACATTCTATCATGCAGGTCAAACATGCGTCGATAATTCATGGGTAAGATTATGCACTTAACGAAAAATGGATGACTAAAACACTTCTAACATTTGCGAGACTATGTATTTAACTAAATGGAATAACCAAACTCTTATGCATTTGCGATATTATGCATTAGACTAATATGAATAACTAAAACTCTTATGCAATTACGAGACTATGCATTTGACTAAAATGAATGAATAAACACTTATGCATTTGCGAGACTATGCATTTAACTAAATTGAATAACCAAACTCTTATGCATTTGCGATATTATGCATTCGACTAATATGACTAACTAAAATTCTTATGCAATTACGAGATTATGCATTTGACGAAAATGAATGAATAAACACTTATGCATTTGCGAGACTATGCATTTAACTAAATTGAATAACCAAACTCTTATGCATTTGCGATATTATGCATTCGACTAATATGGATAACTAAAATTCTTATGCAATTACGAGATTAAGCATTTGACTAAAATGAATGAATGAACACGTATGCATTTGCGAGACTATGCATTTACTAAATTGAATAACTCAAAACTCTTATGCATTTGCAATATTGTGCATTTAACGAACTGAATGACTAAAAACCCTCCTAACAATCGTAACCTCTACCTTCCCACCAGGCATCTCATTAGTTCGTTTTTGTATCGATCACAATCGGCGACTGGCCGAGTTTGAAAACAAGCATGACACACTTCATTTTGCGGTAATCAAAAGAACTTATTGTATCCCAGAGGCGAAAGTATATGTCAATAGATTCATCGGCAAGTATAAAATACTTTTAACGGAATGTTTGATATAATGGTGGGTGAGGGCGTGGGTGTGGGAGAGCGAATCTGGCTCTGTTTTAATTAATGCTTCGGCGAGACTCTGACAAAGGAAACTGGTTTGACAAGATTTTCTCTCTCTGTGTACGGTCGATTCGTAATGAGGATTTCGGGAGGTTGAGTTTGCCTCGACGAGTCTATTGATCGCCTATGTGATGAGCGGAATAAGGGAAAGGCACGGAAACAACCTCACTCTTATAACCGACGGACTCTTAATCACTCGATGGGCCACGATTCCTCATGGCCAGCTGATGGTTCATGTAGTTGATAATCAGTCTTCCGATAATTGTGTAGGGTTGATATGATGGTAAGGACGAAATAGATAGTCTCAAAGGGAGGTGGGCGTCGACGCGAGCGCGTGTGAGCCTACGTGAGGGAAGTTGTGGGTACGAACGACTTTCGGAGAAGGGCCCTCTTTGTCGCGGCTGCGGTGATCGGCTGCTTCAGACTCCTGCCTCGGCTGAGCCCGTACGAAGATTGACGGCGTGGCTGCGCTCGTTTGCGTGGTCAGGCGAGCACGTGTGTGGTGGCGGCAAGGGAGCTGGCTCGTTCACTCGTGTGCGGCAGGCGAGCACCTCGGCGATGCACGTCAAGACGGTGCACGTCAAGGCGACGCACGTCGCCACCCCACGAGCCTCGTCCTTCTGGATGACGAGAGCTTCTTCGTTGGCGGCGACGAGGAGAGATGGCTGTCGCCCTGGAGATCTCTGGTGGGGCCTTAGCCCGGAGACGAGATGAGATGTAGGCCGGAGCTCGTGAAGATCTGTGGTGGAGCCGAAGCCCTGGCGACGAGATGGGGCTCAGAGCCCTGGCGATCTCCTTTGTATGGATTTTCCTTCGGTTTATATCTGGAAATTCCACTCAGTTTCCCGAGTTGTTCAAAGTCTGTCATAAAACATTCCTGTGGGTGTGAACCATCTGCGTCTGTGTGTGTGTCGTGTGCGTGTCCGTCCGTGTGCTTATTAGCTTTGAAGACACAGCTGTGTGTCGTTCTGGAAGAAAAGGGGGGGGGGGGGGTGGGGGCCTCGTGACGGCGCCACCGAAGTTATCCATTAGCCAGACCGATGATTCGCGTCGAGTTATATATAAAAAAACATTCGAATCCATGTTTTGTTACTGAATAATATTTGTCGCGAAAACCTACGCATTAAGCGAGCTTAATTATTCCCTCCCTTGCTCGGGGATCATATCTTTTGTCTCGCACAGCTTAAGTTGTTTTGGTTTGGAAGTTGAAATGCGACTTATTTGCTGCTTGGTTCCATTATGCCCAAGTTATGCCGAAACCGTGTTCACGATGTTTCATCGTGACCCGATCTCTCATGGAAATGTTATTTCCTCGCGTGTGCAATTTTTGCTGTCCGTGTTGTGGGGAGACAAAGACGGTTGTTTCCACGGTGGAAGCACCCGGCGCATGCTTTTATTTATTTATCTTCGAAGATGTGTTAATTTCCTTTGAGCCATTGCCCCAACCTTTATGGGTGTCATTTCCTGGCTTTGTGCCTGCGTGTGGAGATCCTCTCGGAAAGACAAAGACGGCCGTGTTGCTCGCTTCCCATGGGGTGTTGTGTTTGGTTAATTTTGAGAGCCTTCTCCGCCCTTGATTCCTCTTCTACTTTAATTCCGTACTTATTATTTGACTTCTTGTGATTATTTAATCTGATATCCCGGCTAGGGATCTTTGTTTTGGAGCGAAATAGATGCCATAATTATTCTTCGATGCTTCGGCCCGGCCGTGTAGAAATTCTTTAAAGGTAAATAATGTCAGTATTTAATTAACAATGATGAGTCGCGATTCTGGTGCAGACTGTAGTCTGATTTCCAATTGGAGTGAGGATGGATACTGTTTGCTTAATCTTCATGGCTAAGTTGGTAACTTTGTGTATCTAACATGGTTCAAAGACCCGTATGTGCTTTTTGTCGTCAATGCTGTTTCTTTGTTAAGAATATAATTATCTCTTCCTCCGTGGTGCCTGGTTTTGTAAGGCTTTTTACGAAAGGGTGTCATTCTAACCCCCCGCCTGCCATTCCCCCCTCCCTTGTTCCTCTTGTGTGAAATTCGGGGAGTTTTTATGACCTTGATTGCCCTCTTTCATGCCCTCTTTCCTTTGAAATGAGGTATGCGCACATCTGTGGAAGTGTGGGGGCGTGTTCGTTCCACGTTGCCCAGTGTCTATTAAAAAAAACGATATTATATATGTTGGCAGAATAATTTATAAAAAAAAATAATATAAAAAAAAATAAAAAGGGGGTACATACACAACACTGCCGTGTTTCACAAGTCAGATCTGAAACACGGCAGAACTGATTTTTCAGCCGTTGCCGATCATTGCTACAACTCGGTGGGCTCTCATGAAATTGTATTTTCCGAGACCAAGGTTCTCTGCAAACCTCTTGGCTACCATCAAAGGTTTGTACACGAAGCCATACAAATATACAAACACAGACATAATTTCAACCGTGATGACGGTTACAAACTGAGTAATCATTGGAAAGATGTGATTAACCATGCAAAAAAGATTTAACTACACTTATTTGCCAATCTTATTTGACAGACAACTATTACAGTTTTTCTATGTTTAGTGGCGGTCTCCCTGTCACAGGTAGTCACAAACCGCACCTCTCCACTCTTAGTCTTAAGCCTCACCTTACCATATTAATAAAAAGTATGCGGCCCTTGCCCCACCACCTTCTCCAACCATTATATAAACGGAGTGGTAGCTACTGCAATCTCTCATTTACTTGATACAGCTGTCGTGGCTGTGATGGTACCACCTGAAGACGGAAGCTTGTGTTGCCTCCGAAACGTCGTGATTTTTTATTTTATTTTACTTTTTAATGTTTTTACCTATGTGACTTTACCGAAAAAACCTAAGAATATGAATCCTTGCAGTCACGAAAGCTTCGAATCTAGAATCTATTAACTCTATTGAGCACATAGGTTATATCAAAACAGTAGTTTATTTTAGTTTTCCTCTGAAACTCTTTGTAAGAATGGAGTCAGGAAGTGATCACAGCACACACGTGCAGCAGCTGAAGTCGGAACTGCTCATCCCAGCAATCAAGGACATCTGAGCCTGGCTTCACACCTCTAAATTGCGATTGAACATTAATTTATGCATTTGTGCATGACACAAATAGTATTATTTTCAACACCCTTTGCTATGTTAGCTGAATTTAGCTTTCATAAACATTTATTTAGAAGCCAGACAGCTGAAATTGTGTGCTGAGTTTTGGGTTAACGTTCATTTTGAAGATACGAGGGCTTCCAGGCATGTTTATGACCATTTGGCCTCTCATTGTGTGCCATAACAGCCCGTGTGATGAATTTGGGACACTTTTTTTTTACTATATCATAAATATATGAACAACTATAGACGTGTAAGTCACGTGTGACTGTGTATATGTATTCCTCTGTGCCTCGATACTGACGTGTAGATGGTGTGGATATTCTTCTTTTTCTGTCTGCAGCTGTCGCTGCCTCTGCAGAATTGGTCTCATGGAGCAAAGGCACTCGGCGCAGCTCGGTGCAAAAAGGCATCAATGCGACCGGTGTGCATACAGCACGGATTGTCCTGCACAGTTGACACGGCACCAGAGAACTCACACAGGAGAGAAACCCTTCAAGTGCAGTGTGTGTGGGAAGGCGTTTGCACAGTCATATAATCTTGTAGCACACCAGAGAACACACACGGGAGAGAAACCCTTCAAGTGCAGTGTGTGTGGGAAGGCGTTTGCACAGTCATCTGCTCTTGTAAAACACCAGAGAACACACACGGGAGAGAAACCCTTCAAGTGCAGTGTGTGTGGGAAGGCGTTTGCACAGTCATCTGCTCTTGTAGCACACCAGAGAACCCACACGGGAGAGAAACCCTTCAAGTGCAGTGTGTGTGGGAAGGCGTTTTCACATTCACCTGATCTTAAAATACACCAGAGAACACACACGGGAGAGAAACCCTTCAGGTGCACTCCGTGCAGGAAGGCGTTTGCGCAGTCATCACATCTTTATGTACACCAGAGAACACGCAAGCATCAGAAGATCCACCAGGAGTGGAGTCTGAAATCAGCTTGTGAAAGTCAAAGTGCCGCAATGAGCCCATCCCTCATGAAACAAGAACCGGAAGAAAATCCCAGCCTGGACACTTTTAAAGGTGTCAAGGTGAAATATGAAGAGGTCAAGGTGAAATGCGAAGACATGATGGTGAAGAGCCAAGAAGTGAAGGTAAAATGTGAAGATGAAGATTCAACTCCCAAATCGGACCTTCACATCGATGGAGGCAACGTGAAGCAGGAGGAGAATTCTGACTGTGAGGCAGAGCGAGGCAACTCCCAGCAGTTTGTGGAAGTGGAGGTGTGGGTGGACTTCCTCCGAGACAATACAAAGTCAAATGGAGACCCGGGAGATGCGTAAGCCTTAGACCAGTGGTTCTTAACCTGGGTTCGATCGAACCCCAGGGGTTCGGTGAGTCAGTCTCAGGGGTTCGGCGGAGGTTAAGACACACACCTGACTCATGATTGTGCACCAGTAAAACATGTACCTATGTTTTGAATTTGAAAAAATAAAAAATAAATTCCAATTAAGAAGGGTTCTGTGAATGCGCATATGAAACTGGTGGGGTTCAGTACCTCCAACAAGGTTAAGAACCACTGCCTTAGACGATGCTGCTCCAATAGATGCACCTTTGTCACAGGCCTTTAATGACAAGAATGTGAAGTTGAACACTCAGTTCCTAGGTTCAACCTGCAGGGTAAGAGCGGCCAGTTTTTGTGGACCTGTGTGTTGGGTAGATCTCTAACCAGGAGCGAGAGCCAATAAGCTCCCAAGCATTCACTCTGTTATCATAATTGCATTTATATTGTGCTTGATTAATTGCCTCGGCAATTCGTAGTTTTGTATCGTTTCTCGTCTCAAACACTCGAAGAGCATCCCCAAGTGGCAGCTGCCCCTGTGTGGCACAAGGTGGTGGCCCTGCACTGGCCTGCGTGTGGACAAGAGCCTGTCAGTAGGGGGTGATGGTTAATGTGGCATCTCAGTTGTGGAGTTTGTAGGTAATGTTTGGAATTTGCAAAATTTTTACCCAGATGCCAGCAATGGCCGACTCGTTTTAAATGGTGCATTAGTATGTTGTACATACACTTAAGCAGACAGTGTTTTTTTGTTTATCTTGTTAATACTATGTAACCTGGTGCAGTAATTTAACTTCGTAAAAATGATTGTCAATAATTTAGAATGAATACTAGTCCGATTGTGTGCGTACATGTTAACATTTTGTCTACAAGGGTCAAACATTGATTAAGTCATGTTAGGACAAAGTCTGTGTTTTTGGAGTAACCTGTACAGATCACTCAGGTGATAAATGAAAGATTTCGTGTCTGCTGATTTGCTTCATAGCAAGGAGGTAATTTTAAGAACACATTTGGAGTGCATTTTTGGTACAGATTTGTATTTGGTTACAAGGCAGAGCACATCTAGTAGATACATTCTGCACAACAACACTCATGAGAATTTTGCATGACATCGTATATGTTGGCGAACTAGGACAAGAAATGGTCCTTGCCGATTAACGTCTGGATGTTGACAACCATGGGGTGAAGCAAGCCTGACCGCCTGCGGTGCCCCTCACAACCATTTACGGCCTTGGGCCAGAAAAGTCACGAAGAAAATTACACACGAGCGACGCATCCACGCAAACTCCCGATGCTCCGTTTTGAAGTTTTAAATTGAAACAACTTTGAATTGTATTATGTTTTAAATTGTGTTTCTTCAATAAAAGCTTATATCATTTTCATCTGGAAGACTTCATTGAAAACGACATTTCGTGTGAATTTTCTCTCGTCGTTAAGTAGATTGGCTTGCCGCGGATTCTGTTTGATGCGGACTTTCACCTGGTTGGGAGAAGAACGCCGTCTGCAGATCGATTCCAACGCGATCGAACGTCTGTCCCTGCGCCTCCGTCGTTCATGCAGGGGGTGCGTAGGTTTGCAGCGCCCCCTGCATGAAAGCGATGGAAAGTGCAGCGTTCTTCACAGATAGATGAAGTCGTGCGCTTATATATTTACGTATAAATTGTACACCAAAACCGGTCCACAGTTGACTTGCACTGAATGCTGCAGTAGTTATATTTTGTGTAAAACATTCCTTTGATTCGCGGAGAGACTGATAAATGAAAGACGTCTTGTCTGCTGATGTTGTTCATATCTGTGTACATCGATATCCCACATGGCTTACACTACACACCACACACAATGAAATAAATATAAACTAGAACGACTTCCGGGGATGGGCAAAGATCGAGGAATCTCTTTCAATGGAGCGAGTTCAGTGTGTTCGATTCAACATCTCTGTCCGTCTGTCTCTCTGTTCGCCTCTGTGTGTCTCTCTGCCTGTGTCTCTCTGTCGATGTCGTCTCTGTGTATCTTTCTCTGTCTCTGTGTTCCTCTTGTCTGTGTCTGTCCGCCTGTCTTGTCTGTCTGTGTCTATCAGCGTCTGTCCCACCGCAGTCAACGACTGTCAGTAGCAGCAGGCGCCCGTTCAACTCCCACGGCTACACGCCACTCAAACTTGCTCCCAACACACAAAGACAAAGACCCCCCGTATAGCCTTAGACTGTAGGGGCAAGTGCTGTTAGCGAGCACCTATTAAGGGCACTGCCGCTCCCCTTCTGTCAACAAACTTGAACTCTGACCCCGCCCTCTAACGTCGCCGCTCAGCGTGACCTCATCTGCGTCAAACGCCAGGGGGAGGTGTGCCTCGCTAGTGACGTCATGTCACCAAGGTATTCACCCCACCCAACTCACGCGCTCTTGAGCGTGACGTCACCTCCGCTCGGCCGCTGCCGATATCTGTTCCAGTGCCAATCCTTATTTGGGCAAAGCTACGCCCGGTGACTGGCGGCTCATTAACATAATTTATTCGTGAAAGTCGTCGCGAGTTGAGAGCCGCTCATTGTGGGGAGGGGAGTGTCATCGTACCCCGCAAGTGACGTCATGTCACCTGCTGCCGCGTGACGTCACGAGGGACCAGAAAGTTGCCGCTCGGCCCGTGCACTGAAATCCGAGGTGAGAAATTCTCATCGCGGTTGTTGTGGTGGTTGTTGTTGTGGTGGTGGTTGTTGTTGTTGTTGTTGTTTACCGAGGTAGAGCCTCGCTCTCTCTCTCGTATGGATGTCAATTGAGTAGCAGCGAGCATGGAAGCGATGTGCACGTTGTAACTTTACAACGCGGGGCCTTGCCTCCTGCCCTCGCCTGATCGCGTTTGCTTCAATTCTCTCGCTTAAGTTTAATTTGTCTTGACCCGGATCGCCACTTTGTACCTTTGTTTAAATATTCTATACTAACACCGTTTTTTTTTCATTTTTTACCAGGCCACGCCCGCTTGAGCTGCTGTACCGCTCTTGTTTTCAGAAGCGACCTGCCCACAACAACAATAACAACAAGGTGAGGCTCGTCAACAGCGTGGCGGTGTTCACTCTAGACACGTGGTGGTGTTCGCTCTAGACACGTGGTGGTGTTCACTCTAGACACGTGGTGGTGTTCGCTCTAGACGCGTGGTGGTGTTCACTCTAGACACGTGGCGGTGTTCACTCTAGACACGTGGTGGTGTTCACTCTAGACACGTGGTGGTGTTCGCTCTAGACGCGTGGTGGTGTTCACTCTAGACACGTGGCGGTGTTCACTCTAGACACGTGGTGGTGTTCGCTCTAGACGCGTGGTGGTGTTCACTCTAGACACGTGGCGGTGTTCACTCTAGACACGTGGCGGTGTTCACTCTGGACGCGTGGCGGTGTTCACTCTAGACGCGTGGCGGTGTTCACTCTAGACGCGTGGCGGTGTTCACTCTAGACGCGTGGTGGTGTTCACTCTGGACACGTGGCGGTGTTCACTCTAGACACGTGGCGGTGTTCACTCTAGACACGTGGCGGTGTTCGCTCTAGACACGTGGTGGTGTTCACTCTAGACGCGTGGCGGTGTTCACTCTAGACGCGTGGCGGTGTTCACTCTAGACGCGTGGCGGTGTTCACTCTGGACACGTGGCGGTGTTCACTCTGGACACGTGGCGGTGTTCACTCTAGACGCGTGGCGGTGTTCACTCTAGACGCGTGGCGGTGTTCACTCTAGACGCGTGGCGGTGTTCACTCTAGACGCGTGGCGGTGTTCACTCTAGACGCGTGGCGGTGTTCACTCTAGACGCGTGGCGGTGTTCACTCTAGACGCGTGGCGGTGTTCACTCTAGACGCGTGGCGGTGTTCACTCTAGACACGTGGCGGTGTTCACTCTAGACGCGTGGCGGTGTTCACTCTAGACGCGTGGCGGTGTTCACTCTAGACGCGTGGCGGTGTTCACTCTAGACGCGTGGCGGTGTTCACTCTAGACGCGTGGCGGTGTTCACTCTAGACGCGTGGCGGTGTTCACTCTAGACACGTGGTGGTGTTCGCTCTAGACGCGTGGTGGTGTTCACTCTAGACACGTGGCGGTGTTCACTCTAGACACGTGGCGGTGTTCACTCTGGACGCGTGGCGAACACCGCCACGTGTCTAGAGTGAACACCGCCACGTGTCTAGAGTGAACACCGCCACGTGTCCAGAGTGAACACCACCACGCGTCTAGAGTGTTCACTCTAGACGCGTGGCGGTGTTCACTCTGGACACGTGGCGGTGTTCACTCTAGACGCGTGGCGGTGTTCACTCTGGACACGTGGCGGTGTTCACTCTAGACACGTGGCGGTGTTCACTCTAGACACGTGGCGGTGTTCACTCTAGACGCGTGGCGGTGTTCACTCTAGACGCGTGGCGGTGTTCACTCTAGACGCGTGGCGGTGTTCACTCTAGACGCGTGGCGGTGTTCACTCTAGACGCGTGGCGGTGTTCACTCTAGACGCGTGGCGGTGTTCACTCTAGACGCGTGGCGGTGTTCACTCTAGATGCGTGGCGGTGTTCACTCTCTGCATGTCGAGATGGGGACAACCGGGGGTCAGGGTCGGGATCGAACCCACGACTTCCTGTATACCAGGAGAGGTAGTTAACACCACGGGGAGAGAGACGCAGCCTCGGCGATGTTGATTGATCCTCAATGAATTTCTTGGTGGAGTAAGGAAGCATTAATACACCACCACCTGTGAGCCATGCCAGTGTGTGACAGTGTAAAGTTTGTGTTTGCAGTAAATTCTATTAACTCTATTGAACAGGGAGGTTATATCAAAGCTGTAGTTTGTTTTTTGTTTTCCTCTGGAGCTCTTTGTAAGAATGGAAACAGTCAAGAAGTTAACACAGCACACACATGCAGCTGAAGTCAGATCTGTTCATCCCAGCATTCAAGGACATCGTGAGCCTGGCTGGCTTCACACCTGTTGTATATGTTGGGCCTTGAAAAATTAATTAAAAATAATAAAAATTAAATGTAAATAGGAAAAATGTGTAATTATCCGAAATTATGCTAATTAGGGAGGTGATCCTATTAAGTTATGCAACTATATGCAATTATGCTAATGTATGCAGTTATGATAATTATGCTTATCTTCGTTGCCTAGGGTCGTATTATCACTCGGGATAATACAATTAGTCTCGTTTTAACATTTACTGATTGTGTCTTCGTGTCTCCAAATTCAAATCTCACCGCAGGATACAGTTCTCATAATTGAGATCATTACGCATGAACTTAGGAAGGCACCACTCGGACTCTTTTGTGTTAAGAAATTTAAATTTCTAACCAAAAACATAACTTTAATATTCGAACTCTTATGCTTGGAATTGTCAACACAGTACCCCTTGAGATGTTCTCATTGATCCGTACATTTAACCCTCAATGATTACGTTGTTTACTGGGTAACAGAACATTCGATTAATTCCTCAGAGTAACGCGAGCATATACGGCGATAGGAAGACGTCCTTAAACATGCATGCGACGATATTCATACGAACGGCAATAAAGAAACATTTCCCGAAAGCAAAAGTATACGTCAATTAATTCATTGGCAAGATTATGCAATCAACGAAAAGGAATGACAAAAATACTTCTGAACGACCGTATCCACGTAACTCAATGGGCAGTAAATGCTTTTCATCTTATTCGTCCCGATATGCGTGTTGTGTGCGTGTGTCTTCTTTTCCACTTGTTGACTTGGCGGATTACGCGGTACGGCGTTCCTTGTGCTGAAAATACCTCGGGATTCCCAGCAGGGCCGCTGGGACGGCGTGTGTGTGTGTAGCTGTGTATGTGTGTGTAGCTGTGTACGTGTGTGTGTAGCTGTGTGTAGCTGTGTGTACGTGTGTGTGTAGCTGTGTGTACGTGTGCGTGTGTGTAGCTGTGTGTACGTGTGTGTAGCTGTGTGTACGTGTGTGTGTGTAGCTGTGTGTACGTGTGTGTAGCTGTGTGTGTGTAGCTGTGTGTACGTGTGTGTAGCTGTGTGTACGTGTGTGTGTGTAGCTGTGTGTAGCTGTGTGTAGCTGTGTGTACGTGTGTGTGTGTAGCTGTGTGTACGTGTGTGTGTGTAGCTGTGTGTACGTGTGTGTGTGTGTAGCTGTGTGTACGTGTGTGTGTGTGTAGCTGAGTGTACGTGTGTGTGTGTGTAGCTGAGTGTACGTGTGTGTGTGTGTAGCTGAGTGTACGTGTGTGTGTGTGTAGCTGTGTGTACGTGTGTGTGTGTGTGTAGCTGTGTGTACGTGTGTGTGTGTAGCTGTGTGTACGTGTGTGTGTGTAGCTGTGTGTACGTGTGTGTGTGTGTGTGTAGCTGAGTGTGTGTGTGTGTGTAGCTGTGTGTACGTGTGTGTGTGTGTGTATAGCTGAGTGTACGTGTGTGTGTGTAGCTGTGTATGTGTGTGTGTGTTTAGCTGTGTGTGTGTGTAGCTGAGTGTACGTGTGTGTGTGTAGCTGTGTGTACGTGTGTGTGTGTGTGTGTGTAGCTGAGTGTACGTGTGTGTGTGTAGCTGTGTGTACGTGTGTGTGTGTGTAGCTGAGTGTACGTGTGTGTGTGTACGTGTGTGTGTGTAGCTGTGTGTACGTGTGTGTGTGTGTAGCTGAGTGTATGTGTGTGTGTGTATAGCTGAGTGTACGTGTGTGTGTGTAGCTGTGTGTACGTGTGTGTGTGTGTGTGTATAGCTGAGTGTACGTGTGTGTGTGTAGCTGTGTGTGTGTGTTTAGCTGTGTGTGTGTGTAGCTGAGTGTACGTGTGTGTGTGTAGCTGTGGGGAGCAATAGTGTAGCTGTTAGCGCGCTGCGCTATGAACCTGGCGACCCGGGTTCGATTCCCGCTCACGGCCAACACCAGTGACGATTATCTGAACCGGTCCTGGGCCTCCCCTAGGTCGACTCAGCCTTAAATGAGTACCTGGTGCGGTGTGTAAACGTCGCCACTGGGGAGACAAAGGCGGTCGGGCGTGGGGCTGGCCACCCACCCCCTCGTGTGCCGTTCCGGCCTTCATAGGTGCTCGCTAACAGCACTTGACCCTACAGTCTGTTAAGGCTATACGGGGATCTTTGTAGCTGAGTGTACGTGTGTGTGTGTAGCTGTGTGTACGTGTGTGTGTGTAGCTGTGTGTACGTGTGTGTGTGTAGCTGTGTGTAGCTGTGTGTACGTGTGTGTGTAGCTGTGTGTACGTGTGTGTGTGTGTAGCTGTGTGTACGTGTGTGTGTGTGTGTGTAGCTGTGTGTACGTGTGTGTGTGTGTAGCTGTGTGTACGTGTGTGTGTGTGTAGCTGTGTGTACGTGTGTGTGTGTGTAGCTGTGTGTACGTGTGTGTGTGTGTAGCTGTGTGTACGTGTGTGTGTGTGTAGCTGTGTGTACGTGTGTGTGTGTGTGTAGCTGTGTGTACGTGTGTGTGTGTGTGTAGCTGTGTGTACGTGTGTGTGTGTAGCTGTGTGTACGTGTGTGTGTGTGTAGCTGTGTGTACGTGTGTGTGTGTGTAGCTGTGTGTACGTGTGTGTTCGTGTAGCTGTGTGTACGTGTGTAGCTGTGTGTGTGTGTAGCTGTGTGTACGTGTGTGTGTAGCTGTGTGTGTAGCTGTGTGTACGTGTGTGTGTGTGGCTGTGTGTACGTGTGTGTGTAGCTGTGTGTACGTGTGTGTGTAGCTGTGTGTACGTGTGTGTGTAGCTGTGTGTACGTGTGTGTGTAGCTGTGTGTACGTGTGTGTGTAGCTGTGTGTACGTGTAGCTGTGTGTACGTGTGTATAGCTGTGTGTACGTGTGTGTGTGTATTAAACACACGGCACTCTTCCTCTTGGCGTTGCAGCTCTCTTCACTGCTGGTTGAGTTGGCGTGATGCTCGCCGTAGGCGGTGTGCGATGATTCCGTCATCAGATAGCGCGCGCAGCTTGTCTGCTGGTCGCCGCTCCTCACTCTGGCATTGGTTCCTAGCTGGTGCTGGTCGGTGTGTGTGTGGGTCGAACCCACGGCGCTCTCGCTGGCGCTGACACTCTTGCTCATGGGCGGCTGGTCAGGCTCTTTCCACTGCTCCGTGCTCTCTCCTTGATCGTGCAGCTGCCAGCTTCACACGGACACCTGCCCTTACTTCAGGGCTTGCACTGGCTCAGGCTCTTTCCACTACTCCGTGCTCTCTCCTTTCTCTCTCCTTGCTTTCGCCCTTGGCGTGCAGCTGCCAGTTTTGCACTGGCATTGTGTTACCTCTCCCGCCCTCACTTCGGGGCTTCGCCTTGTCGTTGCTCAACTTTCGTGCTCTCCACCCTTCTTCTAAGAGGGCTGCTGCTGTGAGCTGCTCGTCGCTGGCTGGATCACTTACTCTCAAAACTTGTAAATTGTATTAGCACACCTCTTACGCAACTCTGATAGCTTGGTACAATACAACTTATCGCAAACCCTCGATTCCACAAGCGACTCAAAACATCAGGATGAATGTAGAATAAACTTTCAGCGATACTCTGTCAGTTCATACCGAACTCAGCTCTTAACAACACATCGTCCCTTCGCTCCACGAGACACGACACCCATGGTTGATCTCGAGGCCATGCCCCGGAGTTTGCCCCTTTGCAAGACTGAATTGCATGATCTGTGTCGTTGGTTATATCTGAAATTCCCTCCCCTCTCTGTGCGTCTCTTGCGAGAGAAAAAAAACAGATGCCCTCTGTCACCGTCCTCTCTCCGCGGCCGCGCCTGAATGCCCCCCCCCTTCCCTTGATGACCCCGGATGGGCTGTTTTCCGTCTAAGTTTATGCTTGTTGGCATCCCCCCCCCCTTCGTTGTGTTTGTTAGCTCAAGGCCAGACACCCTTCATACGTAATTGTGGCTGCCATGTGTTTGTGTCAAATTGTTGGAAGACAAAGGTGGCCGGGGAGGCTTTGATTCCATGGAATACATATTATCCGGTCTTGTGTGTGTTGGACCTATTTCTTGTACCTCTTATGAGTTACCCCGGGTCTAATATCTCGTGGTTATTATTTGGTTCATGTTTAACCAAGAACCAAGATTCGTAATGCCCCTCGTTGTTACCATTATTCCGAGGGTTTTGCCAAGCTTTGTTGTAAGTCTGTGTCACCAGGGATCGGTGTTTTATTTTGAGTTATATTTTGATATCCCGAGGCTGGAGATATAACCAAGCGCTCACTTTCTTGTCTACCAGAATGCACATTCCTTGGTTCTCTTGGTGAAGTTACATGGATAGAAAGATACAATACAAAATGATATACGAGTTGAATAAGGGTGAAATAAAATAAATAATAAACAGGACCCTGCGGGGTGGGCTGGTAGGAACGAATATCAAAGAATATAAACATAATGTATTATTACACTTGTTTAGCCAGGAAAGCCCCACTGTAGGTTTTTGTAGGGTCCTGCCAAGTGTTTGCAGTAGGGGGCGATGTTGCTACACCTAATCGGACGATACGAAGGGAGACTTTGAGGCCTATTTCTAGGCTTTAGGCCTAGCTGTAGGCTTTAGGTCGCTGTGAGTTAATATTTAATTTAAATGTTTTAATTATTAATGTAAAAGCTTGAAATTTAAATGTTTCTATTTTAAAAAATCAGGGAATGTAACATTGTGAAACATTAACTCCCTTTCACACACGCGGGGGTACGATACGAAGGGAGAGTTTCAGGCCTAGTTCTAGGCTTTAGGCCTAGCTGTAGGCTTTAGGGCGCTGTGAGTTTTTTAATTTAATTTCAAAGTTTTAATTAAAAGCTATCTCAGGGAATTATAAGGAATGTTACACGTGTTTAGCCAGGAAAGCCTCATTAATTTAAATGTTTTAATTAAAAGCTATCTGAGGGAATTATAAGGGAATGTTACACTTGTTTAGCCAGGATAGCGTCACTGAGTCTCAAGGTTTTTGTAGGGTCATGCCAAGTGTTTGCAGTAGGGGGCGATGTTGCTACACGGACGGACGGACGGACAAATGGACGGACGATATAATCTATTGGTGTCTGGTCCACTTCGTTCCTACCAGTATAAAGCCGCTCATATAGACTGCAGTCTATAACGTCGATTTGTTCTTTTTGACGAGTTTCAAACTTTTGCCGTTAAAGAAAATGCGAGTTGTAACGTCCGTTTGTCTCTGCTATGTGCTCTGGAGATTTGTTTGTGAACTGTCCAAAACGTCCGGGGAGGTCATGTCATATGGTCATCTGCCAGCCTGGAGATTTCCAGATAGTCGCGAACCCCTCTTTGCCCCGAAGTTTGTTGTTTAATGACCTCCAGATGCTTGGTGTGGTTTGAGGGGTAGCGGAGTTGAGTGTTGGTTTCATTTATTAATTATTTAAGGAAAAAAATGGGTCGAATTATTCTCAATATATATTTTTGGAAAAGGTCTATATATACAACACACATCTAAGTTGCGATTGAGCATGAATTTATGAATTTCTGCACAACACAAATAGTATTATTTTCAACACCTTTTGCTATGTCAACTGAATTTAGCTTTCATAAATATTCCTTTTGCAGCCAGACAGCCGAAATTTGTGACCATTTGCCCTCTCATTGTGTGCCATAACAGCCCGCGTGATGAATTTGGGAAGCTTTTTCACTATATCATGAATATATAAATAAGTATTGACGTGTAAGTCACGTGTGACTGTGTATATGCATTCCTCTGTGCATCGATACTGACGTGTAGATATTTTTTTTTCTGTCTGCAACTGACGCTTCCTCTGTACTTTCCTCTGCAGAATTGGTCTGATGGAGCAAAGGCACTCGGCGCAGCTCAGTGCGACAAGGCAACAATGCGACCGGTGTTCATACAGCACGAATTGTCCTGAACATTTGACACGGCACCAGAGAACACACACGGGAGAGAAACCCTTCAAGTGCAGTGTGTGTGGGAGGGCGTTTGCACGGTCATCTACTCTTGTAACACACCAGAGAACACACACGGGAGAGAAACCCTGCAAGTGCAGTGTGTGTGGGAAGGCGTTTTCAGATTCATCTACTCTTGTAACACACCAGAGAACACACACGGGAGAGAAACCCTTCAAGTGCAGTGTATGTGGGAAGGCGTTTGCAAAGTCATCTGCTCTTGTAGTACACCAGAGAACACACACGGGAGAGAAACCCTTCAAGTGCAGTGTGTGTGGGAAGGCGTTTGCAAAGTCATCTACTCTTGTAGAACACCAGAGAACACACACGGGAGAGAAACCCTGCAAGTGCAGTGTGTGTGGGAAGGCGTTTTCAGATTCAGCTCATCTTGTAAAACACCAGAGAACACACACGGGAGAGAAACCCTTCAAGTGCAGTGTGTGTGGGAAGGCGTTTGCACAGTCATATGTTCTTGTAGAACACCAGAGAACACACACGGGAGAGAAACCATTCAAGTGCAGTGTGTGTGGGAAGGCGTTTACAAAGTCATCTACTCTTGTAAAACACCAGAGAACACACACGGGAGAAAAACCCTTCAAGTGCAGTTTGTGTGGGAAGGCGTTTGCACAATTATATACTCTTGTAACACACCAGAGAACACACACGGGAGAGAAACCCTTCAAGTGCAGTGTGTGTGGGAAGGCGTTTGCACTTTCATCTACTCTTGTAAAACACCAGAGAACACACACGGGAGAAAAACCCTTCAAGTGCAGTGTGTGTGGGAAGGCATTTTCACATTCATCTACTCTTGTAAAACACCAGAGAACACACACGGGAGAAAAACCCTTCAAGTGCAGTGTGTGTGGGAAGGCGTTTTTAGATTCATCTCATCGTGCAAAACACCAGAGAACACACACGGGAGAGAAACCCTTCAAGTGCAGTGTGTGTGGGAAGGCGTTTGCACTTTCATCTACTCTTGCAACACACAAGAGAACACACACGGGAGAAAAACCCTTCAAACGCAGTGTGTGTGTGAAGGCGTTTGCACAGTTATCTGCTCTTGTAGCACACCAGAGAACACACTCTGGAGAGAAACCCTTCAAGTGCAGTGTGTGTGGGAAGGCGTTTGCAATGTCATCTGCTCTTGTAGCACACCAGAGAACACACACGGGAGAGAAACCCTTCAAGTGCAGTGTGTGTGGGAAGGCGTTTGCACAGTCATCTGCTCTTGTACCACACCAGAGAACACACACGGGAGAGAAACCCTGCAAGTGCAGTGTGTGTGGGAAGGCGTTTGCAAGTTCATCGACTCTTAAAAAACACCAGAGAACACACAAGCATCATAATATCCACAAGGAGCGGAGTCTGATATCAGCTTGTGAAAGTCAAAGTGCCTCAATGAGCCCATCTCTCATGAAACAAGAACCGGAAGAAAATCCCAGCTTGCAAACTTTTAAAGGTATCGAGGTGAAATATGAAGAGGTGAAGGTGAAATGTGAAGAAGTCATGGTGAAGAGCGAAGAAGTGAAGGTAAAATGTGAAGATGAAGATTCAACTCAAAAATCGGACCTTCACATCGATGGAGGCAACGTGAAGCAGGAGGAGAATTCTGAATGTGAGGCAGAGCGAAGCAACTCCCAGCAGTTTGTGGAAGTGGAGGTGTGGGTGGACTTCCTCCGAGACAATACAAAGTCAAATGGAGACCCGGTAGATGTGTAAGCCTGAAACGATGTTGCTCCAATAGATGCACCTTTGTCACAGGCCTTTAATGACAATAATGTGAAGTTAAACACTCGGTTCCTAGGTTCAACCTGCAGGGTAAGAGCGGCCAGTCTTTGTGGACCTGTGTGTTGGGTAGATCTCTAACTAGGAGCGAGAGCCAATAAGCTCCCAAGCATTCACTATGTTATCATAATTGCATTTATATGGTGCTTGCTTAATCGCCTCTGGCAACTCTGAGTTTTGTATCGTATCTCGTCTCAAACACTCGAAGAGCATCCCCAAGTAGCAGCTGCCCCTGTGTGGCACAAGGTGGTGGCCCTGCACCGGCCTGCATGTGGACAAGAGCCTGTCAGTAGGGGGCGATGGTTGATGTGGCATCTCAGTTGTGGAGTTTGTAGGTAATGTTTAGAATTTGCTCAATTTTGATCCAGATGCCAGCATGCAATGGCCGACTCGTTTTGAATGGTGCATTAGTATGTTGTACATACACTGTTAAGCAGACGGTGCGTATTTTTTTTAATTAGCTTCTTGTTAATGCGATGTAACCTAATGCAGTATATTTCAGTGCAGTCTTTCAATTTTGTTAATATGCCTGTCACTAATTTTGAATGAATACTTGTCTGATTGTGTGCGTACATGTACCATTTTGTCTATAAGGGTCAATCATCGAATAAGTCATGTTAGGACACAGTGTGTGTTTTGGAAGTAACCTGTACAGATCACTCAGGTGAGACTCATTGTTCTTGTGATACAGGTCAAAGGGTACTTTTGTGTTTTCAGGAAGCATCTCCCTCTGGAGCAACTCATTGTCTTTGAAATAGCGAGCACACTCGGATCATTCATCAGTTACAAGGCGACCACTTAAAAGTTACACCTAGAGGAGATACATTCTCTACAACTTGAATTATAATTTGGTATTACGTGTTGACACAAATTTTGTCTAACTAGGGCTAGAAATGCTCCTTACTGATTAACGTCTGGATGTTTGAAGCTATCGGTTGAAGCAAGCCCGGCTGCTCTTGAGACGCTGTGCACCAATAAGGGTCCACAGGTGGCTTGCACTGAATCATTGACGCACTCCCAGAAGTCTGTGCTTGTTATAGTTTATGTAAAACATTCCTTTGTTTCGTGGAGAGATCGATAAATGAAAGATGTCGTGTCTGCTGATCTGCTTCATAGCAAGGAGGTAATTTTAAGAGCACATTTGGAATGCATTTTTGGTACAGATTTGTATTTGGTTACAAGGCTGAGTGCATCTAATAGATACATTCTGCACAACAACACTCATTAGAATTTTGCATGACGTCGTATATGTTGGCGAACTAGGACAAGAAATGGTCCTTGCCAATTAACGTCTGGATTTTGACAACCATGGGGTTGAAGCAAGCCTGACCGCCTGCGGTGCCCCTCACAACCATTTACTGCCTTGGGCCAGGAAAGTCACGAAGAAAATTGCACACGAAAGACGCATCCACGCAAGCACCCAATGCTCCGTTTTGAAGTTTTAAATTGAAACAACTTTGAATTGTATTATGTTTTAAATTGTGTTTCTTCAATAAAAGCTTATATCATTTTACATCTGGAAGACTTCATTGAAAACGACATTTCGTGTGAATTTTCTCTAGTCGTTAAGTAGATGGCCTTGCCGGGGATTCGGTTTGATGCGGACTTTCACCTGGTTGGGATCGCGGGATTGAGATGAGGCGACACAGAGCTGGCCGTGCCAGAAGACTGCCGTCTGCAGATCAATTCCAACGTGATCGACCGTCTGTCTCTGTGCCTCCGTCGTTCATGCAGGGGGCGCGTAGGTTTACAGCGCCCCCTGCATGAAAACGATGGAAAGTGCAGCGTTCATCACAGATAGATGAAGTGCGCTTGTATAAGAGTACTAGTGGGAAGTACCTGGCGTTGCCCAGACGAAAGACACACACATGGACTTAGACCCACAAACATCGACCCACACACACAAACACATCGACTCACACACACAGACATTCGCTTTAGATACACACACATGGAGTTACACAAATCGACGTAGACACCTACAGCGACTCGAACACACACATCGATTTACACACACACATGGACTCGCATACAAATGTTGAGGTGCAAATGACGATGCGGAGGCAGGTCTTCAGTTCAGGGCTTGCGCCAGTTATTTATTAAGCGTTTCGGATAACTTCCCCAGGGGTAGGGGTCCTTCACTAGGTTTCTTCACACGAACCTTCACTCTGTCTGTTCCTAGCTCGGCTAGCTCCAGGGCTCTCTCCCTCGAGTCGGATCGGGGGTTCAGCCAACACCGACCAGGGAGAGCAGCACCTTCTATCACTACGGCCGGCTTGTCTCCAGACTCCCTGAGCTTTACCCCTGGCTGGCTCTTCAACCGCTCTCTATCCCGGGCTCCCAAAGTGACCCTACTTTCGTCACGGGGTCCCCCTTAAGTACCTAGAGGAGACATGACGTCATCGCCTCGCCCAGCAAGCATAACGTCACCTCCCATGACGTCATCGTACTGGACAGCGAGCATGACGTCACATCCCCATATTACTCCTCTACACATAGACACACACACATTGGCCTACACACACATACGGACTCACACAGACATGGACTTTAGATACACACATATGGAGTTACACATATCGACTCACACAAACACATTGGCTTACACAAACATGGACTAACACACACATGGACTAACACACATACACATCGACGTACATACACACATCAACTGACACACATAGACACACACACACAGTGACTTACACACTCACATGAAGCCATGCACACACTTGGACACACACACACACAGCGACTGACACACATCGACTCACACATCGACTTACACAACAATCCCCGATGATGCCACAGCGAGAGCAATTCTCTCTCTCTGGCGAGCATTTGCGAGGAGCAGTTTTAAAACAAAGGTCTTCCCAGTACTGGCAGGTGCATCAAGGATACAAATGACTCGATTTGTAGTCTCAATGTCTTCCAAGATTTCCGTGTATGCTTCTATTTGTGCATCCATCAGCTTTGGTTAATTTTCCTAAATAAATGTAAGAAGCTGTAAAGCATAATATCATATTTCACGTAGGATCTCTTGAGCAAGGGCATGCAGGTTGTCCCTGTAGGGTGTTGGTAGTCCCATAGACGTGAAGTATTTTCCAGCAATGGAGTGCAGTTTGTCGTGAAGGAGGATGAGGGCCTGTTTGAAGATAACATCAGAAATGTTGACGTCCACGTTTGTATTTTGTTATTGAGCTCCGTGGAGGATGTCCTCCCATTGACATATTTCGTTGCTTCCTCTTAGTACCTTTCACGCGACGGTCAATGGTATAGTGTATAGCAGATTGTATAATAATAAATAGTATAAAAGTGTAATGTTTTATACAATGTATAAAGTAATATATAGTATCGTAATTGTATAGTGAATATACAGCAGTGTGGTATACAGTAGGGTAGGTAGAATAATACATAGTGTAATATTACAATGTATAGTCTAAGGTATATGGTGGTGTATAGTAATACAGTATATAATTTAATGTTGGGTTTGTCTATGGCAGTATATAGTACGGGGTAGACCCGTGTGATGTAAGAGAAAAACGTTTAGCTGGAGGCATATTATATTTTTTGCGACATACAATTGTAATGTATTACTTACTGTTAGTAGCTCAGCTTATTGGAGAGTATATTTAGTATATTGATGATACTGATGTAGTTTATATTTTAGTTTTTTTTACGTGGTGGTTTAGCTGCTGCAACTCCATACTATTAACATTCCTTCCCTTTATTAATGCTACCCCTACTCCCTCCCTTTGTTGCTGCTAATCCTGCATACTGCACGGGCATAATATGACTTTGAACCCCCCCCCCCCCCCCACCTCCTACGCATTCCACAAGTAGTGACTAATCACATATCTGCATTTCCAATAAATATGCTAAATTCCTCTTGATATGCAAATTTATTTGTCAAGGCGCCCTTCCCCCTCCAACCCAGCTTAAATATACGCTGCCAAGCATGGTGGTGCTCATTCAGACGCTGTCTTTCCGACAAACCTGTTCTTCACCTGAGGACGGCTGTTTGCGTCGTGGCCGAAACGTCGTGAGAATTGTATTTTATTATGTTTTGTTTTTATTATTTTATGATTTCCCTTCTACGTGACTTTACCGAAAGAACCAAGAAGATGAATCCCTGCAGTTACGAAATCTTTAAATCATGATGGTTAGGTCATTTAGCGAGTGTCCATGATGGTTAGGTTATTTAGCGAGTGTCCATGATGGTTAGGTTATTTGGCGAGTGTCCATGTTGGTTAGGTTATTTAGCGAGTGTCCATGTTGGTTAGGTTATTTAGGGAGTGTCCATGTTTGTTAGGTTTTTTGGCGAGTGTCCATGTTGGTTAGGTTATTTGTCGAGTGTCCATGATGGTTAGGTTATTTAGCGAGTGTCCATGATGGTTAGGTTATTTAGCGAGTGTCCATGATGATTAGGTTATTTAGAGAGTGTCCATGATGGTTAGGTCATTTAGCGAGTGCCCATGTTGGTTAGGTTATTTAGAGAGTGTCCATGATGGTTAGGTCATTTAGCGAGTGTCCATGTTGGTTAGGTTATTTAGCGAGTGTCCATGTTGGTTAGGTTATTTGGCGAGTGTCCATGTTGGTTAGGTTATTTGGCGAGTGTCCATGATGGTTAGGTTATTTGGCGAGTGTCCATGATGGTTAGGTTATTTAGCGAGTGTCCATGATGGTTAGGTTATTTAGCGAGTGTCCATGATGATTAGGTTATTTAAAGAGTGTCCATGATGGTTAGGTCATTTAGCGAGTGCCCATGTTGGTTAGGTTATTTAGAGAGTGTCCATGATGGTTAGGTCATTTAGCGAGTGTCCATGTTGGTTAGGTTATTTAGCGAGTGTCCATGTTGGTTAGGTTATTTGGCGAGTGTCCATGTTGGTTAGGTTATTTGGCGAGTGTCCATGATGGTTAGGTTATTTAGCGAGTGTCCATGATGATTAGGTTATTTGGCGAGTGTCCATGATGGTTAGGTTATTTAGCGAGTGTCCATGTTGGTTAGGTTATTTGGCGAGTGTCCATGTTGGTTAGGTTATTTGGCGAGTATCCATGATGGTTAGGTTATTTAGCGAGTGTCCATGATGGTTAGGTTATTTAGCTAGTGTCCATGTTCGTGTGTATGTTGAACTTCTTTCACACCGTATATACCGTACATCCCCTAACCCTAACCCATAACCATAACCCCTAACCGTAAACCCTAACCCTAAACCCTGAACCTCATCCCCTAACCCTAACCCCTAACCCCTAACCCTAAACCCTGAACCTCATCTCCTAGCCCTAACCTCTAACCCTAACCCCTAACCCTAAACTCTAACGTTAACCCTAACCCCTAACCCTAAATGACCCTAATCCTAAACCCTAACCCCTACCCCCAACCCCTAACATTCACCCTAACCCCTAACCCCAAACCCCTTGCCCTAACCCCTAACCTCTTCCTCTAACCTCTTACCTTAACCCCTAACCTTCACCCAAACCCAAACACAATTTTGTTCAAAAGCGGCATAGATTAGTATGCCAATTTGCTTTTTGGCTAAAAAAGGTGTGCCGATTTTCTGTGAGTTGAAAAATGTATCGTGAAATTTTTAATTTTGTACGTAATATGTAGAATACTACAGCAAACACAATGGAGGAATGCACTTGTTGTTGTAAAATAAAGCTATGGGAATTTGGCTCATTTTGGCCATGAACAGCAGAGGTTAGTTTGTCGGGTTTTTTTTTGGGACGTGAACATTTAATCGCAAAATTTTCCACTTTTAATCTAATACATAGCATACTAATGGTACATACAATGGATGAATTAACTTTTTTCCAAAAATAAAGCTGTAAAAATTTGGCCAAATGTGGCCAAAAACAGCATAGTATGCCGATTTGCTTCTTTTTTACATGAAATGTTCATGGTGAAATATCCTAATTTTAATGCAATATATAGCATACTAATGCTAAACAAAAGGGAGGAATTAACTTTTGTTGAAAAAGAAAGCTGTAAAAATTTGGCCAATATTGTCCAAAAACGGCATAGGTTAGTATGCCGATTTTCTTTTTGTGGGACGTAAACATTTCATCGTGAAATTTTCCCCTTTTAATCTAATACATAGCATAATCAGGCTAAATACAATAGAGGAATGAACTATTGTCCAAAAAAAGCTGTGAAAGTTTGGCCACTATTGGCCAAAAACGGCCTAGATTAGTATGCCGATTTTCTTTTTTTACTTGAAAATTTCATGGTGAAATTTCCAACTTTTTAACGTAATATATCGGATATGTAAGGCTAAACAACCCCGAGGATTGCACTTTTGTTGAAAAAGAAAGCTGTAAAAATTTGGCCAATATTGGCCAAAAACGGCATATGTTAGTATGCCGATTTGCTTTTTTTTAAATCCTTTATTTTAAGTCCGCTTGCTTGCTTGCGTGCTTGCTTGCTTACGACCGTGCAAATCTGTCGGTCGTTTTTTAACCCACTTCCCGTGATCCAATCGAGCTGACATTTTCCACACAGACTCGTTGTGTGTCACAATTAATTTTGGTGGAAATTTTTTTCCAAAATTTTACACTGTTTAGGGAAAACAAATTTAATATTTAATTACCAATTGTTTAATACTGGCAGACAATCATCTGACCCATAGGTGGCAGCCATCTCAAGCCAGAGGACAAGAAAACTCTAGCCGCCACGCATATAAAGGATTTATAGTGGAAAACTTTGTTTTTACGGGTTTACTTGTTAAATCCTTTATATTAAGTTCACTTGCTTGCTTGCTTAGGACCATGCGGTCGTTTTTTAACCCACTTTCCGTGATCCAATCGAGCTGACATTTTCCACACAGACTCGTTGTGCGTGACAATTAATGTTCGTGAAATTTTTTTTCCAAAATGTTACACTTTTTAGGCAAAAATTGTTTTATTTTACATTTATTCAAATATAACTCATTCATGGCTTTGGCTGAACGTCACAGTGTAGGAGCCCAGAGCGTGACACCTCCACAGGCCCTGGCGGAGTAGCGCAGTTGGTAGCGCCCTCGCTTCCCATGCCAAAGGTCGCGGGATCGATCCCCTCGTCCTCCACAGGCGAATATATTTTTAAATCCTTTATTAAATCCTTTATTTCAAGTTTGCTTGCTTGCTTGCTTGTGCGCTTACGACCGTGCAAATCTTTCGGTCGTTTTTTAACCCACTTCCCGTGATCCAATCGAGCTGACATTTTCCACACAGACTCGTTGTGCGTGACAATTAATTTTCGTGAAATAAATTGAACAAAATGTTACACTTTTTAGGAAAAAATATATGTATTTAATTACCAATTGCTTAATGGTGGCAGGCAATCATCTGACCCATAGGTGGCAGCCATCTCAAGCCAGAGGACGAGAGGACTCTAGCCGCCACGCATATAAAGGATTTATAGTGAAAAACTTTGTTTTACGGGTTAATTTTTTTTTTACATGAAATGTTCATGGTGAAATATCCTACTTTTAATGCAATATATAGCATACTAATGCTAAACAAAAGAGAGGAATTAACTTTTGTTGAAAAAGAAAGCTGTAAAAATTAGGCCAATATTGGCCATAAACGGCATAGGTATGCCGATTTTCTTTTTGTGGGACGTAAACATTTCATCGTGAAATTTTCCCCTTTTAATCTAATACATAGCATAATAAGGCTAAATACAATAGAGGAATGAACTATCGTCTAAAAATAAAGCTGTGAAAGTTTGGCCACTATTGGCCAAAAACGGCCTAGATTAGTATGCCGATTTTCTAAATTTACTTGAACATTTCATGGTGAAATTTCCAACTTTTTTACGTTATATATCGGATATGTAAGGCTAAACAACCCCGAGGATTGCACTTTTGTTGAAAAAGAAAGCTGTAAAAATTTGGCCAATATTGGCCAAAAATGGCATAGGTTAGTATGCCGATTTGCTTCTTTTTTACATGAAATGTTCATGGTGAAATATCCTATTTTTAATGCAATATATAGCATACTAATGCTAAACAAAAGGGAGGAATTATCTTTTGTTGAAAAAGAAAGCTGTAAAAATTTCGCCAATATTGGCCAAAAACGGCATAGGTTAGTATGCCGTTTTGCTTCTTTTTAAATCCTTTATATTAAGTTCACTTGCTTGCTTGCTTTGGACCGTGTACATCTTGCGGTCGTTTTTTAACCCACTTCCCGTGATCCAATCGATCTGACATTTTCCACACAGACTCGTTGTGCGTGACAATGAATGTTCGTGAATTTTTTTTTCCAAAATTTTACACTTTTTAGGCAAAAAAAAATAATTTTACATTTATTCAAATAGAACTCATTCATGGCTTTGGCTGAACGTCACAGTGTAAGAGCCCAGAGCGTGACACCTCCACAGGCCCTGGCGGAGTAGCGCAGTTGGTAGCGCCCTCGCTTCCCATGCCAAAGGTCGCCGGATCGATCCCCGCGTCAACCACAGGCGAATATATTTTTAATTCTTTATTAAATCCTTTATTAAATCCTTTATATTAAGTTCACTTGCTTGCTTGCGCGCTTACTACCGTGCAAATCTTTCGGTCGTTTTTTAACCCACTTCCCGTGATCCAATCGAGCTGACATTTTGCACACAGACTCGTTGTGCGTGACAATTAATGTTCGTGAAAAAAGTTTTCCAAACTTTTTCACTTTTTAGGACAAATTCCAAAGAACACAGGATGAGATGTTACTATCCTTTGTGCAAGCACTTCCAAGAGTTCATGAACAGTGAGCCTGGTGAAATTTGGGGAGCGCATCGTCAGTAGTGACCCTTTGGTTCCTAGGGTGTTTCGGCCTTTCATACTATACACCCTCCCCAAAGGCGGCCAGCGACAGGGTGATCAATCCTACGCTTGCGTCCCATTCCCAATTAGTCATAGGAGTTGCCTTGTTGTTGATAGCCAACATCCCATGGGACTATGCATGGCAGGGGCGTCCTCCTCCCTGAGTCAAGCATTGTTGACTGCATACCTCCTGGCCCTCTCACTTTGGGGCCCAGCTGGGGTCTTTCCTCTTCATCCAGAGCCACTGACTGCTGCCTTCTGCCGCCTCCGATACAGCTCTGATTGCCGAATGCTGGCTCTGGCCCTTAATTCCCAGGTCTCTAAGCAGTCTGGTTGTAGATGTTGCCACAAAACCTCTGCAGCCCACCTCCACTGGTCGGACTTCTGTGTTCCAGCCATGATGCCGTGCTTCGGCAGCTAGATCGGCATAGCGCAGATGTTTTCGCTCATAAGCCTCATCTACTGAGTCCTCCCAGGGTACTGTGAGCTCAATGATGAAGACCTTCTTGAGCGAACGGGACCAGAGCACCATGTCAGGTCTTAGGGTAGTGGTTGCGATCTCCGGAGGAAACACAAGTTGCCGGCCAATGTCAGCTAGCATTTTCCAAAAGTATAATATTTAATTACCAATTGCTTAATGGTGGCATGCAATCATCTGACCCATAGGTGGCAGCCATCTCAAGCCAGAGGACGAGAGGACTCTAGCTGCCACGCATATAAAGGATTTATAGTGAAAAACTTTGTTTTTACGGGTTATACTTGTTTTAGTTGAAAATTTCATAGTGAAATTTCCAACTTTTTTACGTAATATATCGGATATATAAGGCTAAACAACACCGAGGATTGCACTTTTGTTGAAAAAGAAAGCTGTAAAAATTTGGCCAATATTGGCCAAAAACGGCATAGGTTAGTATGCCGATTTGATTCTTTTTTACATGAAATGTTCATGGTGAAATATCCCACTTTTAATGCAATATATAACATACTAATGCTAAACAAAAGGGAGGAATTCACTTTTCTTGGAAAATGTAGCTATGAAAATTTGGATGATTTTGGCATAAAACTGCATAGGTGCCCTAATCATAACTACCCCAACCCTAACCATCAGCCATAACCCTAATCCCTTAACCTAAACCCTAGCCCCTAACCCTAAACTTAACCACTAACCCTACCCTAAACCCCTAACCATAACTATAACCCACACCCTAACCATAACCCTAACCCGTAACCCTAATTCTAACCCCTAACCTAATTCCTAAACCTAATCCCAAACTTTCGATTTAAAGCTTTCGTGACTGCAGGGATTCATCTTCTTGGTTCTTTCGGTAAAGTCATCACGTAGAAGGGAAGTAATAAAATAATAAAAATAAAACATAATAAAAAATTCTCACGACGTTTCGGCCACAACGCAAGCAGCCGTCCTCAGGTGAAACCAGGTCTGTCGAGGCGACAGCGTCTTAATGACGTCTGAATGACGCTGTCGCCTCGACAGACCTGGTTTCACCTGAGGACAGCTGCTTGCGTTGTGGCCGAAACGTCGTGAGAATTTTTTATTATGTTTTATTTTTATTATTTTATTACTTCCCTTCTACGTGACTTTACCGAAAGAACCAAGAAGACTAATCCCAACCCCCAATTGATATGCCTTTAAACGCGTCTCAGCGAGATGAGTTGAATTGTGTATGGCGCGACTCTGTCGAGTAGAGTCGAAGGGCACCCATCACTTGCTTGTTGTGTGACTTGTGGAACCGGGGCGGCATTTTGCATTGAAGTCAATGATGGGTGTCATTGTTGCCGATTTGAAGCACACTGTTTGGGAATGCAGTGCGTTTCACTATTTCAGCACCGAAGTTCACCAAATATGCAACGGTGTAAACGTATGGGACAGCTTGGGATGTCAATGCAATAGTTTGTTACTTGAAAATCCGTGAAGAAATAAAGAATTGCAATGCAAATCGGCCGCAGAGTTTAGTTTTTTTCCTGGCGCTTGACGTGTTACGTTTGCCCTCTGGTGGACAAGTGCAGTACCACAAGTCAAGATTTACTACCACTAGCATTCAATTTGTGGTGACGTCTGCTATGTGGTGGACATGTGCAGTGTAGGCCAACACAGTTCGCCAGCAGTTGCCGCTGTCAGGCGTCACCCCGCGCGTTCCCCGCAGTTGTGAGTCGCTGCTGCTGCTGCGTCCTGGCGTTAGTCCCAAGCGGGTTGGCTGCGATGAAGCCGTGAAGACACCGCACAGTGACACTGCTGCTGTCACCGCGCCAGGCGCTGCAGTGGTACCACGTGACCACACGGTGGCGGTACAGCACCTAGTTGGTTAAGTTGTTGAGCGAGTGTCCATGATGGTTAGGTTATTTAGCGAGTGTCCATGATGGTTAGGTTATTTAGCGAGTGTCCATGCTGGTTAGGTTATTTAGCGAGTGTCCATGTTGGTAAGGTTATTTATCGAGTGTTCATGATGGTTAGGGAATTTAGCGAGTGTCCATGTTGGTTAGGTTATTTAGCGAGTGTCCATGTTGGTTAGGTTATTTAGCGAGTGTCCATGTTGGTTAGGTTATTTAGCGAGTGCCAATGATGGTTAGGTTATTTAGCGAGTGTCCATGATGGTTAGGTTATTTAGCGAGTGTCCATGATGGTTAGGTTATTTATCGAGTGTTCATGATGGTTAGGGAATTTAGCGAGTGTCCATGTTGGTTAGGTTATTTAGCGAGTGTCCATGTTGGTTAGGTTATTTAGTGAGTGTCCATGTTGGTTAGGTTATTTAGCGAGTGTCCATGATGGTTAGGTTATTTAGCGAGTGTCCATGATGGTTAGGTTATTTAGCGAGTGTCAATGATGGTTAGGTTATTTAGCGAGTGTCAATGATGGTTAGGTTATTTAGCGAGTGTCCATGTTGGTTAGGTTATTTAGCGAGTGTCCATGTTGGTTAGGTTATTTAGCGAGTGTCCATGATGGTTAGGTTATTTAGCGAGTGTCCATGTTGGTTAGGTTATTTAGCGAGTGTCCATGTTGGTTAGGTTATTTAGTGAGTGTCCATGATGGTTAGGTTATTTAGCGAGTGTCCATGTTGGTTAGGTTAATTAGTGAGTGTCCATGATGGTTAGGTTATTTAGCGAGTGTCCATGATGGTTAGGTTATTTAGTGAGTGTCCATGATGGTTAGGTTATTTAGTGAGTGTCCATGATGGTTAGGTTATTTAGCGAGTGTCCATGTTGGTTAGGTTATTTAGTGAGTGTCCATGATGGTTAGGTTATTTAGTGAGTGTCCATGATGGTTAGGTTATTTAGCGAGTGTCCATGATGGTTAGGTTATTTAGCGAGTGTCCATGTTGGTTAGGTTATTTAGTGAGTGTCCATGATGGTTAGGTTATTTAGAGAGTGTCCATGATGGTTAGGTTATTTAGCGAGTGTCCATGTTGGTTAGGTTATTTAGCGAGTGTCCATGATGGTTAGGTTATTTACTAAATTTAGTGAGTGTCCATGTTGGTTAGGTTATTTAGTGAGTGTCCATGATGGTTAGGTTATTTAGTGAGTGTCCATGATGGTTAGGTTATTTAGTGAGTGTCCATGATGGTTAGGTTATTTAGCGAGTGTCCATGATGGTTAGGTTATTTAGCGAGTGTCCATGTTGGTTAGGTTATTTAGTGAGTGTCCATGATGGTTAGGTTATTTAGAGAGTGTCCATGATGGTTAGGTTATTTAGCGAGTGTCCATGTTGGTTAGGTTATTTAGCGAGTGTCCATGATGGTTAGGTTATTTACTAAATTTAGTGAGTGTCCATGTTGTTTAGGTTATTTAGTGAGTGTCCATGATGGTTAGGTTATTTAGTGAGTGTCCATGATGGTTAGGTTATTTAGTGAGTGTCCATGTTGGTTAGGTTATTTAGTGAGTGTCCATGATGGTTAGGTTATTTAGCGAGTGTCCATGTTGGTTAGGTTATTTAGTGAGTGTCCATGATGGTGAGGTTATTTAGCGAGTGTCCATGTTGGTTAGGTTATTTAGCGAGTGTCCATGTTGGTTAGGTTATTTAGCGAGTGTCCATGTTGGTTAGGTTATTTAGTGAGTGTCCATGATGGTTAGGTTAATTAGTGAGTGTCCATGATGGTTAGGTTATTTAGCGAGTGTCCATGTTGGTTAGGTTATTTAGTGAGTGTCCATGATGGTTAGGTTATTTAGCGAGTGTCCATGATGGTTAGGTTATTTAGTGAGTGTCCATGTTGGTTAGGTTATTTAGCGAGTGTCCATGATGGTTAGGTTATTTAGCGAGTGTCCATGATGGTTAGGTTATTTAGCGAGTGTCCATGTTGGTAGGGTTATTTAGCGAGTGTCCATGTTGGTTAGGTTATTTAGCGAGTGTCCATGTTGGTTAGGTTATTTAGCGAGTGTCCATGATGGTTAGGTCATTTAGCGAGTGTCCATGATGGTTAGGTCATTTAGCGAGTGTCCATGATGGTTAGGTTATTTAGCGAGTGTCCATGTTGGTTACGTTATTTAGCGAGTGTCCATGTTGGTTAGGTTATTTAGCGAGTGTCCATGTTGGTTAGGTTATTTAGCGAGTGTCCATGATGGTTAGGTCATTTAGCGAGTGTCCATGATGGTTAGGTTATTTAGCGAGTGTCCATGTTGATTAGGTTATTTAGCGAGTGTCCATGTTGGTTAGGTTATTTAGCGAGTGTCCATGATGGTTAGGTTATTTAGCGAGTGTCCATGATGGTTAGGGTATTTAGCGAGTGTCCATGATGGTTAGGGTATTTAGCGAGTGTCCATGTTGGTTAGGTTATTTAGCGAGTGTCCATGTTGGATAGGTTATTTAGCGAGTGTTCATGATGGTTAGGTTATTTAGCGAGTGTCCATGATGGTTAGGTTATTTAGCGAGTGTCCATGTTGGTTAGGTTATTTAGCGAGTGTCCATGTTGGTTAGGTTATTTAGCGAGTGTCCATGTTCGTGTGTATTTTGAAATTCTTTCACACCGTACATAGCCAACCATTCTCTTCGGAGGTGCGGGGTACGGACAACAAACTAAGCACAAAAAAGCAGTTCTAACGACAATTATTTGAAGTCTGGATTTTAAAAATACGTAGCTCCAGTGACTACCTAATATCGGAAGAATATTCCAGACGGCTGCAGAAGTTCATCTGACGAGCCAAAAGCTGCTACGAGGATGACCAGATTTTGCGTGATGGTTTATGCTCTATGATGATTTCAGCAAGGTATTGGGGTTCATTTGTGGCAAGTGCTTTGTGTGTAATGCGTGCAACCTTTTCATGTATGAGTTCGGCAACAGGAAGCCAATGCAGTTCAGTGAGCACTGGACAGACATGGTCGTATTTTGCAGTACCCGTCATGACGCCTGCCCAAAGATGTTGTACACGCTGTAGTTTGGTCATGTTTTTGCCAGATGTGTCGGAGAGTACTGAGTCGGAATAAATGAGCCCTAACGCTATCCCTAACACTAACCCTAACCCCGAACTCTATCCCCTAACCCTAACCCCTAACCCCTTCTAACCCATAACCCTAACCCCTTACCCTAACCCAAACCCTAACTCACCCTAACCCCTAAGTCTAAACCAAAACCCTTAACCCTAACACCTAAACCTAAACACTAACACTAACCCCTAATACTAACCCTAACCATGACCCTAATCCTACCCTAATCCTCCCCTTACCGCTAACCCGAACCCATAACCATAACCCCTAACCCTAACCCCTAACACTAAACCTAACATTGACCCTAATCCTCCCCAAATCCTACCCTAACCATAACCCCTAACCTCTAACCCTAATCCCTGAACCTTATCCCCTAGCCCTAACCTCTAACCCTAACCCTAACGCTAACCCTAAGCCCTAACCCTAAATGACCCTAACCCTAAACCCTAACCCCAACCCCTAACATTCCCCCTAACCCCTAACCCCAAACCCCTTGCCCTAACCCCTAACCTCTTCCTCTAACCTCTTACCTTAACCCCTAACCTTCACCCACACCCTAACACAATTTTGTCCAAAAACGGCATAGATTAGTATGCCAATTTTCTTTTTGGCTAAAAAGGTGTGCCGATTTTATGTGAGTTGAAAATGTATCGTGAATTTTTTTATTTTGTACGTAATATGTAGAATACTACAGCAAACACAACGGAGGAATGCACTTGTTGTTGAAAAATAAAGCTATGGGAATTTGGCTCATTTTGGCCATGAACAGCAGAGGTTAGTATGTCGGGTTTTTTTTGGGACGTGAACATTTAATCGCAAAATTTTCCACTTTTAATCTAATACATAGCATATTTAGGGTAAATACAATGGATGAATTTACTTTTTTCCCAAAATAAAGCTGTAAAAATTTGGCCAATTGTGGCAAAAACGGCATAGGTTAGCATGGCAATTTTATTTTTGTGGGATGTAAAAATTTCATCGTGAAATTTTCCCCTTTTAATCTACTACATAGCATACTAAGGGTAAATACAATCGAGGAATTAACTTTCGTCCAAAAATAAAGCTGTAAAAATTTGGCCAATTGTGGCCAAAAACGGCACCGATGTTCACCAAATATTCCTTAACAACACTGATACCTCCCAGGTCATGGGGGCACCAGCATACTGAACCAGTTCCGTTCCGCGTCTCCAAGTAAACATTTTGGTGAGATGACCAGATGGCTTGGGGAAGAAGTGGCCAAATGGACTGGCACCGCTGAGATCCTGACTGAATTTAGGTTTCAGCCACCCGTGATTAAACAGGTTTCTCAAGTGTAAGGAGTTGTCTTCGGAGACCGTGCCTCGTCAATTGAGCCACAGTAAGGCCGTTGCGCCGTAGGTTGGGCCATAGGATGGGGACACTTATGCATGCCCTCAACTCCTGCACTGTTACATGCACTGGGGATGTTTTTTTCGAATCTGGAGTTTCAATCGCAGCCCGGCACAATTAAATTTCTATATGCAGTCCTGTTTAATGTTTACCCCCTAGCGTATTGCGACACGGCAATTATATAACCTAGTAATGTCACTTGAAACACACTGACAATGCCTACAAACGTTGCGTTTTCAGGATGGACTTTTCACAAAGCTTAAATCTTTTCGCACTTCCCAAACAATGACAACAGCCGGTTGCTTTTGTCGTCTTTGAACTCTTTTTGTTGTTGTTGATCTTAAATGGGTATTGCTTGCAGCCAAGGTGAGTTTCAGGCTGTCATTATTTACTCCTTACATTATAAAGCCCCAAGGCGTATTGTTAAAATGGAATTTCGACACAACAGGAAAACACAACTCTTTTTTCACACACTGGTTTCCTGCTTTAAGTTTTACTAACCCAGCAACATAGCATCTACATAACAAAGGCTCAGTCTCATTTACAGCAGCCGCACCTTTACAGCAGCCGAACCTTAACAACACTGATACCTCCCAGTTCAACCAGTCCACACAACAAAGGCTCGTTCCTAACAGCAGCCTCAGCCGCACCAACCTCACAATAATAATACAAAACTCAGATCCAGGTGCCTACCTTGGCTCCTCCCACCCTCAACCAGTATATATACAAGGACGGGTCTCTTAGAATTTATCTTACTTGATACAACAATCGTGCTGTGACGGTTCCACCTGAAGACGGAAGCTTGTGTTGCCTCCGAAACGTCGTGATTTTTATTTTACTTTTATTAACTTAATTTTTACCTACGTGACTTTACCGGAAAAAAACCCTAAGAATACGGAAAACACTGGTTGTGCTCTTGCAGTCTGGCCCACCACAGAAGGGCAAGGTGAATGTGTTTTCAGCAAGCTGCTTAATCATTTCCCGTTCGTACATGTATGCCAAGGCCAGTGGTGATTTCTCTTTTGTCGACCAGCAGTGGGCTGCGTGGAAGCGTGTTTTCAGCAAGCTGCTTTAGAGCCATGCATTTGCGAATTTAAGAGAGTTACGTCATTGTAACAATACAGCATTGAGCAAAAAAATGTGGCAGTGGTGATTTTGCTCTTTTCGGATTGCGGGGAAAGCTGCGTTGAGCGAGGAGCTAAGAGAGCTGTGGCGCTGGTGAAGCCCTCTCCTTAAACACAACTCCACGGCCGCTAGAGGTGAATGATGTTCCACGTGAAAATCTTTCATGCAACCTCTTATCACACGGGTGGCTGTTTTGCAATAAAAGTAATTTATTAACACTCGGATCTCAAATGTGGCTTCTTGTTATTGTTAGGAACAATACATCTTGCTCGCTTTGTTTTTACACGTTTTGCATAACTATGAATTTAGTATACAGACTTCCCACGCGTTAAGCGATAGGGACAGCTACCTGCTGAGTAGTGCATACAGCACACACACAAAGTACAATGTTGTCCCACGTCCGACCACATGTGGAGTGAATTCAAACCACATCGCAAATTATTGGGTACAAATAGGCTAACCGCATATACTCAAAACTGCACAAACCGAACCTGCACGAAGCGAGTGAAACCTGAACATAGCTTCCGATTAGCACAATTGGCTACGTATGGTGAGAATGAAATTCAACACACGGGTCTCTGCAATTGCTTTGCCATGCCACGACTGCCAGAAGGGCATCCGCTGGTCTCATACTCTAACTGCATGTGTTGGAAGCAGAGGGAGTAGCCACACTTTATCCCACCACACTCGGTCTGCCCATGAACTGTGGTAAACCCATTTCGACTGCTCTGTGGACAGAGGGATTTTAATAAACTTGCCCCATGGGTTTGACTGCCATGCCGAGAGATGAGATGCAACCGGCGACCTACAGCAGATGTCACAACCGGGTACCCGATACCCGTACCCTACCCAATACCCGGCTACCCGTACCCGGCCGTTTGTGACCCTGGTGCGGCCGGGTACGGGTACAGAATCAAAACCTGTTTGCGACCTCTGACCTCCGGCCTGCGAGTCCATTGTGCTGAACCGTTACACCACGGCAGCTTCCTGCTAAACTATACAGTAAAACCTTGGATTGCGAGTAACTTGGTCTGCGAGTGTTTTGTAAGACGAGCAATTTTTTTAATAAATATTAATTTGATAAACGAGCGAGGTCTTGCAATACGAGTAGTACGCGTATACGCTTTGTCTGCCGAGCGTCACATGATCACAACTGATATACGAGTGCTTTGGGTTACAAACACGTTTCCGGAACGAATTATGCTCGCAATCCAAGGTTTTACTGTATTACTATAACATATAACAATTCGTTATTTAAATAACTCATTCATGTGCTCTCACGCACGCTCGTGCAGCAATGGGGCTGTGCAGTGCAGCCGTGGCATTGGCCGCATCTCCCGTCCGCCCCTGGCGGTGCCGCTCGCGACAACTGGGTCACCGCTTGGCGTTGGGGTTCCGCTTGTACGTCTCATACGCAAACTCCTCGCTGTGCGCGGGGTCTTTGTAGACGCCGATGAAGTCGATTTCGAGCTGGAAAGGCCCATCCGCCTGCTCGCCCAAAGTGAAGCCCAGCGTCCCGACCTACGGCGTGCAGCCAAACAACAAACGGCACGGGGTCGGAGTTGCGATTGATGAGAGTTAACGGGCTTCTTGCCCATGATAAAGGGTTTTTGTTGGGTTAGATCACGTAAATATGAATGCGTCGTTAAACCCGCCACCACTCGGCAAAGCCAATGAGTAAGGTTTGTCACGTGAACTTCAGCACACCCAGTGTGTTGGAAGTGTAAACCCACAACATTGACAATTGGCGCACGACATTTCGCTGGTAAATGCAACCGATTTCATCAGTCGATTAGCCAGAATTGTGAAGAAGTCTTCCTGTTTCAGTCTTAAGTAAAGGTGATGTCATCACTGTGAGCCTATCAGGTCTGAAAACCAGAGAGGGGGGGTACTTTCTGTGATAGTGTTAGTTTAACTGTTTTTGGTATTTTAGTTTGAGCGTGGGAAGAGAGAGAGATGATAATGAGTGGAGCAAGGGAAGCGGAGAGAAGTGTCGTGACCTGCAAGCTGGTGAGTGAGTACTTGAGTGAGTTGTTGTGACCCCTACACTGTGGTGGCTGAACAGTGTTGATGAGATGAAACGGTGAGTCTGGTAGACCCGAGTCCAGGTGAAAGAGTGAAGCTCATGGGAAGAGTAACCATGGTAGTAGCGATAGAAGAGCGATAAGGAGGTGAATGACCAAGGTTGTAACATTTACGTACATCAAGTTTCAAGAGTAGCTCTATGGACAAAACTGGCCCCTTCCATGAGAATGTGGAATTTGGAGCATAAGCCCAGGGCCACCTACAGAGAACTTTTGGCAGCCCTTGGCTGAGCACAATGACTACTTATTTGAGTATGGAAATTACATCTATTAAATCCCAGGTGAATGTTTCGATATCATAATTATTGTTATTATTACACATCATTGTGGAAAAAACAGGTGGTCTGGGCAAACATGGTAACTGAAGCAAGATCAGTTGGAGCATTAAGTGGTGCACAGACGACGGAAAGTGCAGCCTTACCCGGTCTGTCTGAATGGGATGTTGTACGTCATTAATCCTGCCACGAGATGCCAGGAAAAACTTGGAAAAAGGAATCTGAAAAACATATTCAAAAGTTGTTGCCATCGCAAGACAGCGGAGACATGGCGGTGTCTTGGGAAATGCCTCCATCTGATGATCATGATGAGAAGCCATACCATGGCTTGCCAGGGAGGAGGTACAGCAAAAAGTGGATTGTATCTATTGAAGATAGTGTTGCCAACTTGCACGTATGGGTTTTCCCTCGGTGCTTCAATTGTCTCCCACACTAAACACTCATGAATTGACTGATAACATCTTCTTGGTTCTTTCGGTAAAGTCACGTAGAAGGGAAATAATAAAATAATAAAATACAATTCTCACGACGTTTCGGCCACAACGCAAGCAGCCATCCTCAGGTGAAGAACAGGGCTGTTGGAAATACTTTAAATCGAAATTTGACTGATAACACCTTCATATATAGAGGACTGCAGAGCTAAGGCAATTGTTGGTGCCGACTCATCGCCTGGCTGCCTTCCCGCTCGTCTGCGGTTTCACGTGCCCGAGTCGTTTTCTCTCTTCGCGAGCAAGTGAAAAGAGTGAATACCATCCGGCGTGTTACAATTTGAAAGCTTTACATTCTCACGAGTCGTGCATGTGTAGGGCTGTTATCGAGGGGCTGTTTGTACATAGGATCAAACGGCGAACAAACACAGTGGGCGGAGCTCCGGGAGTACACGGGGGGGGGAGCCCGCAACGACGTCCGCATAGGGCTGTGATCCTGTGGGGGGATATAAAAGGGGATGACAGAGAGAGCTCGGGGCTCAGTCTTAGTGTAGTTGAGGGAAGAAGGAAGACCAGCCAGATAGGCCCTGGACTCCCCCTGGGACGCCGCCCTTGTAAGGGCCGCGCAGGCTGGAGCCAGTGGCGTGGTCCCGGAACCGGAGTTAGACCTCTGGGATTCCGGGTACCGTAGCCCGACTGACCAGTGTCGGGCCAGACAGCCTCCCCTAGCCCGGTAGCGGAGGACTCTGCTAGGAAGGCTAGCTAGGGGTGAATTCCCAGTTATACGGGTGAGGGGGCCGATACATCCCTCCAGTGCTGTAACAACATTGTGTAATAAATACGTGTGCCTCAACCTCGGTGTCAAGCGTCGTAAGAAATACTACATCTGGCGTCAGAAGTACTGCGAACATGGACACGCGCCATACAGCTCGGGCCAGAGCATCGCAGGAGGAGGACACGGCGGAGATCGTCGAGTCCGAAACGGATCAACAAGACGTGGTGCAGCCGGGGCCTGAGGCCTTCTTACCGGGGCATCGGCATGAAGAGGGGCCGCAGCCAGACGCGCTACGGCTGGCTCACGAAAGGCTGGCGGAGCTGCTGTATGCCGCTGCCGCCACGCTGGAGAACATCACGCGGTTGGGGGCTGGTGGTCCACCACGGGGCGAGGAGAGCCGGCGGCCGGAGCGCCTTCCCGCCACTTCTAACTTTGAATTTCCCGCCATGGACGCCGCAGCTGCTCAGGGCGTGGCCAGCTTGAACATCGGCTCCGACATCGCCGTCGCTGGAGCTGCAGCGTCATCACCGGAGGGTGCGTCATCGCTGCTGCGACAGGCGATGCCATCGGCCGTTCGCGCCGATGCACAGCCAAGTGGTGGTGACAACAACCTGCGGGAGTCGACATCAACCGCGGCGCTTCATCAGAGACTGCCCCCGCTGAAGGAGTTCATCGGCGCGGAGGGAGACTGGGGCGGCTTTCGGCGACGCTTCCTCGCCCATCAGGAGATGGCGAGATGGTCCGATGAGGAGGCTCTCTGCGCGCTGCCGGCGCTCCTCGACGGCGACGCGCTCGCCGCACTCACATCGGCGCCGAGGGAGAAGCGTGCTACGCTACCGATGGCGCTACAGCTGCTGGCCGGGGTCTATGGACCTTCAGCTGAATGCCGTCAGCAGTTTTACGATCGCAAGCGGGGTGAGAAGGAGTCGCCCCTGGCATTCCGGACAAGTCTCCTGGCGCTGGCAAAGACGGCCTTTCCTCGTATGGACGACGACGGCGTGGACGCGATGGTCATGGAGAAGATCCTCCTCCTGGCGGACGACCTCGACATCGTTGTCATCGCACAGGAGGACGCAGAGATGACTTCTCTCCAGGCTGCGCGGCTCCTCCACGCCAACCTTCTGTCACTGCGGCGGAAAGCCAGCAGGGCATCGGCTGGGCGTGCGGTGGCTGCAGCCACCCTTCCAACGGAAGAGCTCTACGCCGTCGACCATCGACGGCAACAGGCGACAGGAGCACGGCTGGGCCAGGACGGGTCGGGCCGCTTCGACCGTCCATCATCTCCGTCGGCGCTCCCACGCTGTTTCAACTGCGGCGTCCGGGGCCATGTCGCCTCGGGGTGCCGCTCTCCTCGACAGCGCGGGACGACGCCTCGACGGGACGCCGGCCCTCCTCCTCCTCCCAAGCTCCAGCAACATGATCCGGCGAGTCGCGGCACCACACATGTTTGGCCAAAGCACCCACCTGTCGCACACTCTCGCACCGTAACGAACGGGGGGCCGGTGGGGCGCTGCGACGGGCCAGCACGGATCACTGCGGGGACTCAAATTGAGCCCAAGCAGTGGTCCGTGTTAGCCCATCGCGTGGTGGCCGCGGCGTCGGGGTCGTCGGCCGTGGTCGGTCACATTGACGGGGTAGAGGTACGCATCATAGTCGATACGGGGGCATCGGCGACAATCATTTCGGAACTAATTTATAATATTCTACCTGTACAGAGCCGCCCTTTGCTGCCGGTTAACGTCCCATTTTATGCCGCTAACGGGGGCTCACTCGGCATCGTGGGACAGATTCGAGCGCAAATTTCTATCGGGGACATCAAATTGTCGGGGCCGATTTTTGTTTCCTCCTCGCTGGCAGTTCCGTGCCTGCTGGGGACGGACTTCTTAGGCAGAATGCCAATTCGTATTTTGATCGACCAAGGATGCATTGAGCTTCCGTCGGGGCGACGCATGGCGTTCCTGCCTTCCCCTGTTGCGACTCGGACGGCGTTCGCGACGGTACCGGCGTTCGTCGTTAAAACAGTGCGTGTGCCGCCGGGAGCTCAAATGTTAGTACCCCTGAAACTTCGTAGGCCTTTCGCTAAGGGCGTTGGGGATCAGGGTGTTGTGCTGGGACCGTCTAGGGCCGGGGTTAATGGCCCTCATTTGATTCCGGCCCAGACCGTTGTAAGAGGGGACGGGGACCCTTTCATCGCGGTCCTCAATGTAGGGTCGCAGACAGTAGTGGTTCCTCAAGGGACAGTGCTCGCTCACGCGACGCCGGTGCCCTGCGAGGAACCCGTCGCGAACCACGTTGACACCGCTTCCCGGACGCACCCGCATTCGGACGGCGATGAAGGGTGGCTCGACGCGCTTTGTGCGGGATCGAAGGACCTATCAAATTCAGAGCGCCAACAGCTTCGATCGCTGCTGAAGGAATTTTCCGACGTTTTCAGTCGGAATAAATACGATTTGGGTTGTACTCACCTGCTGCGTCACCATATTGACACGGGTGACAGCGCGCCTATTCGCCAAAATCCGTTTCGGTTGAGTCCCGCCGAAAAGGACCATGTCAAATCGGCTGTCGATGACATGTTAGCCGCCGACATCATTTCTCCCTCTACCAGCCCTTGGGGAGCGCCGATTGTCCTGGTTAAAAAGCAGGATGGCTCGTTGCGGTTTTGCGTGGATTTCCGGCGCCTTAATAAGATTTCGGTTGCCGACGCATACCCGCTCCCACGGATGGACGAATCGCTGGACGCCTTGGCGGGAGCGCGATTCTTCTCCACACTAGATTTACTTTCGGGATTCTGGCAGCTTCCTCTGGACGATGACTCAAAGCCTAAAACTGCTTTCCGTACACCGCACGGCCTGTTCCAATTCAACCGGTTGCCGATGGGCTTACACTCAGCGCCGGCAACTTTCCAGCGATTGATGGAATTGGTTTTGGCTGGATTGCAATGGGAGTCGTGCCTGATTTATTTGGATGACGTTATTGTCTTTGGAAAAACTTTTGACGAACATCTCCAGAGGTTGCGGGCGGTTTTCCAAAAGATGCGGGCTGCTAATTTGAAATTTAAGCCCCAAAAATGCCATTTGTTACGCGAGTCGGTGCGATATTTGGGGCACATCGTGGGGCGCTCAGGTATTGCTACCGATCCCGCCAAAACGCAGTGTGTCAGCTCCTGGCCGACTCCAACCTCGGTGGGGGAGGTGAGGAGTTTTATTGGCTTCGCGTCATATTACCGACGCTTCGTTGCTAATTTTGCAACAATTGCCAAACCCCTACACGCCTTAACATCTAAAGGGGTTCGGTTCCACTGGGGTCAGGATGAGGAAGTTGCTTTCTGCTCCCTTCGGGACGCCTTGGTGAAAGCTCCTCCCTTGATTTACCCAGATTTTTCGAGGCCGTTTTTGCTCGACACCGACGCGAGCAACACGGGTATTGGAGGCGTGCTTTCCCAGGTGGTTGACGGCGTGGAACGGGTGGTCGCGTACGGCAGTCGGGTGTTGTCTCCAGCGGAGCAAAGATATTGTGTCACCCGTAGGGAACTGTTGGCAATTGTCTATTTCATCCAACAGTATCGCCCATATCTGTACGGTCAGCATTTCACCGTCCGTACAGATCATGCGGCACTGCAGTACGCCCTGAAGGTTCAACAGCCATCGGGACAATTGTCCCGATGGTTGGAGGTCCTCCAGGATTTCGATTTCGAAACCACCTACCGTAAGGGCGTTCGCCACACCAACGCGGACGCTCTGTCACGCATGCCAACCGCCTCCGAATGTGCATGCCTCCTGGGGTCGGGGCGTTGCAGGCCAGCAGGGGACATGCCGGTTCCAGTCCTGGCGGCCGCCGCCGATGCCGACACATTGCTCCCCGATGATATCACGGAACAGGGAAGAGATTCCCTGCTCGGGTTGCCTGTTAATGAATGGGGGCGCCTCCAGATGGAGGATACCTCCCTCCTCGCGCTGCGTCGTCGTGCCGGGGAGAGGGGGCGTGGGACGGGTGATGCCGATGCATGGGAAATGCACGCGGGGTTGCTTATGCATTGGGACGGGAAATCCCACCGTCACCGGCTGGTAGTCCCTTCTGGGTTACGGGGTAAGGTGGTGTGGGCTGCTCATGAGCGCCTCCTCCACCTGGGTACCCAAAAGACCCTCGCCTCGCTCCAGCTTGACTTTTTTTGGCCGGGCATGACACGGGATGTCACGGATTTGTTGGCATCGTGCCCTCGGTGTGCGCAGCGCAAACCACCGGCTCGGGAGTCGAACCCGCCGTTGCAATCCATCACAGTCTCCAGGGTGAACGAACTTGTAGCGTTGGATATCCTGGGCCCATTTCCCGCCACCCCTAGGGGCAATAGATATTTGTTAACAGGGGTTGAGTACTTTACGCGCTGGCCTATGGCCTGGCCCCTGGCCAATCAGTCGGCAGCAGCCATCGTGGACGCCTTTGTCCAAGGCTACGTCATGGACAAAGGTGCTCCGGAGCGGCTGCTGACCGACCAGGGTAAAAATTTTTCCGGGAAACTCCTCAAACAGGTCTGTGATCTCCTGGGTACGAAGAAAATTCGTACCTCTCCCTATCACCCGCAAACTGACGGGATGGTCGAGCGTCTGCATCGCACCATCACGTCTATGTTGTCGCACCAGGTTTCGGAATCACAGACCAATTGGGACTTGCAAATTCAGGGGGTCCTGGCAGCGTATAGATTGGCCCCCCATGCTGCGACGGGATTTTCACCCTTCTTTCTCATGTATGGCCGCGAACATGACCCGCCTGTTCGGGCACAGCTGCAGATCCCCGCGCCGCTGGGTAAAACTAAATTGGACGAACACGTTAAATTTAACCTTCAAAAACTGACTGAGGCACGGGATGCTGCCATGCTAAATTCCGACAGGCGTCAAAAGGCGATGAGCGCCTCAGGCTGGCACGCGCGCACGTGCTGCAGTGGAAGCCAGGGGACAGGGCATGGCTGCACTGTCCCCAGGTACCACTTGCGACCTCCTCGAAACTGGTGCGGCCGTGGCGGGGCCCCGTCGAGGTGGTCGAGGTTTTGCGACCTCAGTGCGTTCGAATCAGGTGGGGGAAGCGCCGGTGGTTCGTTCACCCCTCTAGGCTGAAACCCTTCGTTGCGGTGCGAGGCCCTACTCCACACGTGCCGGGCCAAACATGTGGGGGGTTGACCGACTCGGAGGGTCCGTCTCGGTTGCTCTCGCCTGACGTCTTGCCGGCTGTTCCGCCCCCAGGTACTTCAGGAATGACGGGCTCGCGTCCAACAACCCACACGGGGGATGCCGAGGGTCTCGCCACTCCAATCGCGGACTCGCCTCAAAAGGGACAGCTGCCATCGGATGGTCCGCCATCTGGGGTTGGCCCATGTGACGGGCCTGCGGCAAGGACGCGCGTAAAAATGCGCAGACTCTTGTAATGCACAGGAAGACGAAGAAAAAGAAAAAAAAATTCTATTGCGTTTTTTTGTGAACTTTTCGCGTGTTATGGTTACTGGGCGCTGCGTTGGTGGGGCGCTCTTGGCACGCTGTTGTTATGGTTGTGTGTGTTGGGTGTGTCTTGTGTGTGTGTTGTGTGTGTGTTGTGTGTGTGTTGTGTGGGTGTTGTGTGTGTGTTGTGTGTGCGCTGGAGTTTCCTGGCGAATGTATATACCTTGCTTTTACGGATTTCGTATTTATTCAAGGGGGGGGGGGGGCGCGTCGGTTTATTCTCCCTTTGGGGGTATGGTAATTGTTGTTGTTCAATTCACGTTCTGTTGAAAAGAAAAAATGAGGCACACACGTGGGTCAAGAGGTAAAGGTACCTTTATTGGAATTGTTGCAGCCGGGACGGCTGCGAGCTATGCAGGGGGGAGTGATGTAGGGCTGTTATCGAGGGGCTGTTTGTACATAGGATCAAACGGCGAACAAACACAGTGGGCGGAGCTCCGGGAGTACACGGGGGGGGGAGCCCGCAACGACGTCCGCATAGGGCTGTGATCCTGTGGGGGGATATAAAAGGGGATGACAGAGAGAGCTCGGGGCTCAGTCTTAGTGTAGTTGAGGGAAGAAGGAAGACCAGCCAGATAGGCCCTGGACTCCCCCTGGGACGCCGCCCTTGTAAGGGCCGCGCAGGCTGGAGCCAGTGGCGTGGTCCCGGAACCGGAGTTAGACCTCTGGGATTCCGGGTACCGTAGCCCAACTGACCAGTGTCGGGCCAGACAGCCTCCCCTAGCCCGGTAGCGGAGGACTCTGCTAGGAAGGCTAGCTAGGGGTGAATTCCCAGTTATACGGGTGAGGGGGCCGATACATCCCTCCAGTGCTGTAACAACATTGTGTAATAAATACGTGTGCCTCAACCTCGGTGTCAAGCGTCGTAAGAAATACTACACATGGACCAATCTTCGACTGAAAGTTACATTCACCACAACCAGCATCCTCCTTTGCACGTGAGAACACCCAAGTGTACCTCCGCCCCTCCACCCGCAACCCCTCCCCCACCCCAATTCTTAAATGTATGTATGTTGAACTTCTTTCGCACCATACGTAGCCAACCGTGCTAATCGGAGGTGCGTGGGGAAAAGGCCAAACAACTAAGCACAAAAATCAGTTCTAAAGAAATTAGTATTTATTAACATACTATATATATTTCGATTTAAAGCTTTCGTGACTGCAGGGATTCATACTCTTGGTTCTTTCAGTAAAGTCACGTAGAAGGGAAATAATAAAATAATACAAATTAAACTATAAAATTCTCACGACGTTTCGATTGCAACACAAGCAATCATCATCAGGTGTGAAAACCACACCTGATGTGTGAAAACCACACCTGATGATGATTGCTTGTGTTGCAATCGAAACGTCGTGAGAATTTGATTGTAAAATTTCTTATTATTTTATTATTTCCCTTCTACGTGACTTTACCGAACGAACCAAGAATATACTGTATACATGACAAGAGGCAGAAGACGGGATTTCACCTTGACGTCCTGCCAGGTAGGGCCTCCGCGGGTGAAGAGGAAGTAGTGGTAGAGGTCGTTCTGCATGTGGGTGTAGTAGTTGTCGACGCTGATGTTGATCATGTAGGGTCTCCCGTCTCCTCTCACTCGCAGGAACAGCACGTTCATGTCTCCCCAGTCGAAGGCCTTCTTCTTGTTCATGAAACCCTGATGGCAAGGGAGGTGTGCGTGTGTTAGAGGCGACCTGCACATCGACCGCGGTGAACTCATTTACACTGCTGGCTGTAAATTATCCAGCAGCATAAATTCCACAATCCCATGCTCTGGAACAAAAGGGTTGGCAACCAAATTAACGAGCCGTTTTTTTCGAATTCCGTAAAAAAAGACGCGATATTTATACGAGACGGTGGTCCTCAATAAATAACGTCGTCTCAAATCAGTCCTTAACGAAACGCATGCGTCTCTAGAGCCGCAGTTTGCTAACCCCTGCTTTAGCATCAACCATTTCACACCACGCTTACAAAAACTTCCAAAAACACTTCTCTTGCGTCTTCTTCCCTCGTATTGCTCGACTTTGGAAATCATTTCCACCGTCTCTCTTTTCTCAAGCTCTTATAACCTTACTCTATTCGAGAAACTTATACTGGTAGGAACCTCCTCGTTACACCAGCCCACAGGGGATTATTGTGTCCGTCCGTCGTGCATCCAAAAATGGGAGGGATGGGGCTGGGTGGAGAGGGGAGGTTGGGGAGGGTGGGGAGGGGCTGGGTGGGGAGGGTGGGGAGAGACTGGGTGGGAAGGGTGGGGCTGGGTGGGGAGGGGCTGGTCACCCCGTGGTGCCCTTATAAAACCCAACGTTTAACCTACTCACGCCGGCTTGTGCCCGCCCTCACAGTCGGGCATATTAGCGAAATACACCACACCGCCGTTGACCCTGGCCATTGACCGAGCAACCCAACGTTCCTACCAGCTCCCTCCGCAGGAATGTGTTTAACTCTGATCAAGATGTCATCATGACCAAAGTTGCCAACGCCCCCAGACCTCGCCAAAGCTTTCCTACCCTCCGCCAGTTCCCGCAGCTGCTGCGCAGTAGACAAGCAACGTCCAAGATCCGGCCTGACAGGATCCCACCATCAGCTCCTAGGTCTTGCTTCTACAACGGTGTTGCATGTCGATGGCCGCAAGGGCATTTGTAATTTGAAATAAATAATAATGGCTGGCGATTATCACGCACTGAAATATTTTTAAAAAAGGTCATCATGGTCCTTCCCTCCTCGCACCTCTTGATTCGCACTGTTGACTACGTACGGTGTGAAAGAAGTTCAACATACACACGTACACACGACACAGACGAAACCATTCTCACTTCACCCTCGCCTTCGAGTCTTTTGGACAGACCGCGGCTGACAATGCCGATCGTGAGGCTACATGGATTAACCTTTGCCTACATGTCAAACCCCTCCATAACCTATGAGACATCTCCTTTATCAGTGTAAAAATATAGTAATAGGTTTTTACCCTTTCAACTGGTACAAAAACTGACACCTTTATACAAGGCATCATGTTTGCAATAACCACAACACAAGCAGTCAAAATGCAAACAAAAAGAAACTGATAATGATAATGATATGCACTGTCCTTGAAGTTGATTGGTCCACACCCGAGACAGCTTTTCTTAGAGCCCAGTCTCCATTGGTGTTGGACCAGATGATGCCAAAAGGTGTACAACTCAAAAACAGCGCACTATCAGAGTATTGAGAGCTCGGGGTAAGCATTACACTGAGACATCTCCTTTACAGTGGAAAAATATAGTGATAGGTTTTTACCCTTTCAACTGGTACATAACCCTCTCGCAACCATCTCTCGACCCTCACCAACCGGGGCTTGGACCTCAGCGTGCAGTACCCGCTGTACTTGGTCCTGCCGTCTCGAGGGATGTAGTTATCGAGTTCGCCATGAAAGAGCAGGGTCTTGTTGTTCTTGCTCAGCGATAAAAACGATCGGCTGCGTCCGCCCATCTCAGCATCTGACGAGACGAGCCAATCCTGCAGGTGACAAAACATTTGAAGACACAATGCCACCGCCCCCCTTCCCGTATTGTTTTTCCGCGTAAACAAAAATACGATCCATTGGCCACACGGCCCTTGGGAAGTGTGTATTTTCAGCAGTGTTGGTTTCAATGCGAGCAAACTCTGTACATTTTTCAACATTCAGTGTGTCTCATCAGCAGGGGTCAAGCTGGCTTAAACCACTGCGGGTGAACTGCACATTGTTTAAGTCGAGAGTCCTGTTAGAAATGGGTACAATTTCTGCTGGTAGGCAATACTACGATGCGTATGTTGTACGATATAAAATCCATGATAAAACGTATCGTAAGTAAAAAAAAACATAAATTTTCACTGTAATTCCATCAAAGCTGTCAAACAAGACGCCAAAACTAGCAAGCCAGAGGTTCCCTGCGAGGCAATTTAAAAACAATAACATGGGGACCTTTTTTGCCAGTATCAAAGTATGAAAAAAATAGGTAATAAAACAGGAGGTATTAGTAAGAGGTTCAGATACCAAACAGAAACCTTTTGCAAGGAACCATGTCTGCATTAACCACGCGTACTTGTGGTGAACATGCAAACAAAAACATGCTCTGGTGATATATGGAATTGTCTTTGAGACTGATTGGTCTACACCAGAGACAGCTTTCTTTCGGGCCTAGTCTCACCAGTGTCAGATCAGAAAACGCCAAAAGGCGAATAATTGAAACGGTTGGCAATTTTCTTCCACTTGAAGCGGTAACCGATTGTGAAAACGATTACCGGTTGTCACTTAACTACTCCAAACCAAAACGTAAACAACGGTTATCCATGTGTTTTGTTGTTGTTGTTGCTTAGGCCACCTAGTTAATGCCAACGTGTTTGTCATTAACCCTCCCACTACTTGACAATGTCGTCAAGCACTTTACATCGATTGTGCACGTAGAATGATATCTTTGTAAGCGTGTTACTCATGCCCGATTGTGGCGGTGTTGGGGTTAATGATCAATTATTTGTCTATATTACACGCTTTTATTTAACTCGCTCTGTCTGTTGTTGACGTATCCTCAAATCTTGTAACTCAATTTTAACCCACTTCCCAATGTGGTATCGACTGCAAACTTGGTATACTTATGTCATACTGATGACAATACTATATTCTATCATAAAAAAAAATACATATATTTTTAAACGTTATTTTTTACATGTTATGTTTCGGCTTGGCTCTAATTGTCCACGCTCAACTGACGTTGGCTGTAAATAACCACAGTCCCTGACGTTGTGGTAAGCTTCGGGGCCACTTCCTGAAGTCGTGAAGTTCTTCCATTACTAGTGTAGGGATTATTACGGGAGAAACGGCAGACAACAAACACAGGGGTGTTGGCACTCACATACACGGGTGGTCACACCGACGTCCGCATCCGTTATTGCCCACGCCCCCAGCCCTCGGAGGTGATCCCTATAAAAGGTGGAGACCCAAAGAGCTCGAGGCAGTTCGACACGAAGCTGACCAGTGAAGATCCAAGACTTTGAGATTAGGCCCTGGGACTCCCCGGTCTCGCCGTCCTTATAAGGGCCGAGCCGGGTAAGCCAGCGGCGTGGCCCAAAAGCTTCCAGACCGCTGCCCTTATCAGGGCAAGGCTGGTTAGCTGGTGCCGAGATCTGTGCTTGCCAGGGCCAGATCAGTCAGCCTCCCGTAGCCCAGTAGAGGAGGACTGGGGAACAGGACAGGGGGCTTAGTACTAGGGTGGGTTTCCCATAGTACGGGTGAAGGGGCCGATACCCCTTCAACTATTGTGCCTGTCCCTGGGTTAATAAACAGAGTGTGCCTCAACTTCGACATCGTCTCCTCGAACTTACTACATCTGGTGTTGGAAGTGGTCCAAGCATGGATACGAGACGGACGACTCGTGCCCAAGACCCAGGAGAGGATGACGACGAGGGAGGGGCGGTGCAAGACATCACCGCCGACGTACCTGCACAACCGCTGCCGGCTCCGACATCGGCGGGGTCGTCGGAGAGGGCCGGGACGTCGACTGACGAGTTGGCGTTGGCTCACTCGCGGCTGGCGGAGCTCCTGTATGCAGCGGCCGCCATGCTGGAACAAATAACTCGCCTGGGGCCGGGAGGAGCGACGCGGCGGGAAGATGGACAACGCCCGCCAGAAACTCCCGCCTTTACAACAGAGAGGAGACTCGAAATTCCCGCCACAAAGACAGTAGGGGCAGAGGGAGGAGCTCCAGCTCGTCACGCGGGGGACGGAGCCCAGCCAGCAGCCGCCACGTCATCGGCGGAGGCGGGTCGCAGTGGCTGCCTATCGGGGGTTGCAACGTCACCACCATTGGACGCCGGCACCGACCAAGCCCCAACCAGCACGTCACTGACGGCGCGACACCCATTAGAGTCCGCCATTACTCGTACAGTACGGGGACGCGATACGGATGCTGCAAGAGACTCGGAGACGGAGCCGACATTCCAGCAACGCCTGCCGGCCCTGCAGGTATTCGTAGCAAGCGACGGCGATTGGGGGGGGTTCCAGCGCCGGTTCCTTGCCCACCAAGAAATGGCGGGCTGGTCGGACAACGAGGCGCTGTGTGCTCTCCCGGCGATGCTGAATGGCGACGCCCTGGGCACCCTCACCGCTGCACCCAAGTCGGCACGCTCCACGATTCAGTCGGCGCTGCAGCTGCTGGCCACGGTTTATGGGCCGCCTTCCGATTGTCGCCAGCTCTTCTATGAACGGCAGAAGGGCGACAAGGAATCGCCACTTGCTTATCGCACGGCCCTGCTGTCATTGGCGAAAGACGCTTTCCCGCGTATGGACGAAGAAGGGATCGATGCGATGGTGGCCGAGAAAATTTTGCTGCTGGCCGACGACTTAGACTTCATCATCCTAGCACAGGATGATGCGGATATGTCATCATTGCGGGCTGCAAGGCACATTCACGCCAATCTCATCTCCCAGCGGAGGAAGGCAAACAAGGCAGCTGCACGACACACCGTGGCGGCGACCTCTTCCGGAATGGAGGGTGCCTTCGCTGCGGACCGTTCTGCAGGATGGCGATCTGCCGAGCGACCGGCTCGGGACGTTCCGAGCCACCGAGATCAGCCCAAGTCCTCTGGAGCGCTCGTCGTCTGCTACAATTGTGGCCTCCGGGGCCACGTGGCGTCCGGATGCCGGGCTCCTCGACAGCGCGGAGCGAGACCTGGAGCTGCGGACGGCCCTCCCCACAAGCCTTCGCAACATCCTCGGGCAAGTCATGGCACCCCACATGTTCGGCCTGCACACACACCCACTTTCCTCTCACAAGGTCCGATACACGATTCTCGGGGTTTGGGTGCTGGTGCGTCGGGTCGCGGCATGTCGGGGAGGGCGCTCCAACCGGGCCAATGGTCCGAGTTGGCTCACCGGGTTGTGGCTGCATCGGCGGGGTCGTCCGTTGTCACGGGGCATATTGACGGGGTGGAGGTATGGGTACTGGTCGATACGGGAGCTTCGGCAACTATCATTTCGGATTTGATTTATAATATCCTGCCCGTTCAGAGTCGTCCGTTGCTCCCTGTCGACATACCGTTTTACGCTGCGAATGGGGGCTCGTTGGGTATTATCGGCCAAATTCGAGCGCAAATTTCTATCGGGGACATTAAACTATCTGGCCCGGTGTTCGTCTCCTCCTCGCTGGCTATTCCGTGCCTGTTGGGGACAGACTTTTTGGCCAAATTGCCCATCAAAATTCTGATTGACCAGCGATGCATCGAGCTTCCATCAGGCCGACGTATTACGTTCCTGCCTTCCACCCCTGCCTTGCATACTGCCTGTGCTACGGTACAGGCGCTCGTTGCTCGAACGGTGCGTGTACCCCCGGGGGCACAGATGCTAGTACCCCTGCGGTTGCGTCGACCGTTCGATAAAGGGGTCTCTGACCGGGGCATTATGTTGGGACCATCGAGAGCCGGGGTGAGTGGGCCAGATCTGGTGACGGCCCAGACTATTGTTAAAGGGGATGGGGACCCGTTTATCGCGGTCCTCAATGTCGGGACACGGACGGCGGTGGTTTCGCAGGGTACCATGTTCGCACATGCGGTTCCGGTACCTGCGGAAACGCCGATCATTGGCCAGGTGGCCACCGATTCTCAAACGCGATTAGCCTCAGACACTGACGAGGGTTGGTTGGAGGCGTTGTGTGCTGAGTCACCTGACCTGTCCGACGCACAACGTGCTAAATTACGCGCCTTATTGCGAGAATTTTCCGACGTCTTCAGTAAACATAAATACGATATCGGATGTACCAAATTGCTACGCCACCATATTGACACCGGTGACAACGCTCCTATCCGCCAAAATCCTTTTCGGTTAAGTCCCGCCGAAAAGGATCATGTCAAATCGGCTGTAGATGACATGTTGAAATCTGACATCATTTCTCCCTCGACCAGCCCTTGGGGTGCACCCATAGTGTTGGTTAAAAAGCACGACGGGTCCCTAAGGTTCTGTGTCGATTTCCGGCGATTAAATAAGATCTCGGTGGCCGATGCTTATCCGCTTCCTCGAATGGACGAATCGCTGGATGCCCTCGCGGGATCGCGATTCTTCTCCACTTTGGATTTGCTCTCAGGATTTTGGCAACTTCCCTTGGACGACGAATCTAAGCCCAAAACAGCTTTCCGAACGCCGCACGGCCTCTTCCAATTCAATCGCTTACCCATGGGATTACACTCTGCTCCCGCGACGTTCCAGCGCCTGATGGAATTGGTTCTCGCTGGCTTGCAATGGGAGGTGTGTTTGATTTACCTGGATGACGTTATCGTATTCAGTAAGACGTTCGAGGAACATCTTGATAGGCTTCGGGCCGTCTTTCTCAAGATGCGCGCTGCTAATTTGAAATTCAAGCCACAAAAGTGCCATTTGCTGCGCGAATCTGTTAAATATTTGGGTCACATCGTCGGCCGGTCAGGCATCTCAACCGATCCCGCCAAAACGCGTTGTGTCAGCTCCTGGCCTACTCCCACCTCGGTGGGGGAGGTTAGAAGCTTCATCGGATTTGCTTCATATTACCGCCGGTTTGTCGCGGACTTTGCTTCCATCGCTAAGCCACTACATGCCTTAACGTCAAAAGGGGTCAAATTTCATTGGGGGCCGGAGGAGGACGCCGCTTTTATCTCTCTTCGGGATGCCCTGGTGGGGGCCCCGCCGTTAAGCTACCCCGATTTTTCCATGCCCTTCGTGCTCGACACGGACGCAAGCAATACCGGGATTGGAGGCGTGCTGTCACAAATTGTGGGTGGCGTGGAGCGCGTTGTGGCTTATGGTAGTAGAGTATTGTCTCCGGCCGAGCAGCGGTACTGCGTCACCCGCCGCGAACTGTTGGCTATCGTGTTCTTTATCCAACAGTACCGACCATATCTGTACGGCCGGCATTTCACCGTCCGTACAGATCATGCGGCGTTGCAGTATGCCCTACGAATTAACCAGCCATCGGGGCAGTTGTCCCGATGGCTGGAGATCATGCAGGATTTCGATTTCGAGACAACTTACCGAAAGGGGATTCGCCACACCAATGCCGATGCCCTATCACGCCTGCCGATCGCTCCGGATTGCACTTGTTTCTTGGGTTCGGGCCGTTGCAAATCGGCAAGTGACGGCCGGGATCGGGTTCTTGCGGCCGCAGTTGACACCCCTTCGGACGCTGGTCCTATTTCGGGGGGAGGGAAAGATTCCCTACTAGGCTTGTCAAGTGCTGAGTGGGGTCGCCTCCAAATGGAGGATGCGACCCTCCTGGTGCTACGACGTCGCGCGGAAGGATCAGGTCAAGGGAAGTCGGGCGTTGACTCATGGGGGTGGTGCCAGGGCCTACTCATGCATTGGGACGGGACGATCCGCCGTCACAGGCTGGTGGTGCCTTCCACGTTGAGGGGTAGGGCTGTATGGGCTGCTCATGAACGGCTCCTGCACCTGGGTACCCTCAAAACACTTGCCATGCTCCAGCTTAATTACTTTTGGCCGGGCATGGCAAGAGACGTGGACGATCTGCTGCAGTCCTGTACCCAGTGTGCACAACGGAAGCCGCCAGCAAAGGGAGCCAGTCCACCGCTCCAGTCTATTTCGGTCACCCGGGTTAATGAGCTGGTCGCCCTTGATATTTTGGGACCGTTTCCTTCCACGCCGAGGGGTAATAAGTACCTGCTGGTTGGCGTAGAATATTTCACGCGATGGCCTATGGCTTGGCCCCTCGCCAACCAGTCCGCAGCAGCCGTTGCGGAGGCTTTTGTTCAGGGCTACGTCCTCTACAAGGGCGCTCCGGAACGGTTGTTGACCGATCAGGGAAAGAATTTCACTAGTACCCTTTTACACGAGGTATGTGGCCTTCTGGGTACAAAGAAAATTCGTACCTCACCTTACCATCCACAAACGGATGGGATGGTGGAACGCCTGTATAGGACTCTTACGTCCATGCTATCCCACCAGGTATCTGAGTCCCAAACCGATTGGGATCTACGGATCGGGAGAGTCCTGGCAGCATACAGGATGGCTCCTCACGCGGCGACCGGATTCTCGCCATTTTTTTTTATGTATGGCCGCGAGGTTGACCCGCCTGTCGCGACTCAGCTGACGATTGCCGCGCCTCATGCTAAGTCCAAACTCGCGGACCATGTTAAATTTAACATCCTTCGGTTGGCGGAGGCACGGCAGGCGGCCATGCAAAACTCTGACTCTCGCCAGAAACAAAACGAGAGATTGCGATCGCGCCGGACACACACGCACGAATGGCACCCGGGCGACCGAGCATGGTTGCACTGCCCCCAGGTGCCATTGGCCACCTCGGCTAAGTTGTTGCGACCATGGAGAAGCCCCGTAGAAATTGTGCAGGTTATGCGGCCTCAATGTGTGCGCATTAAGTGGGGGAAGCGTCGGTGGTTTGTGCATCCTTCACGGTTAAAGCCATTTTTTGCTCCGCACGCTTCCTCTCACGAAAATGGCCGAACATGTGGGAAGTCCACTGACTCCGGGAGGGCGGGGTCGCCGCCAGCCTCTGATCCGCTAATGACTGTCCCGTCTTCAGGAGCCCCAGGACTGAAGCCCTCTTGGCTGCCAGCCTCCCCCATGGGGGTCGGCGCTGGCACGTCCGAGAAACCGGACGACCAGGCACCTGCAGATGCGACACCTGCCGCCGACTCTACCAAGCCGGCCCCTTGTGACGGGCCCGCTGCACGGACACGCGCCAAAACGCGCCGGTTGTTATGAATAGCTTTCCGCGCGTGTTCCGTTGCTGCGGAACCCGCTCATTATATATTTTTTTTGTTTGTGTGTGTGTGTGTATGGATGCTTCTTGTGCGTGGGGATGGCGAACCGCGTTCTGTATATGTGTTGCATTTTTGGGGAGGGGGTTTTTATAGGGGACCATCGGTTGTTGTTACACTTGTTCTTGTTATTGTTACTGTTACGAGGCACACGTGTGTTGACTGTGTTAATCTTTATTCTTGGGGGTTGAGGGATTGTTGCAGCCGGGACGGCTGCGAGCTGTACAGGGGGGGGTGATGTAGGGATTATTACGGGAGAAACGGCGGACAACAAACACAGGGGTGTTGGCACTCACATACACGGGTGGTCACACCGACGTCCGCATCCGTTATTGCCCACGCCCCCAGCCCTCGGAGGTGATCCCTATAAAAGGTGGAGACCCAAAGAGCTCGAGGCAGTTCGACACGAAGCTGACCAGTGAAGATCCAAGACTCGGAGATTAGGCCCTGGGACTCCCCGGTCTCGCCGTCCTTATAAGGGCCGAGCCGGGTAAGCCAGCGGCGCGGCCCAAAAGCTTCCAGACCGCTGCCCTTATCAGGGCAAGGCTGGTTAGCTGGTGCCGAGATCTGTGCTTGCCAGGGCCAGATCAGTCAGCCTCCCGTAGCCCAGTAGAGGAGGACTGGGGAACAGGACAGGGGGCTTAGTACTAGGGTGGGTTTCCCATAGTACGGGTGAAGGGGCCGATACCCCTTCAACTATTGTGCCTGTCCCTGGGTTAATAAACAGAGTGTGCCTCAACTTCGACATCGTCTCCTCGAACTTACTACACTAGCACGGTACATTTAATTAAAGCGTGTTTTTTAAATATTACTTATCTCGTACAGGGGTCGGCAAACTGCGTCTCTTTAAGGACGTATCGTAATCACATTGTATTGACGCTCTTGAAGTATTTAATTTTGTAACCGAATTCGAAAAACAAATGGCTCTTGTCGTTAGTTTGGTTTGACGACCCCTGGTCTAGTAGTAGTACGTGGCCTAACCCCCCAAAAAAAACAATATTGATCATTGTGTTGGGGGCCGTCCATAAATGACGTCACGCACTGGGGGGGGGGGGGTCAGACATTTGTGACGATGTGTGACGAGGGGGGGGATTTGGGAAATGTGACGTCACATCAAAATGCGCAACTTTAAATAAATATAGACAACACGTTCTACTTAATTAAATAGACTTTTTAATAAATGTTTTCTCCTATAACATCAGAGTGCAGTGCCACATTAAATACGCACTACAATGACAATAGTTTAAAGCGATTTGAAGCATGTTTTTTTTGGGGGGGGGAAGGGCAGAGCTTTGTGACGTCATATTTGAGGGGGGGGGTCTGACTTTTTGTGATTATGGAAGGGGGGGGTCAAAAATCGTCCAAAATCGCGTGACGTCATTTATGGACGGCCCCATTGGCCACGAAAACCTACGTTTTGTATGTTATGCATGCGCGTTGGAACTTCTTTCGTACCGTACGTGGAGGGGTTTGAGAAATGTGCCGTCACATCAAAATGCGCAACTTTAAATAAATATAGACAACACGTTCTACTTAATTAAGCAGACTTTTAAATAAATGTTTTCTTCTACAACCTCAGAGTGCAGCGCCACATTAAATACGCACTACAATGACAATAGTTTAAAGCGATTTCAAGCATTTTTATTTGGGGGGGGGCAGAGCTTTGTGACGTCATATTTGAGGGGGGGGGGTCAAAAATCGTCCAAAATCGCGTGACAGTCATTTATGGACGGCCCCAAAGGCCACGAAAACCTACGTTTTGTATGTTATGCATGCGCGTTGGAACTTCTTTCGCACCGTACCTCGAGGCAGTGAGGGCCTCTGCATGCCCAGGGCACGTGGCTTTGCTGGGCCATGTAGGTGCCCAGCGGGACTCCGTCTGGGCCCACCACCTTCTCACGCAGGTGCTCCTTCAGGGCAGAGAGCTGCTTCCTCACGCCGCCCATGCCTCTCTCCCAGGTGGAGCGTGGAGGTGTTGGAAGAGGAAAGCCAACATTGCCAGGTCCAGACGATGATGATGATGACGATGCGATGCTTCGAACGATGAAGTTCGCGTAACGGCGTGGCCGAAGCCACGCGCTTATCAGCATGGCTTTGAACGGTCACCAACTAAATACAATTTATTATTTGTTCTTTCGGTAAAGTCACGTAGAAGGGAAATACAAAAATAATTTATTTTTTATTATTTCCCTTCTACGTGACTTTACCGAAAGAACGAAGAATATGAATCCAAGCTTTAAATCGAAAATTTAAGAAAATGGTCTTAAGATGACAAATTCTCGCGCTTTCAGATGCGCTTCTGCGGCCGTCTGGAACGTTCCTCCGGTATTGGGCAGGCACTGGAGCTCTGCTCGAGATGGATAACTTTGATTTATTTTATAATTTATTTAGAACTGCTTTTTTGCATTTAGCTTGTCATGCTCCCTTCTCCTCACACCTCCAATTAACACGATTGGCTACGTACGATGCGAAATAGGTTACGCACGCAATTCGAGAACGAACACGTTCACGTATCTTTCACACTAAACACCCGGGGACCTCTCTCCTTGCTCCACACGCCGGTGGGGAGAGGTCTTCGCTCTGTCTCATCCGCACGCGAACCGCGACCTCTGGGGCCGATCCTCTCGACCAATGGAGCCGCGGGTGTTTATTGTTTTTATAACATCGCCGACTCCGCGTCTACCATCTTAGGTAGGGGTGGGCGGGGAGAAGTGGAACCTTTGCGATGGGAGTCATCCACAACGTGTGCCGTCTGTTGCGTTGTGGGGTCTTGTCGTGCCTCCCTACCTAAGATGGCGGTAGAGACCTCTAACCAGATGCGTTGTGGGGTCTTGCCGTGCCTCCCTACCTAAGATGGCCACGTTGTGGGTCTTGCCGTGCCTCCCTACCTAAGATGGCCGCGTTGTGGGGTCTTGCCGTGCCTCCCTACCTAAGATGGCCGCGTAGGCCTTCCAACCAGTTTCGTTGTGGGGCCTAACTGTTCATCTCCTCACCCTGCCCAATGCCCCTACCTAAGATGGCGGTAGAGACCTCTAACCAGTTGCGTTGTGGGGTCTGGCCGTGCCCCCAACCACCACCCCTACCTAAGATGGCGTCGGAATCCTCTAACCACAAATGCATTGCAGCGCGCACGCCCCTTGCGTCTGTCATGGATCGATTCTTTTACCGTCGTCTCGCAACAGGAATCGAATCGTTTGCGTTCAATTACAAGTAGCCGCAGTCGATTTCTTCGAATCGTAAAGGGGTTGAACGTTCGTTCGGAATCGATTCCGTGGATTATAAATAGTCGGAGTCGAGAATCGAGGGAGCGAGTCGGCATGTCCGACATGGCAGCCGCCCTGGGCCGGCTCGTCTTCCTTCTCCTCCGCGGACCGTGAACAGCCGCCGCTCCCGCGATGCTCGCCGCGTGAACGTGCCCGAGCAACAGCAACATCAGTAACATCATTAACAACATCAACGGACAAACATCTCCCTCAGTTAAAGGGATGGACACCGTTCGTCTCGACTTCCCGGCGTTGCCCGCCGCAAAGGCCGAGGAGACCGGGGTGCGTACGGTTTTGCCCTACCGAGGGAGGCGCGTCGCGAGCGGTAGGGGATTCTAGGCCAGGCCGGGGATGGTGTCGAACGCTTGGGCCCGCGCGTTTTGTATTAGTATTTCGTTTAGTTAACACTTTGTTTATTATAATAAATAAACCAGTTTTCTTTAGAAGTCGGCGCCGGTTAAAGAGCGCGTTGTTTAACTAATCACTGGGGGAGAACAAGCCCGTTTTTTGTTCAAGGTGGGTAAAATTAGTGTATCCTTTGTACTCATTGGAACGAGATTAATACAATGGTCATGCCGACCAGCACCATAGGAATGTGGGGTTGACGCCACTGGCCCAATTTCCTTCAGCAAAGACACGCTGACTGTTATAATGTTGACGTCAATCTAAGGCCGAGCAAGCTCTCGGTCTGAATACGAGTGAAATTATCTGTTTCAGGTCCGTTCAGACCCCGTCATTGTTATCTGCACCTTCCACATCACATCAAATACTCACCACTAATCAACTGTTTTAACCATCACTACCACCACCTTAATAATTATTACCACCACCACCATGACAACAATCTTCAATATTACTACTATAGCATTGGGATCATTAATGGAATGCGCATTATAAATTTTAATTAGTATGATAACTATCCATCACTGTTCAATACCACCATTACCATATTCACCGTCATAACCAATATGTTCAACAAAATCACTGTCATTGCCACTAACCATATGGTCATGACCACCACCATCAGTCACCCCCCCCCCCCCCATATGGTGAGCTGCTTCACTTGATCCTAAAAACTGTAAGGTATTACTGGCGAATCGTCGTACTCTTAATTGTAAATGTTGTGGATTTTCTCTCCAACACACCAGTGTGCTGTACCAGTAACGAATTTGCATGTTCTGTTTACGTGACAAACCTTACTCATTGGCTCTGTCGGGTGGTTGCATATTTCACGACACTTTGCTATATTTATGCGATCTAAACCAAACAAAAACCTGTTTTACGGATACTATAAGCTGTTTGTATCTGTTGAGGTTTGCCTCGACTGGCCATAGAAATGTATTCATCTATGAATAACACTGGCTGGTGATAACCTCTTTCTCTGTGGAGATGAGCACTCGTATGTTTTTTTGGGGGGTCTTTTAAACAAAACGTAAAATAATCAAATGCATGAGGGCAAATTGTAAATGTTGCGATAAAAGTGACTGTGGACTAGTTGTACGTTGACAACACTGCTGTGTTTATATTTTTTCAGGACTGGACTTACACCATGAGAAGAGACATGCAGGTTCGTGTCTTCTACTTGTCTGCCAATTTTGTCTTCGTGTCCAGACCCAACTAAATCGGCGAGCACCTATCATAGTGGGCCCATCCCAGTATATTTATACACATTGACTATTTCCAGTTTAACTGAATAATTAAAGCACCTTTAGATATTTTGGCCATCATTTCCACCAAAGTTATCTGCTTTAACAATGGGTGTAATAGGTGTATTTAATCTGATAGTATCATGTCACAATGCTACAATTGTGATACAATTAGCAAGTACATTTTTTTATTTGTACGAATTTGGGCCTTATAATGCCTTTGGAGCCCCCTCAGCCCCCCTGGAGGGCTGCCGAAGGACTCTGGGGCTCCCCTGGAGTGTCAAAGGAGGCCTCTGGGGCCCATGTAGCCCACCTGGAAACTTGGATATAATAGCAGATTGTGGGCTCATGAGCTTACATTATTTGTCAATTTTCTTAGAAGTAATAGCTTTAGAGGAAGGTTGGTCATGCTCCATATGTGTTCCTTGTGGTTATTAGCATCCTCGCTTCTCAAGCCAAGGTTTATCAGCACATTAAATCGCTGTAGAGACATTTTGAATGGTCGCCCATGTTTGATATTGACACGCGGCACTCCTGCCAAGAATAGAGGCATCACGCATCCGTCTCGTGGCCAAGAAAGTTTATTCTCGGTGTCTAGATTCCCCCACTGGAGGATGGGATCCGGGGCATGGTTTTCTTCAACAAGCTGCCTTCAACCCAACAGAGTTGTAGCATAGACAAAAAACAGTGCTTGGTTAGTCATGCTTTGGCGTTGTGAGCAAAGCTTTGGGGTTTAAATTCAGCAGGTTTGTAAAGAACGACACACACTGCTGACATTTGTGTGTATGTTACATACAACTTAAGTGGCTAGTGATGGGATCACTTTCTGGTTGTGTTTTTAATGTTTGCATGACTTGACTATGGATAAGTATATTGAGCCAACTATCCAACAAGCTACAGCTGGTTTGTGTATTGTTCATGTTAGGTAGTCGTGGCTACATTAACACTTTAGGGATGGTGTAGATTTTTAACCCTGCAAATGTAAAATTCCTGGCAGTATGCGCAAGGGGAAGGAAAGTGCAAGGTATTGTTATGTGAGCCACAAGGTCAAGTCATTACATTACTGCATTGTAATTTTACCAGCTATGACTGTAATTGACATTGATAAGGGATACATAAATTTCGATTTAAAGCTTTCGTGACTGCAGGGATTCATCTTCTTGGTTCTTTCGGTAAAGTCACGTAGAAGGGAAATAATAAAAAATAAAACCTAATAAAATAATTCTCACGACGTTTCGGCCACAACGCAAGCATCCGTCCTCAGGTGAAGAACAGGTCTATTATTTCCCTTCTACGTGACTTTACCAAAGAACCAAGAAGAAGGGATACATACTAATAATAAAATAACATTTTGGTTAGTAAGAACCAAGATGAGACAGCTCTGTTCATACAAAGTGATGAGCAGGAAATACTCTCAGTTTGCTAAGCATTAATTTTCATGGTGTACAATCAAAGCATCAGGCCTTGTAAACGTGTTCGCTGCAAATGAGAATTTACAATTCATAATTTTGTTTTGTCTTTCAGGAGATCTTACCGGGCTTGTATCTGGGACCCTTCTCTGCTGCCATGCGAAGCAAGGTGACTCGTGGAAATGTTAATAATTTCTTAAATATTGATTTTCATAGGTGTGGCTGTTCTTACGTGCAATATGCGTCTTTCTTGCGTTTCCTAGTGGCCAATCTTGGAAAGCCGAGGAATAACGCACATCGTGTGTGTCCGGCAAGACATAGAAGCCAACTTTATCAAGCCAAACTTCCCTGATTGTGTACGGTAAGTCGATTGTTTTTTTCGTTTCATAATAATGCTGATGTATGCTGGTGTTATCTTTACGATACATTATTTGCTCGTAGGCAATTATACAAGTTGGACAATCTCAGAGTGATAGTGTCAATCATCCTTTAATGCATATCAGCTGTCATTTTGAAGGTCACGTTGTTTAGTTTTGGAAAATATGGCTTATGCAATAGGTGAATGATTGGACCTGTAAACGAAACTCAATTCACCATTGCCAAGCGTGGTTGAAAAAAGTAATTTGTCTATAAGTGACAATGATATTTCTCGGGATTGAACCATTTTAAAAAAAGGTAATGAAATTAAATTGTTATGTGAATTTCAGTCTTAATTGGTTGACATACTAGACCCACGTAAAAAGCCAATTCCTGATTTTACTAATGATTTGGCACATTTTTTAAGTGTCTGAAATTTACATCTTAAGTTGCAGGACTATCCACATTTTACTAAGACTCTGCTTTTATTGAATGTCACACTTAAAAATAATTTTTTTAACAACATTAATACAGTGTAAGTACAGTAAATTATTGACCATTATAACAATGTTTTTTTGCAGCTGTATAACACAGCTGCAAAAAAACATTCCCAGCTTTGCTTGGTAACCTTTATTTATTTATCCTGCATAGAGTATTTGTCATTGGTCTTCAGTTGTGTGCAGATATACTCTTGTTTGGCTTGCAAAAGCTTTTAAATGGCAGTGTTTGGTTATGTAAAAAAAGTTGTCATCGATTTTCCCAGCTTACAAAACATTACAACGCATTTGGTTTGTGTGCAGTTACTTGGTTCTGAACATAGCTGACAGTCCTGTGGATAACATCATCCGATACTTCCCAATGGTGAGTACTTTGACAGTAGCTTTGGACTAGAATTTTATACTTGGGTGCTTAACCCCTTTTGGGCTTGATCGATTTTTGTTCTGGAAAGTCTTTCTAAGAATTATTTTTAGTCATACAACTTGAATCCCCATGGGACTGAATCATCTCTTGGCGAATGTTCATTGTCACATTATTTTTTTTTGGCAAAAGTATAACTTTGTTTCCATTACTAACAATATGGCATGTTGCCGAGGATGAAGTATTTCAGTTTCCGCAATGTATTATTCTGTCGGCAGTTGCATAAAATCTTAAGTTATATTTTCTCCTTGGTTTGCAATGTCAAAAGGGGACTTTTCTACTGAAGGAATTTTACATGACTCGCTACCGGGCGTTTACGTAGAAAATTATAAGGCAGGTCGTTGTATCTTGCAAAGTTACATGTTGGGCAGCAGAAAAATACGTTGTCTTGTATTTCTACGCTTCCAAGTCTGCTGCCCACCTTTTACCAGCCTGCACTGACCAGTGTGGTGAAGTATGGTCAAATAAACCCCACGACTTGAACAGCAAATGGATGCCTCTCTTCCAACCGTTGATAAAGTTACATGTATGCCTCTATGTTCAAGTGGCTGTCAAAAGCAATCGTAGAATGACTACATTATGTCAATATTGCAACTTTAAAAATGTTACACGTGCATTTTTATACGTAGCTACGAGGCGGAGTGGTGAATCGTTAAGTAGCTAAGTGCAGTTGAATTTGTTTAGTTGTAAAAATGTGTATGTGGAATAGAGCTGTGAAGTGTTTGGGAGCAGTGGCTCATTGGTTGACCCACAGTGTTAAGAATCCTGCAACCTGAGTTCAATTCCTGCTCATGACCAATAACATGGGCGAATATTTGAACTGGTCCCTGACCCTCCCCTATGTCAACTCGGCCTTAAATGAGTACCTGGTGCGGTGTGTGAACATCAGCACTGGGCAGACAAAGGTGGCTCGGCATGGTGCCGGCCTCCATCCACACGTACGCTGTAAAAATAGTGAAACATAAGTACGTGCTTAACCGCCTTAGGGCTCGCTAACAGTACTTGCCCCAATAGTCTGTTAAGGATTTGGGGGGGGGGGGCTTTGTTCTGGATGGTTTTTGTGTGTTAATATGTAACCATTATAAAAAAACTTTTTAAAATTGTGTATTCTATTTAATTGTTGAAAATATGTTAAGTCACGCTTATTTTTCTTCGTGTTTGTGCCCATGATGGTTGCGTTTCAGACAAAAGATTTTATTGACGGATGTTTGCAAAGTGGAGGTAAGGCAGCTAGCCACCAAACCCTTAAGCACCAGTCAAACAATCTGCACATTGACTTTGTTTCGCTTGCAATTGCTTTGTTTTACGTTGTACACTTGGATAAGTGTTCGATTCTAAGGTGGCAAGTGGTGATAAGGCTGTGTACATTTTGACGAGTTGTTAACCTTTGCCGCAACTCGAATAGGAGTCCCTTTCTTGTTTTTACCCTCAGATGAGTTTTTTTTTTATAGCCACTGTTGACGGTGCGGTTTAACTCTCGTTTGTGTCTTTTGTGGGATCAGGGAAAGTTCTTGTGCATGGAAATGCTGGCATCTCAAGAAGGTATTTAAGCATTTTGTTGCAGCAATTGAAAAACAATGAATGTCGGACACCCTAGTGAAATACTCACTACTTCAGTTTTATTCAAAGTAAAAAAAGTCAGTTATTTATTACTCAAATGTTTATTACCTCTTTACAGCCCTGAGCCAGTAGTGGCGGTTATACGTTCCTATATGACAATTACTGTTGACTTGCCCCTACAAAGTGGTACTTATTTTATTGCCCCCTGGAAGGCGTGATGGGTTTCCACCCCAACCAGGTTTGGAACTTGCAACCTTCCGATTGCGAGCCGCTTGCTCTGCCATCAAGCCACCTGGCCCCGGATAGTTTAAGTTACAATAATTTAGGATATTCCTCCAAATGCAGGATAGTTTCCCAGTGACAACACACCCTCCCAGTTCCTCGTGTATGTATGTACACCTTATTTCACACTGTACATAGCCAACCGTATTAATCGGAGGTGCGGCGGAAAGACAACCTTCTGAACAAAAAATGCAGTTCTAAGAAATGAGTTTTCAATCGAGATTTTTTAATTGCATAGATCCAGCTGTTTCCTAACATCGGAAGGAAGAGAGCGTTCCAGACTGCTGCAGAAGCGCATCTGAAAGCGCGTGATGTGGTGATGTCCTCTAAAGCTTACGTCTTTGAGTTGCTCTTTTAAAAATAGATGCCAGATTTATATTTAGATGTGTTTTTCATTCATTTCTGTTTATTGTTTTTGCAGTGCTGCCCTTGTGATCGCCTATATTATGGAAACATTTGGACTCAAGTACAGGTTGGTTCGAATTCGGTTGTCACTTTCGTCATAATCAGCATGAGTCATGAGCTATCCACTGCTGCGTTGACACCTCCCAACTACTCATGCCACAATTCACCTTGCTCCTGCACGCTACCCAATCTTGGCTCCATCTCCGCAATGGATATCCTCTGATGCGTTCCCTTGTATGGTTGCCATTCCTTCAAATGTCTCAATTAAGTTTATCTCTCGTCTATTGTGGTTGCATATAACGACTATCGTTTGTGAACTACATATCGTTTTCTTCCATATTTACTGTGTGTGGTTCTCCTACTTATGGCATCTTCATGGTATACTTTTTGATCTTTATTCCGATAAATTTTTCTCACTTTTTATATTCCTCTGCATTCCATGTTTTGCCATTTTCATCCTGTTTCATATCTCATCTGCATAATCTGTTTTATGCTTTTATACAGTTTTAACAAGAACTAGATTTTTATTGTTACATTTAATGGTCTTTCTCCTAGCTTCATGGTGTAATAAATTTTAGGACTGTTACTTTCAATTGGTGCAATGGTGGTGTGCACATTGGTTAGCGCACTACCCTATGCACTTGGAAAAATGCGAGTTTGATCATTGTCCACGGCTAACATCAGTGGCGAGTGATATCCGAACCAGTCCTGGGCTCCTCCATTCCCCAACCCCCACTGATCAATGTACTGAAGGTATTGTTAAATATCATACATGACTTGGGAAAGCTTTCATCCAGCAGTGGATTGACATCGAGTGCTAAATCCTTTATTACTACGAATAAGCATATTTGATTATAGTTTCTACCAAATTCTCTATCAACTAAAAGCCATGTACACGTGCATTGCCATTGCTTTACGAAGTGCCACTTTGCATGTCAATAACAAATTGCCCAACATCGAAATCGTGATAGTCTTTTAGGCTTAAAAGTGGGAAAGCAGTTTTGTAATCGGGTGAAATTAATCACATCTTGTATACGTGACTCCCACATCATTATAACCTAGCACAACTTTCCTCCCGTCGTGAGTTTTAATTTCTCGCCTTGTTTTTCCTTGCTAGGGATGCGTTTGTTTACTTGCAGCAAAGAAGATTCTGTATTAATCCAAACGTTGGATTTGTGAACCAGCTACAGGTATGTTGTTCCTGAGTATAACATCTCGCTATTAAGCGGTAGTTAATATTTTTATGCATTCCCTAGGGTACTGATCCCAGGGTCAATAAAATCGCTGTCCACGATTCGGTATTGCTGCCATTATTCGTGATTAACACGGTGTTTCTGATTGACCTAACGTATTTTTATGACAGGTAAACGTTGGAAACGCTTATTCTCAAGATTACAAAATTAAAGCTCCTTTTAAAAATGCATTCTGTGTGTGTATGGTCGGCAACAGGAGTATGAAGCGATTTACCTGGCACGTCTTACCATAAAGAAGCTCTCTCCTTACGACATTAAACCTGCGCATGCACATGGTGAGACGCACCTCTGCTTGTTCAGAAGGTTAGGCGAATTGTTGCATCGCACGGCCATGAGAGGTGATGGCGGATTGGCGGAGTCCTTCATTCAGCAGTGGATTGACCAAGGCTGATGCCTGTTATGAATTACCGACAGTTCAGTGACTTCTCCTCTGTTTCCCTGCCGCGCTGTGAGATTGAAGGCCATGATCCACTGTCGTTGCCGCAGAGAAATATCTTTGCCACAGTGTGTCCTATTGTTCAAAGATCTTTGCCCCAAATCTGAACAATTCTTGCTCGAGCTGCCCCCTACTGGACAACGGTGTGTAAATTTACAATCGGATTGTAGATGGGGCGCACACGCAACTGCCAGACATCGCCCCCGATTAGCACGTTTGGCTACGTACGGTGCGAAAGAAGTTCAACATCCAGAAATCACGTTTTCTACACGTGTGAGAAAATTGCAGCTTCCAATTTCAGCGTGAGTGTGATCGAGACTGATGGAGCACAGAGAGCCTTTTGATAGGATTTTTTTTCTTATAAAATATTGTTGTATTGAGTGAGTGACTGACTAACTGACTTGTCAACAGTTGGCTGCATAAAGGAATGACTGTGTCCCCTAACTAGAGGATAGTACTAGGGCTTACTCCATCTCTAACACTGGTCAACAAAAAATAAACATTTTTTTCTGGCCTGGACTTTTGCAGCTGTTTTAGACTAATTTCAGGGTGCTGATTCCAAACCTGATCTCAGATTTGCTCTATCACATCATTTTTATGCTTTCGGCATACCCCATTTTCATTTATTTTACCCCAAATTAACTCTGTCACTTATGATTGCAAGTTGTTGCGAGTCAGTGACTGCTTTAGTGTTAAAATATGGTGCTGTATTTTTAGGATAATGTGTTTATAATATCATTTTATGTAGATATCCACATTGATTTAATATTTTTCTTCTGCAGTTTTTATTGAAAATTCAATATTTGATATCTCAAAAACTGATGTGATAGACAAAAACTGATGCCAGATTTGGAATCAGCACCCCAAAATTACCTTAAAACCGTTGTAATACCTTATGCCAGAAAAAGTGTGATCAATGTAATCAACTGGTTCATTCACAGACCTGAGATGAATCATTGTTTAACATTCACACTTTTAATCAAGGCTTCATTGTCTAGAGAGAACTGTCACTGCATTCTGCTGCCATCGTCGCTCATGGTGAATGCAATGCCAGCAACGATTGACCTGAAATTGCTGAAGTGGATCATGGGCTCAAGGTGAAGGATACATTTTGTATTGTATTGCTCAGGGTACCACACTGTGTGTGTGAGCGGTGGTGCAGTGGTTAGCGCACTGCTATGAACCCGGCAACCCGGGTTCGATTCCCGCTCACGGCCATCACCAGCGACGATTATTTGAACCAGTCCTGGGCCTCCTTGAAGTCAACTCGGCCTCAAATGAGTACCTAATGCGGTGTGTAACCATCGCCACTAGGGAGACAACGGTGACTGGGCATGGTGCTGTCTACCCACCCCTTCATGTGCAGTGCCGGTCGGCCTTCATAGGTACTCTCTAGCAGCGCTTGCCCCAACGGTCTATTAAGGCTATACGGGTGTGGGGGGGGGGTCTTTGTCTTTGTCTGTGAGCACAGGGTCCGGCAAGAGGATGCTGGAGGAGGATGAGGAGACCGATGCCCCCTCGTTGCACAACAGGTGACCCCCGCATGCCTGCATGGGCCAAGCAATACAGGGCGGGGGTGCTCGTTGGGAGGGGGGGGGGGATCTGTAGCGTGGTTCTCCACCATGGGCTTCCGTGTCTTTCGTTCGGGGGTGGTGGGTTTATTTACTTTTTTTTTCACAACACCGTTGGACTCCATGGATCGGCAGAGGACCCTGCGGTTGTTGCCAGAATCGAATTCTGAAAATGGTTGCTGAAATTATCTTGGCTGGGGGGGGGTGGGTGACGGTTTTGTGGGTGGAGGTCGCGCCATAGCTGTAGAGCGTTTAAAAAATTGTCAGGAAGTTGTTCCCAATTGTAGTCTCGGCTCGCCTAAGAGATGACCGTTTAGTGTAAATCTGCAGCCAAACAAACAAAGGGAGTGGGATGGCTGCACAACACAAGGCTTCAAAATCAACCTGGCACACACTGCAATAAAAACACACACGGAGGGTCCTCGAAATGACGTGGGTGATTGGCTTTTGGGTACCCCTCAGAATTGCAAAACGTTGGGGAAAAAGTAAAAATCGGCACCCCCAAAGCTCCAAAACTAAATGGCGTGCAGAGTTATGCAGACTCGTTGCTAGCTGGTTTAACACGTAGGCTTTCGCGACCAATATAGCACACCGCTGTGTTGGAGAGCAAAGCCACAACATTTACAATCTGAGTATGACGTTTTGCCAGTAATTACAACCAGCTTCATCAGGCAACAGCCAGATTTATGTAGAGCTCGTCTTGCTGTGTCTCGATGCGGCACAGAAATGTCATTCAAGTGCTATCCCAGTTTCAGTGCTGTTTATTTTTTTGCACTGCTTTTTAGATTTTTTATACAAAAAGCAATGCAAATTACATTTAAATCTGTTAATGGGTGAAATGTGGTAATCCTTTGACATCATAGGATTTTGTTAAGAAAACGGTAGATACAGGGGCACCTCCACCCACGAATTATCCCGGGATTTTAAGGACACAAGGAACAAGTGCATCTTATAACCTGGAGAATACGTTACACACCACGTTCGGCTTTTTGTTACGGTGTCCCGTCATTGGTTCAGAAATTCAACTCGGCCAAGCAGTCTCTCGGTACAGAACATTTTTTTTGTCTCTCATGTGATGTGGACTGTGCCTTTAACAAAATTATTTCCGTTTTCTAGTACTGTAAGAAAAAAGTCGGGGGGGGGGTTGGGGGGGAGGGAGGGAGAGGGTTGCGGAGACTTGCAAAGTAACAATAACGATGAATGCACATGTTTGCCTAAATTAAAATAAAGGTGCTATGTCTTTCTCCAAAAAAAATGAAATTTTGTTAAAGGAAGTTGTTGCTCCCAAACGTATCGGTTTCTTTTGTTCTTAACCTAATACAAGTTGTGGGGCTGCAGTTGCGTAAGAGTTTTGTTTCTAACCACTTTGTGAGCCGCCGTTGACGTGGCTACGTTCTGTCTCGTTTAAATCTGCACGAGTGATGCGTACAGCCGAAAAACTGGGAAGAATCGGTCGTAAGAGTACTATGAACAGAAATATAATGACCATTGTCATTGGGGTTTAATTCAAATTCTGTTAACGCATAAATAATAAAAAACTGGGCCAAATGCAGCTTCGATTTCCATGCAGTATTTCAAATTGTTTGGGCCATTCCTTTAAAGTGCAATCGTACTACATGGTGGCAACGTGGCGGTACGTAACTGGCATTAAGTCTGCGAGCACGTTTTGATAATCTGATTTCTAAGTAGTTTTCACCCGCTCAATTCTATATTCCCCCCTGTCCCAAGTGTTCAACTGGTGCTAAAGATTCAGTATAAGATAATGCCACGTTGTGTTATGTAACTAAAAACAAATGTAGGAAAAATTAACCGTCAAGACCATTTGGTCGTGACTGAAGAGATGAGCACAACATGCCCCAAGTGGTTTGTAAAAAAATACATTTGGGCGAGTTGAAATGTTGTGAATGCTGCATTTAACCTGGAATGTGACGGTCAATAAGTGCATTTCCATTCGAAACTAAAATGATGCATTACCTATATAGATTTGGAATTGGGCTCACTGCTGCTATGTTTGACGAGCGATTATATAAATTTCCACGGGGCAAAATAATGAGGTTATTTAACCCCTATGTGAGGAATGTCATACGAGACAAATGGAAAAAAAAATACTCATTGCAAGGGAGACGCTTACAAATATAATTTGACTGTTTTATATTTTTTTTGAGAAAATATTTCCCAAGAACTCTAATGACACGCAATATTTTTTGATTAATCTAAAAACGGAACACTTTTTTAAAAATCTGCTACCTTTGTTTACAATTTTTAAATTATATATATATCAATGACTTAATTTTTGAATTGAATGGATGTTAAAAGGCATGTGGCATGACTTGCGCTAAATGTGTTGGCAATACCCCCAAGTACGTAATGTCAACCCTCTGTTAAACAAATGATTTCCGTATAATTGTCCATTTTAAATAATCGTTTTGCAAACTGTATTATACCTGGTTAATTTTTCATGTGTGGACACAATTATTAACCTATGATCAAAAATACCAATGTCAGCGGACATGCATGCATTACGTCCGCACCCACAGGGCATTACAAAATGTGTGATAACAAAAGTGAAATATATAATTAACCTCATTTTACGAAAGACACTAATCCTTGTAACATTTGCAGTAATCCATTAAGTCTGTGTACACTTCTAAAATGTAATGCCTAAATTCTATTTGACGACCACTTTCGTGCGTGCGTGTATTGTATGCGTGTAGAATCTGTGGAACTGTTTCAAAATGAAATATCTCCATCCGATAATTTAAGTGTTTGTAAATTGTGAGTCGGGTCAAACCTGGCAGCAGCACATCACTTTTAATTGTGCAGACCACCAACATTTTCTGGAGCCTCGGCAGATCGAATATCCAGTAACGTATCCTAGTACTAATTTGACATGGCTCTGTATAGTTTCAACAACAAATTAAATATTGGTATCGTAATATAGTTTTCGTTGTCGACGCAGTTACCACCAAGTCATGCTACATGTCCTTCAAATGAAATTTGATTTTAAAGAGGAAAAGGATTAACTTGAGATGCAAAAAAGAAACAAATTTAAGAGAAAAAAATATGCTGTTTTGAAGTTTAAAATATTTATTTTAATATTTGCGTTTTTAAAAAAACTAAAAACCTAAAAAAGGATAAAAACAACAAACACATTTCTTAGGATTTTGCATTGCATAGATGTCAGGAGTTAGACATTGGTGTTACTGTAGTGGTGTTTACTGTAGTGTGGCATTTAATTTGTGCAAATGAGCCTATAGCATTGATGCGTGTCAATTGTTTTGTGTTTATGTTGTAAAAAAATATTAAATAAAATGGTAAAACAAAGCAAATGAAATTCCAATTGTTTCCTACTATTGATTGTGGCTTTTTGAGTGCTCGCTGAAAGCATTTGCACCTCCGGGACTCGTGCAGTGTTTCTCGGAAGTTGAATACCGCACCGTCAGTACAAAAGTTGCGTGAATGAACACAGCACATACGGTGCTTACACTCCTTAAAAAGAAAGTATGTAATAGGTGACGTTTTGTATGTATGTTGAACAACCACAATAATCGGAGGTGCGGAGGAAGGACAAACTAAAATGCAAAAAGCAGTTGGAAAGAAATGGATCTTTGGGCAATCGCCCTTCGGTGCACAATGTCGTGTTATTGACGAATGCCAATTTTTATTGTACACCACTGCCAACGCAGCAGAATTGGCAAATGTTTGAATGAACACAGGGCAATTCTTGTTCTCAGTGGAATGATTATAATAATTTGCTTATCCAGGAAATCTGCACTGAATTGTAGGACTTTTTTCAGAAGGGTCCTGCCACATTGAATGTTTATTTTGCACTGGATTTATACTTGTGTAATGTGAGGATATATCCGGCTCACTGACGTATCACAACTCGTCATGGTGATTGGCTCTGCCGGTCCTGGTTTATAGCCAATGGGGGGAAGCCTGGGGGCGTGGCCCTGACGTAATGGAAAGGTGACAGCTGTAAGTATTGGTTCTGCTGGCTCTGGCCACAGCCAATGGGGAGAGGAGTCAGGGGCGTGGTCCCGGGAGCTTACGAGGGGGCCTGGAATATTGCATGGAGGCTAACGAGGATTGGCGGAAATGTACCACGTGACCCGGGTATTAAATAGGGGTGGAGACGAACGACACGTGGGCAGAAGGGGAAGAACAGAGGAAGGGGGCCACGCGGGAGCGGAGCTCCGGGTTGCCACGTGGCAGTGCGTCTCTCTCTATCTGTCCCTCTCACGCTGCCTCTCAGCAGCGTGAAGGAAAGCTGTAATACAAGTTGAATAAAAGACGGATTCCAGAAGTCGCCTCAACGAGCTTTATTACACTTGTAAGATGTTTTCGGCCAAATACTGATGAGTGGGAAGAAACTGGAGCGCCCGGAGAACTCCCACATTGCGTGAGGGGGTAACACCCTATCCCCGTACAGATGGAAACGGATGGCGATTAGACCACTTTCCGTACCGCCTCCTGGTGAGCCAGGGTACGGCACCTGGACACTCGCGGAAAGGAAGTTTCACATCTGTGTGGTGATCCGCCAACCCTCGTCACTTCGAGAGCTGGATTGCAGGCCATGTGCTCAGCCAGAACCACCACCGCCTGGTTCAGTATCCACCACAGATTTCAACATGTAGCGTGTCCACAATAGCATGGACAAATATATAACAGTGTCCTGCATATAATGGGAGGTTTCTGGAAGCCCTAATTAAAAATAATGTTGAAAGCGGTTTAAAATCGCACTACCGAAGCTCAAAAATCTAAGAAGTGCTGCTGACTTTGGCGTCCTGTGGTCTAACACCGTTTTGAGACGAGGCTCAAAAGAAAGCTGTCTGGTGTGGACCAATCAGTTTCAAAGACGATGCATATATTACACTGGTCAACAGAAAACATTTTTTTCTGGCCTGGACTTTTGCAGCTGTGTGCTGATTCCAAATCTGATCTCAGATTTGCTCTATCACATCTCATTTTTATGCTATCGGCATACCCCATTTTCATTGATTTTACCCGAAATTAACTCTTGTCACTTATGCTTGCAAGTTGTTGCGAGTCAGTGACTGCTTTAGTGTTAAAATATGGTGCTGTATTTTTAGGATAGTGTGTTTATAATATCATTTTATGTAGATATCCACGTTTATTTAATATTTTTCTTCTGCAGTTGTTATTGAAAATGCAACATGTTATATCTCAACAACCTGATGTGATAGACAAAAAGTGATGCCAGATTTGGAATCAGCACCCCAAAATTACCTTAAAACCGTTGGAATACCTTATGCCAGAAAAAGTCTGTTGACCAGTGTTATAAGACGCTTTTTGTTTGCATTCTGACCACAAGCATTGTGGTGAATGCAGACATGATTCCTTGTAAAAGGTTTCAGTTTGGTGTTTTAACATATCAACACCTGTTTTGTTGCCAGAAAAAAGGGGAAAACCTATTCTCAATCAAAGTTCCATACAGTAACTAATGTAACATTGGATTGTGTTCCAGAAATGGTGTAATTTCTTTTGGTGGTTTTAGTGATGTGTTTTTCTTTACCTATTTTATATTTCTAGTTATATTTAGGTAATCTGAAAGTAAATCGTGGGCTAAATTTTGTCGTTATAGAAATTATGGGGTTCTGTGAATAAAATGCATGTACCCCACCCCTAAATTGACGCAGTATTTCAAGGATGCACTCTGCTGACAATCATTGTGCCCGATTAATGTTTTACGCTTAATACGTGCGGACATATTCAAGGGCAATCTGTGCATCCTAAAGTCAAGTGACCTTGGAGACAACCGCAAACCTTTTGTCGCAATGCTGTAATTTTTGTGGTGAGACCGCTTAGGTTTTCATCTGCCTAGAGTCCCTTGATGGCTAATGCCTGCAAACCCTGCCAGGCAGTGAACTTTGAAGGACATCCTTCAAGTCAAGCTATGATAACACTGGTCAACACACTTTTTCTGGCATAAGGTATTTCAACGGTTTTAAGGTAATTTTGGGGTGCTGATTCCAAATCTGGCATCAGTTTTTGTCTATCACATCATGTTTTTGAGATATCAAATATTGCATTTTCAATAAAAACTGCAGAAGTAAAATATTAAATAAATGTGGATATCTACATAAAATGATATTATAAACACACTATCCTACAGCACCATATTTTAACACTTTTAACACTAAAGCAGTCACTGACTCGCAACAACTTGCAATCATAAGTGACAGTAAATTTCGGGTAAAATCAATGAAAATGGGGTATGCCGATAGCATAAAAATGAGATGTGATAGAGCAAATCTGAGATCAGATTTGGAATCAGCACCCTGAAATTAGTCTAAAACAGCTGCAAAAGTCCAGGCCAGAAAAAAAATGCTTTTTTTTTTGTTGACCAGTGTAATTTAACGAAGGTGCCTGATAGGGAGCTACATTTTCAACATACATTGCTGGATGAAGGGTCTCCCCACTAAATTCGCTATTCGTCACCAGCGTCTGAGCTGGTGTCATCACTCCATCCGCGGTGGTCGACCTCGAGTGATTCACTCCTTTGACTGCCATTCTATCACCAGTCTCATCCATCGGCCAACCTCAAGTATCGTGATGTTTCCTGCAGAAGCCCACGTTTCTGGAGTCAACTTGAAGTCTTGATTTGTATTTGTTCCTTGACCCGCATATTTTATTCTCGCATTGTAATCTCAGTCGTGCATCTCTCCGTGCTTATTTGCACGCTTCCCATCGTTAATTCCCTTTTATTCATCATCTTCCATGTGTTTTCATGTATGTCAAACCTGAAAATATGCACTGATTTTACATTATAAAGCCAGGAACCTAAAATCAATGCTCACATGCAGTGAATACAATGGTGGTTGTACAGTACTATGCTCCCACATCTATGCTCCTTGCTGCCTTTGCCAACTCGCACTGACCAAAATGGTGAAGTATGGTTAAATAACCCCGACAGCCTGCATGGTGTTGGGAGGGTCTCTTTTCCAGCTGTTGATTGACAAAGGGAGTGCATATGTTTTATGGTATTTCAAGGTGCTCTGCAGTGAGAGCATTGGATTGGTAATGTGTTCACATCTCTACATACCACCAATTACATATCGCCAATCACGCATCTGTACATATCACCAATCAATAATTTGTACATCACCAATGGCATATCCGTGTGTGTCACCAATGACACACAGATATCTGTACAAATTATCAATCAAGCGCATACCTGTACATATCAACAATCACATCTGTACATATCACCAATAACCTTTCTGAACACATTCTCAATCAATCACACAGCTGTACATGTTACCAATCATATCTGTACATATCGCCAATCACATGTCTGTACACATCACACATCTGTACATGTCACCAATCAATCACACATCTGTACACGTTACCAATCAATCACACATCTGTACACGTTACCAATCAATCACACATCTGTACATGTTCCCAATCAATCACACATCTGTACATGTTATCAATCATATCTGTACATATCACACATCTGTACACGTTACCAATCAATCACACATCTGTACATGTTCCCAATCAATCACACATCTGTACACGTTCCCAATCAATCACACATCTGTACACGTTCCCAATCAATCACACATCTGTACATGTTCCCAATCAATCACACATCTGTACATGTTATCAATCATATCTGTACATATCACACATCTGTACATGTTACCAATCAATCACATATCTGCCCACATCAGCAATCCACTGCCGTCACAGCAATTCCGCTGTGATCCACTGGGGGGCGTTGCCCAAGATAAGAGCACCACCACCACCATCTCCCCCACCCAGCATCAGCTCCTGCAGCAAGCAGCAGAAGCAGCGGCCATCCCTTGACACAGTCTTGATGGTGTTGGTGTTGTTGTTGTTCTAACAAATCGATAACTAACAATCTCTGATGGCGAGCCGGCGTGTTGTGGCGTCTCTGGGCGCGCTGCTGCTGCTGCCGCTGTTGTTGTTGTCATCGCTTGTGGCGGCGGTCGCGGCAACGAAGGGCGGCGTGGAGGTGGTGGCCGATGACGACTGGAGGAAGATCCTGGAAGGGGAGTGGATGGTGGAATTGTGAGTGCGGGTTGTGGGTGATGGTGGTGATGGTGTTGTCTTCCTGTAGCGAGCGATGCGTGGTGAAGTATGGTCAAACGAGCTTCGTAAACTACAAGTCGGGGAGGTCATCATCCAGCAGTGGATTGAACATGTCGATGGTGATGATAATGGATTGACGAAAGGCACGGGGTACAATGATGGCAATGCTTTAAAGCTTTCGTGACTGCAGGGATTCATCTTCTTGGTTCTTTCGGTAAAGTCACGTAGAAGGGAAATAATAAAATAATTAAAATAAAACAATACAATAATTCTCACGACATTTCGGCCACAACGCAAGTAGCCGTCCTCAGGTGAAGACCAGGTCTGTCGGGGACTTTACCGAAAGAACCAAGAAGATGGCAATGCTGTGTAATGAAATAGTATGGGTCATGTTCAATCCACTGCTGGACTAAGCCCTGCCCAATGGAGCGACAAAATTGTCTTGGGGTTTGCAAGATCGTAAGGTGACTTGGGGATTATTAATTTTATATTCTTGGTTCTTTCGGTAAAGTCACGTACAATGGAAATAATAAAATAATATAATTATAAAACAATAAAAATGCTCATGACGTTTCGACTGCAACACAAAGCAATCATCATCAGGGGTGAAATCCACAGCAAGAAAATTTGGAAAAAAAACCAAGAATATGAATTCCTGCAGTCACGAAAGCTTTAAATCAAAAGATTATTATAATTTTTTTAAATCAATCCAGCGGTGGGTTGACCATGGCTGATGATGTGTCCGTACTGTGCATTGCCGTCGGATGAATGTTGTGTTTTTAATTGATGAAATCATTTTATCCAGGATGAATTATGACTTTGTTCAGTGTGGTCTTAACATCAGCAATATTTTGCTGTCTTTTCTTGGATTTTATTTTGGCACCAAGTCACTTTAAGATGTTTTGTTTGTTGCGGTTGCACCCCATTCAAGAGCCGAATGAGGCTCACAGGGTTATTTTTATTTTATTATTTCCATTCTACGTGATTTTACCGAAAGAACCAATAAGATGAATCCCTGCAGTCACGAAAGCTTTAAATCGAAAAGGCTTATACCAAATAAATGAAACTTGAACTTGAAATGAACTTGAACATCAGTAATCCAACATTGGTTTTTAAGACCAGTATAGCCTTTTAAGTAGTACACTTAACACGGCGTTAAACGTTACCACGTCTTCTGCGATGGAACACACAATAACCTACGTTTCATACAGACGTTTAATTCTAAATCGTAGTGTAAATACAATATAATACAAACCTGTCAACCCCTTATCAGTGCCCTACCTTATTACACACCAATGCAGACCGTATTGGTCACCACGTGCCCTGATAAATCGCAACGTTCATCCTACAAAGCCCCCCCCCCCCCATCACAGGGGGAGAAACACAATCACATAGACACGATTTATTTTTGCTGTACGCCATATGGACCTTTAAAACTCAACTTCCATGTCCCAAGAATCCGGAGTTGACGGCTGTGATTGTGCTTCATTCGGCATTCGGGTTAGGGTTAAATCCATTGTTGGACTGTACATCTAGGCTGCTTGCCGTCACCAACACCTACAGGGATTGACCAGCGTGGTGAAGTATGTCCCAATGTAATAACCCCGTTGTGGGACCCGCATGGCATGTAGCTGTGGCCCTTCATCCAGCGGTGGAGCGACAGAGCGCCTTGCCTGTAACCTCGCACGCGCGAGTCTCACGATCACTTGTTTTATTGCCGCAACTTAAAAGTGACGCTTCGTTTATCTCGGCATGTGCCGTGCACTATACTGTACAGTTCATCAAGTTCATTTATTAGGTACAGCCCTGCGAGCCATTCGGCTCTTGAATCGGGTGCAACCGCAACAAACAAAAACATGAACAAAAACATCTTAAAGTGAATATCATTATTACAGTGCGCGCTATACTGTACAGTGCGGTACAGTGTACAGCACTGCACACAATACTGTACGCTGTACCCATGAGCTGTATAGTGCACTGTAGACTACTGTACACATCACTACACTGTACAAGTACTGTACACAGTATTACACTGTACACCGCACTGCGCTGTACACAGTATTACACTGTACACAGTACGGCACTGTACACAGTATTACACTGTACACTACTGCACTGTACACAGTATTACACTGTACACTACTGCACTACACAGTATTACACTGTACAAGTACTGCACTGTACGCCGTACAGCGCCAGCTTCTCACATTACTGTACTGTACATTACATGCTGCCCGTACACCGCACTGTACACAGTACTGCGCTGTATACAGTGCGGTACTGTGCACAATGCCGCACTGTATACAGTATTACACTGTACAAGTACTGCACTGTACGCCGTACAGCGCCAGCTACTTACAGTACAGCACTGTACACTACATGCTGCCCCTTACACAGCACTGTACACAGTACTGCACTGAAAACAGTGTGGTACTGTACACAGCACTGCACTGTGCACAGTACAGAACTGCCTGCTTGCAGTCACTCTTTGTGGAGAACGAGACGACGGCTCCAGTTGCACTGTGTGGCGAGGTGCTGTGCGGTCGGTGGTGGCTGCCGAATAGTTTTTATTTTGCTGTGAAGTGTCAAAAATATTTGTGGCCAAAATTTCCCAATTCGAGCTTACAAAAAGTGGACACTTTTTTTTAATATTTCAAATGAATGTGAGCCAACGTGTTTTTCTTCCACGTTTTTTTTTTATTTTAGAGCTAGGAGATGGTGTGTGTGTGAACTTCTTCCACACCGTACGTGGCCAGCCGCGCTAATCGGAGGTGTGTGGGGGAAGAACGACAAACGAAACACAACAAAAGCAGTTTTAACGAAATTGTTTTACAGTTTAGATTTAAAAGTGCTTAGCTCCGTGGCTTCCTAATGTGGTTGTGATGGAGACTGCAAGAGTGGTCCTTGAAGGACACGTTGACCATGTAAGAAGGGGCAGACTTGGCCATAGTGGTGATGATGGCATGGGGATGTTGGTGGTCACATTTATAATAATGATGACCTCTTTCATAAAGCGCCTGTCATATTGAAGTATGTCAAAGCGCCCTACGACTACTCATAAGTGTAGAAAAAAAATCTAAACGAAATAGAAAGATGACAATAGCCATCTCGATGACTACTCTCAAAATTCCAATAAAATGAGGACCTGTGATAAAGACTAATACTAATTACAGAGTAATCCAATCGGACAATTTTTTTGTTGTTTTCTTAAGCTACGGGGAAAGCCTGCAGTACAAATAGGTGAGTCTCTTGAGATGTGATTTAAAAAGTGAAATCGACACCGAAATCCCTAATGGACCGAGGAAGAGGATTCCACAATTGATGACCAGCTGGCCGTGATGACCTCCGACGCTTTGACCATTTCACGCACCTCCGATTCGCGAGGCCAGCTACGTACGGCGCAAAAGAAGTTCCAGTGTACGTACGTACGTTTGATCGTGTTTGAATCGGAGGCAACGTTCTCTGTGTGAACACACGGACGACGGTGCACGTGCGTGTTTTTAAATCCTTTATATTAAGTTCACTTGCTTGCTTGCTTGCGTGCTTACAACCGTGCAAATCTTTCGGTCGTTTTTAACCCACTTCCCGTGATCCAATCGAGCTGACATTTTGAACACAGACTCGTTGTGCGTGACAATTTATTTTCGTGAAAACATTTTTCCAAAATTTTCCACTTTTTAGGAATTTTTTTTTAAATATTTTATTTAAATACCAATGTGATATAAATGAAACTCTTACTCAAGAAAAACAGAAATGAATAATAAAATAAACCCGATGCCACGCATATAAAGGATTTATAGTGAAAAACTTAGTTTTTACGGGTTAATTTTTTATCCTTGCAGCTACGCGCCTTGGTGTCCGGCCTGCCAACAGCTACAGCCCGAGTGGGTGAAGTTGGCCGCCTGGAGCAAAGACCTGAACATCAGGGTTGGCAAGGTGGACATCACGTTACAGACAGGTACCACGTCGCACGACACAGGAGAACCCACTGTCGCCCCCCCCCCCCTCCCCCTGCCATAGTAGAGGCTTGTTTTTTTTGGGGTTGGATCACGTAAATGTCACGTAAAGAAAAGGTGACAATTCGTTACTAGTTCAGCACACCGGTGTGTTGGAGAGTAAACCCACAACATTTACAATTCGATTTCGATTTAAAGCTTTCGTGACTACAGGGATTCATCTTCTTGGTTCTTTCGGTAAAGTCACGTAGAAGGGAAATAATAAAATAATAAAAATAAAACATAATAAAGTAATTCTCACGACGTTTCGGCCACAACGCGAAAGACAGCGTCTGAATACAGACTCTGTCTCCCCGACAGACCTGTTCTTCACCTGAGGATGGCTGCTTGCGTTGTGGCCGAAACGTCGTGAGAATTATTTTATTATGTTTTATTATTTTATTATTTCCCTTCTACGTGACTTTACTGAAAGAACCAAGAAGATTTACAATTCGAGTTAACGACGTTTCGCCGTTCATAACCAGCCTCATCAGGCAACACCCAGAATTGTGGAGAAATCCTCGTGCGGTTTCGGTCTTAAATCGAGTGGGTAAATGTGATGTCGTCACTTGTGAACCATTCAGGTGTGAAGACCATAGGGGGGGGTAGGGGGTGGGTTAATGTCATATAAATTACATTGGATATCTATTATCGGTGGGGTTATTCACAGTTAATCAACATACATAATGTAGGTATGCACATTTTACCGTTTGGGGTATAGTTTAGCCATTTTTGTCTTGAGCAAAAAACGGCTGAACTATTAGCATGTTCGGCTACGTCCAGTGGTGAAAGAAGCTCAATATATGTACATACATAACGAGCAGGGAAAGTGAAACATTAATAAGATTGGCGGGGGGGGGAAGGTAGCTGATTTGTGTTGCTGCATCTTCATTGATGCAGCTATACACACATCTCTGATTAGCACGGTTGACTACATACGGTGCGAAAGTTCTACTTGCATAGGGGGACGGTTAGCCCTCCATATTGGCGTTGAACCATGGGGAAGCACGCGCTTACGCATTCACGGAAGGAGGAATCAAATATAAAAATATTTTAACTGCGGTCTGAAGCGTGACCACATAGCATAAGATTGTGGTGGGAGATTTGTGCTTGGTATATAATTTTAGTGGTGTTGTCCAACTTTGTGCATAGTCTACAGGCTTGCTGGTGCTTAATAATAACAAAAAATACTCGTGAATGACATGCCTTTTTAAATCCTTTATATTAAGTTCACTTGCTTGCTTGCGCGCTTACGACCGTGAAAATCTTTCGGTCGTTTTTTAACCCACTTCCCGTGATCCAATCGAGCTGACATTTTGCACACAGACTCGTTGTGCGTGACAATTTATTTTCCACTTTTTAGGAAAATTTTTTTTTCATATTTAATTTAAAATACCAATGTGATAAAATGAAACTCTTACTCAAGAAAAACAGAAATGAATAATAAAATAAAACCGATGCCACGCATATAAAGGATTTATAGTGAAAAACTTTGTTTTTACGGGTTAATTTTTCAAGCCACTGCTGGTTGACACAGTGCTTTGTCAAGTTGGTGAATGGGGGTTATTTTACCATACTTCACCGTGCTGGCCAGTGTGAGTTGGTGAAGTAATCACCTGTTGAGACATCGCTTGCCAACGATTTTTGCCGTGGCCAGGAAACAATCTCATGCTTCTGGGTTCATAGTGCAGTGCGCTAACCACTGCACCACCACTCAACCCCCAGTGCTTATAGTAGTTAATAATTTAGAATGAATGGCATCTTTGAACTCGGTGAAAGGTAGGGCCTGTGTTATATTATATCCTCCAGTCGGCTTCCTCTGTGTACGGTGATGACCGTTATTGCCAAGGCAGAAATTCCAGTGTAGACTTTAAAAGCAGAACTAAGTTTTACCACTCGGTTTGGAAATCGACTTTGCATTTTTGCAATGAAATTTCACTCGGAGGTAAAATGCATTTGTTAGATATGCTTTGAGATACATTGCCATTCAAACTCCACACCTGCAAATGCTTAAAGTGTATCCTATTGTCATATGTAAATTGTCAATACTGCGGAAGTAACTGAGCGCCAACTTAGAAATAAGCATTTGTAATCGCAGCTTGCCGGGGAGGGGGGGGGTGAATTGGTTTTGAGGGGGGCCTTGACCGTATTATCCCTAGCCACATGCCCCATACGCTGTGTTGTGTTGTAGCTTGCACATCTGCTGACACCAACACCACTCTACTTCTTCTTTCAGGTCTCAGTGGTCGATTCCTAATTACCTCCCTGCCTACGATTTACCAGTGAGTACCCTCGGCACTCGGGCAAGCCGTTCGTGCGTTGACCGTGACTTGACCACGCTGAATTTCACTTCCAAAAAAACCCCAAACTCCAATCGCTAAGCGGAGGCCGAACGCTTTCCTTCGTGTGACACGGCGCTCCGCTCTCTCTCTCTCTGCAACAGCATACACGAGGGGGTGTTCCGCCAGTACGAGGGATCGCGTCTGGAGAAGGACTTCCTGAGCTTCATCGAGGATAAGAAATGGCTGGGGGTGAAGCCGGTCTCCTCCTGGGTGGACCCCAACTCACTCGCGTAAGAATCCATTGGGTGTGCGCGAGCAAACGAGTGTAGCATTGTGCGTGTGTTATGGTCTGTGTGGGGAGCGGCGACGAATGAGTTTGATTCCCGCTCATGACCAATACCAGGTGTGAATGTTTGACCCGACTCTGGGACCTCCCCAAGGTCGACTCAACCTTAAATGATGACCTGGTGTGCTGTGTAAAACATCAGTGCTGGGGAGACGAAGGTTTGTTGGTGTTTTCCTCCCACATTATTACGCGCCGTGCTGGCCTTGATAGGTGCTCGCTAATAGCACTTGTCCCGGACACAGTCTGTCAATGGATATGCGGGGTGTTTGTCTTTTTTATGGGCTGTGAGTGTCTAAATGTGTGTGTGTTTGCTGTGTATGGGTGTTTGTGGTGTGTGCGGATGATTACGTTTAAGTGTGTGGGTTAGATGTAATAGTGCTGACCACAGGCACTCCTTGTGTGCAGTGCAAGTCGTAATTGGTTCTTAAGCACATCACTTTATCCCATCAGTCTGAGGTCTGAACGGGGGATATTTTGAAGTATATATTTCTAGATTTGAAGCTTTCGTGACTGCAAGGATTCATATTCTTAGGTTTTTTCGGTAAAGTCACGTAGGTAAAACATCCAAATTAATAAAAATAAAATAAAACAAAAATCACGACGTTTCGGAGGCAACACAAGTCTCCGTCATCAGGTGGGACCGTCACAGCCGGATTAGCTGCATCAAGTGAGGCAATGATTCAAGATGTAATCCCTTAAGCAAGTTGAGGGGGGGAGGAGAGGGGGGGGGGAGCTAATCAGAATGTGGTAGCCAATGAATGGAACGTATCGGGAGGGAGGGGGGGCGGGGCTCAAAGACGGCACGGAGTGCCAACGTACAACGCATCGGGAGGGGGAGGGGGGGGCGGGGCCAAATCTGTGCAACGCATCGGGAGGGGGAGGGGGGGGCGGGGCCAAATCTGTGCAACGCATCGGGAGGGGGAGGGGGGCAAAGAGTGCACGACGGCATCGACGCTGTTGCTGTTGCACAACGCCAACGCATTGGACAGAGAGGGGGAGGGGAGGCCTGATACACATGATAGAAAAGAACAAAAATACCCATGTTTATACCATTGCTGGCTGAACAATGAAGAGAGTACTGTTAAATACTGGGGATGTTAACACTCGGTAAAGTAAAGTAAGATAGTGCCTGTCAGATAAGATGGTCCAAAAAAGTGTAATTAAGTCTTTTTTGCGTGGTTAATAACACCTTTCCAATGATTACTAAGTTTGTACCCATCATCACGGTTGAAATTATGTCTGTGTTTGTATATTTGTATGGCTTCGTGTACAAACCTTTGATGGTAGCCGGGAGGTTTGCAGAGAACCTTGGTCTCGGAAAAGACAATTTCATGAGAGCCCACCGAGTTGTAGCAATGATCGGCAACGGCCGAAGAATCAGTTCTGCCGTGTTTCAGATCTGACTTGTGCTCGCGGACACGATCACAGGCAAGACCTCTTCGGCAGTACTCAACTCAACCCAATTAGTCTCTATGGTTAAGGACATGGTACTATCCCCTGATGACATCCTCGTCAGCTTTGATGCAGTATCTTTGTTTACCAAAGTCCCAGTACCGGACACCCTAACAATAATTGAGGACTTAGTCCAACATGGACTGAATTCTGATGCACCTGCGCTGGTTAGGCATTGCCTCACCAACACCTATTTTACCTGGAATGGCACCTTCTACAAACAGAATGAGGGTACCCCTATGGGCTCCCCCTTGTCACCAGTTATAGCCAACATGTTCATGGAAAAGTTTGAATCAGACGCCATCCAGACATCCACCCTGCGTCCTTCCCTGTGGAAGAGGTATGTGGATGACACGTTCGTCATCTGGCCACATGGCCTCCCAGCACTGAACCACTTCTTGGACCACATCAATTCTAGACACCCATCCATCAGATTCACCATGGAAGTGGAGAAAGACGGTAAACTACCATTCTTGGATATTCTGTTTGAGAGGAGGCCTGACGGATCCTTGGGACATTCTGTTTACAGGAAAGCCACCCACACAGATTCCTACTTGAAACCGGATTCCCACCACCACCCATCTCAAAAGAATTCTCTCATCAAAACGCTATACCACAGAGCCCATGGCATTTCTGACCAACACCACCTGACCGGTGAATTAAGACATGTACATCGGACCCTCAGGATGAACGGATACTCTGACCGTACTATCCGCCAAGCTGTCTCTCCCACCACACAGGAACAGCCACATGAAACTCCGACCAAAACTATCACGTTACCATACATAGCAGGCGTGACCAAAAAGATCTCCAAAATTCTAAACAAACATAAGATCCAAGTCCGATTCAGTACAGTGCGTAAAATCCGTGATCTGATTCCATCTGTGAAGGATGTCGTTCCTGACTTACATTATCCTGGAGTCTACAAATTGAGTTGCATTTGTGGTGATTGCTACATTGGAGAAACGAAACGTCATGTTTCTGATCGTGTCCGCGAGCACAAGTCAGATCTGAAACACGGCAGAACTGATTCTTCGGCCGTTGCCGATCATTGCTACAACTCGGTGGGCTCTCATGAAATTGTCTTTTCCGAGACCAAGGTTCTCTGCAAACCTCCCGGCTACCATCAAAGGTTTGTACACGAAGCCATACAAATATACAAACACAGACATAATTTCAACCGTGATGATGGGTACAAACTTAGTAATCATTGGAAAGGTGTTATTAACCACGCAAAAAAGACTTAATTACACTTTTTTGGACCATCTTATCTGACAGGCACTATCTTACTTTACTTTACCGAGTGTTAACATCCCCAGTATTTAACAGTACTCTCTTCATTGTTCAGCCAGCAATGGTATAAACATGGGTATTTTTGTTCTTTTCTATCATGTGTATCAGGCCTCCCCTCCCCCTCTCTGTCCAATGCGTTGGCGTTGTGCAACAGCAACAGCGTCGATGCCGTCGTGCACTCTTTGCCCCCCTCCCCCTCCCGATGCGTTGCACAGATTTGGCCCCGCCCCCCCCTCCCCCTCCCGATGCGTTGTACGTTGGCACTCCGTGCCGTCTTTGAGCCCCGCCCCCCCTCCCTCCCGATACGTTCCATTCATTGGCTACCACATTCTGATTAGCTCCCCCCCCCTCTCCTCCCCCCCTCAACTTGCTTAAGGGATTACATCTTGAATCATTGCCTCACTTGATGCAGCTAATCCGGCTGTGACGGTCCCACCTGATGACGGAGACTTGTGTTGCCTCCGAAACGTCGTGATTTTTGTTTTATTTTATTTTTATTAATTTTGATGTTTTACCTACGTGACTTTACCGAAAAAACCTTAGAATTTGAAGTATATATGTTGAACTTCTTTCGCACCGTCCGTAGCCAACCATGCTAATCAGAGGTGCGGGAGAAGGACAGTTGGTTCGGGGAGCAGTGGCATCGTGCTTTGCGCCCCGCGCTGAACCCAGCAACCTGAGTTAGATTCCCGGCCACAGCTAACATCAGTGGCAGGCGACACTGAACAGGTCGTCTGTGTGCATGTTGAACTTCTTTCGCACCGTACCTATCCAACCATGCTAATCAGCGTCATTTGAGGCTGTGATCAACACAGCCTTAAATGATTCTAGATTTGAAGCTTTCGTGACTGCAAGGATTCATACTCTTAGTTTTTTCGGTAAAGTCACGTAGGTAAAAAAATGTAATTAAAATAAAAAAATAATAATAATGATTTTTATTATTTTTAATAATTAAAATTTCATTTTTTTACCTACGTGACTTTACCGAAAAAACTAAGATTATGAAGCCTTAAACGAGTACAGGAATACCTTTCACTTTCGTCTGGTGAGGGAACAGAGCATGGACGAATGTCAAAGCATTGCCTTTATTTAGCTCGCAAATTTATTTTGGCCGGCGAAAAACGTACATGCAAATAACTACAGTAAATATAAAAACGTACATGCAAATAACTGCAGTGACTATATAACGCATGCGCGCGAAACCTAAATAAACAGAAATAAAAGAAAAATAAACACAAGAATAAATAAACAAAACTAAATAAATAAGCAATGATCCCTTTAAATATTTTTTATTCTTGCGTAAGTAAACACTGTAGTATTATATTGTTATTGCGAAAATAACTGAATTGTTTACAGTATAATCACATAAGCACAGTATTAATAATACGTGAATAAACAAAAATATAAGAGATGCTCACTGAGCGACTTCTTTTCAAAGACTGAATGAAAAAGACGGCGCGAGGCGCGAACGTCTTGGAAGATTTGGGATGAAATCAGACAAAAGAGGAAAGCGCGTGGATGAAATTTGGAACGTGGTTATACCGCTGGCCAACACACTTGCTCTGCATAAGGTATTCCAACGGTCGTAAAGTAAATTTGGGGTGCTGATTCCAAATCTGGCATCAGTTTTTGTCTATCACATCAGGTTTTTGAGATATCAAATATTGCATTTTCAATAAAAACTGCGGAACGAAAAATATTAAATAAATGTGGATATCTACATGAAATGATATTAAAAACACACTATCCTAAAAATACAGCACCATATTTTAACACTAAAGCAGTCACTGACTCGCAACAACTTGCAATCATAAGTGACAGAGTTAATTTTGGGTAAAATCAATGAAAATGGGGTATGCCGATAGCATAATAATGATGGAGCAAATCTGAGGTCAGATTTGGAATCAGCACCCTGAAATTAGTCTAAAACAGCTGCAAAAATCCAGGCCAGATAAAAAAAAAAAATTGTTGACCAGTGTAGTTGAAAACGGTCGAAAGAGCAAAGCGATGAAAGTCGAGGTATCGCTGTACATACTAGTGTGCAAACATCAGCACTGTGGTGATGAAGGCAGCTAGGTGTGGTGGTGATGGATGGCCAGACCATCCTATTCGTACCGACCTGAATAACGATTCATGTATTCTTTGTATATTTGTGTTACTAGCTACGGTGTGTCGGTGCCTCACTGTTGATGCTTGTTTTTTTTTATCAGGATGTCTGGTATGTCTGCGTTGATGGACTTCTCTCACTGGATCAAGGTAGGTTCAGTGTTGCTGCGTTTATTTAGATTGTTTGGCTGCTATATATTCACACGTGTTAAGCCACTTCGTTGAGCTTTTATTTGTGGCCAGGTCGCTTCTGAAAAATAAGGTAATAGCTCGGTGGGCTTTACTTGTTAAAATAAAAAATAGTTTTGCTTTATTAGTCCTGGAAGAGACGGCAGATATTAAATACGTAGAGTAAATAAATACATCACGTTGACAGCCATTGCCTCCAGAAGTAGTTGTGTAAGAGTCTTCTTGTGGCAGCAGACATCTTCTGGAAGAGGCCATGAGATGTCCACCATCTCATGAGATGTCCACCATCTCATGAGATGTCCACCATCTCATGAGATGTCCACCATCTCATGAGGGAGGCTATAGTCTGTAACCGCGACCCTCGCAGTATGAGCCTAGAATCTATCATGGTGCACAATTGGGAAATCATTAATTAAAAAAAATCTATAATTACGATTCCCCCCCTGACCAGCTTGGTGTGCAGCGTGCCCCATCGAGCAGTGGATTGACAAAGTGCCACGTGTTTTTTCCATTTTATTGGAAGGATGAATCTTATTCGAATCGACGAATCGTTCAATCGCTGGATGATGGGAGTAACTGAAATGTTTACATTTGTAAATGTCTTGAACATCTTTTGAGTCCTGCCATTTAATAATTGATTTGTAATTTTTTCAGTAATATTGTATGTAAAATGAAACAAGTGACTGGAGAACATCCATAAGTAACAGAGAGAATGCTTAAACTCCGAACAAGACGGCCTTCACAAACCCACTTGCCGTGCTCCACTAGACAGACAAGTATCACGTGCTCCACTTGGTAACGTCAGCAGCGAGAAACAGCAAAGCTGTATTTTCAGCGTGCGCATTTTGCCCTCGGGCTAAAGAACGAGCTTTCAGAATGTGAAACGTATTTGCACGTTCTCTGCCTTTTCATATGTACGTTGAACTACGTAGCCAACCTACAAAGCCAACCGTGCTAATCAGAGGTGTGGAGAAGGACGGCAAACTAAACACAACACAAATTAAGCTGCAGTTCAGCCACCTGTCATTCAGTGTCTAATGACAGATGACTGAATTGCCCCCCCCCCCCCTCCGACCATTTCCCAGAACACCCATGCCTACCTCACCGAGCAGCTCGGCATTCCCGTGTGGGTCTCTTACCTGCTCTTCTCTCTGGCAACCATCCTCATGGGCCTTCTCCTCGGAGCGGTATGTTCACACGGCTCCTACTCTTACACATCACCCCCTCCCCCACTGGTCTGCATGCGTGGGGTTTCTCAAGAATCAAAAGTAGTACAAGAATGAGCAAGGCGTGATAACTCCTCCTCTTGGTTCTTTCGGTAAAGTCACGTAGAATGGAAATAATAAAAATAAAACATAATAAAATAATTCTCACGACGTTTCGGCCACAACACAAGCAGCCGTCCTCAGGTGGAGAACAGGTCTGTCGAGGAGACAGAGTCTGAATGACAAGCCCCAGGCTTGGAGCGACTATTTAAGCTGGGATGGAGGGGGTGAAGAGCGCCTTGACAAAAAAATGGGCATATCAAGAGGAATTTAGCATATTTATGGGAAATGCAGATATTATTGTTTTATTTTTATTATTTTATTATTTCCATTCTATGTGACTTTACCGAAAGCTTTAAATCGCGTGATAACTCCTTTCAGAAATGTTAATTTTGTTTCTCGAGAAGGGCGTGGCCCCGACGAACAGACCTGGTTATTGGAGCGAGATCGCTTGCGAGAGAAGCCCAATGAGAGATGGCTGAAATTGCAGTGTTTATTACCACTTACCGTCTTTCTGTAAAATTAGATTTATTTTATCATCCCCCGGTTTCATGGGGCACCCAGTCGACTTCTCAGTTAAAAGTTTAATACACGGTCTTCAGATTGGGGCACCACGGTGATGAGATGGTGAACTACTTGGCCTGGTATGTAGGAGGCTCCGAGTTCGATCCAGACCCCGATGGCTGTATATTTGGAGTTTGCATGTTCACCCCGTGGTCTCGTGCGTTTTTCTCCGGGTCCTCCGGTTTTTTCCTCCACATTTCGAAACATGCGTTTAGAGCATTTGGCTGCAATACATTTCCATATTATAAGCCACTAAGTTGAGCTTTCATTTGTGACCAGGTCACTTCTGAAAAAGAGCTATATAGCTTAGTGGACCTTACCTGGCAAATTGAAAAGTTAGTTTCGGAAGTATATTTATCTTCTTGTTTCTTTCGGTAAAGTCACGTAGAATGGAAATAATAAAATAATAATAAAACATAATAAAATAATTCTCACGACGTTTCGGCCACAACGCAAGCAGCCGTCCTCAGGTGGAGAACAGGTCTGTCGATAAGACAGAGTCTGAATGACAAGTCCTGGGCTTGGAGCGTCTATTTAAGCTGGGAGGGAGGAGGAAGAGCGCCTTGACAAAATAATTTGCATATCAAGAGGAATTTTAGCATATTTATGTAATATTACACTATGTATTCTACCCACCCTACTGCACACCACACTGCTGCATATTTACCATACAACTACGAATTTTTGCATATTTATGGGAAATGCAGATATGCGACTAGTACTACTTGTGATTACTATACACCACCCTATACCTCGAAAAAGAAGTATATTTAGTTCAGTGCTTCAGCCTCATCTGCGCAAGCCGAGCTGTAGACTTCACTCTAACCCACGCGTGGCGTGCTCTCTCTTGCAGGTCTTTGTGCTGGTGATAGACCGCGTGTGTCCTCCCAAACGACATCCGTCTGCCAAGGCCAAGCGAGGTACGAAGCATTTATGCCATTGTAACACGAGGCCCACTATTTACTGCATTTCCATTGATCCACATGACTAAAGTTGCCATCCTTGGAGTCGGCTTAAAGTCTGGTCACTGACCAAGATTCAAACTCCCTTTGGACATCCCTGGACACAGACCCACAAATCACGATACTTGCTTTTTGTAATTTTTCTTGTCCTGTAGATGCACGGGATTGAGAAAATATCGGTGCAAATTTGATACATTACTCGCAACTTGTTTTAACCTTCTTCTTGGTTCTTTCGGTACTCATAAAATCAAATAATTCTCACGACGTTTCGGCTACAACGCAAGCAGTCGTTGTAGCCGAAACGTCGTGAGAATTATTTGATTTTATTATGTTTTATTTTTATTATTTTATTACTTCCCTTCTACGTGACTTTACCGAAAGAACCAAGAAGATGAATCCCTGCAGTCACGAAAGCTTTAAATCGCAACTTGTTTTAATTGGGAATAAGTCCCGTAGCAACATGTCCCCCCTCCCCTCCTGCGGCAGAGTAATGCCCACTTGCAAGCCGGGTGCTACGTTCACCTTGTGCTGCACAGGGAAAGCTGCCACTGAGTGTGCCCTTCGCTAGACTACATCGGTATGTCTGTCTGAATTATTTTGTACCGTACATAGCCACCGTGATAATCGGAGGTGCGGGGAAGGACAACAAGCTAAACACAAAAAGCAGTTCTAAAGAAATTAGATTTCAATCTAGATTTATAAGTGCATAACTCCCCCAGTTGCTTCCTAATATTGGAAGAGCGTTCCAGACGGCCGCAGAAGCATATCTGAAAGCACGCCATGCGTTACCATCTTTATTTGATGCATAGCCAAAAGCAGAGGTTGCAAACGGGTTTTGATTCCTTATCCGTACGCGGCCGCACCAGGGTCGCAATGGGGTACCCTACCCGATACCCGGCTACCCGTACCCGGCCGGGTATCGGGTGGGGTACGGGTACCCGATTGCGACCTCTGGGATGAAGCCATGTTGCAGGCGCGGGTGGGTTGATTCTAGGAACTTGAATTGTGAGAAGAGACAAGATGTTGGGAAATGAGTGACAAACGGTGACTCACCAGTGACTCACGGCCTACCTGTACCCGTACCCGGCTGCGCCAGGGTCGCAAACGGGTACCCGTACCCGGCTGGGTACGAGGGTAGCCAGGTATTGGGTAGGGTACGGGTAGCCAGGTATCGGGTAGGGTACGGGTATCAGGTACCCGTTTGCGACCTCTGGCCAAAAGCCTCTGCTGCTGTGAGGATGACCGTGATGATGGTTTATGTTCCTTGACGAGATTTTGTAGTGCAAGGCACAGCGAGTAGCTCAGGCATTTAAACGCCCGAATGAATGCAAATCGTTATCCTCAAGTGACAAAACAGCATTTCGTGTAAAACCACTCATTCTCGTTCTTCTTCCGCTTCTTGCTCCTCCTCTTGCTGCTCCTGCCCCCGTCTGTTTGCAGTGGAGGTGCTGAGCGGCCGTCACGCGCCCGCACCTGCCAGGGGCAACGTAGGGCAGGCACAGGCACGGCCAGAAGCGGGGACAAGCGCAGAGGAGACGGAGCCTGTGGGGAAAATCTCGGACGCATTGTTTACCGACGGAAGCGAGCTCCGTCAACGGCAAGTCCACCCGACGGAAGAGGACTGAAGTGGCATCACACAGCGCGAGAGATAGTCTCTGTGAATTGTTTTCACTTTGTGGAAGATGCAGCAATTGCTGTCACTCTTGATTTTTCTTTATAAGTTCTTGGAGTTTAGAATGTTTTTTTTTAATTATCGGTCACTTTACGTTTAATGACCTTTCGTTTGTCAATGGGGAACCCAGCCTTTTGGATTAATTGTGAATGGGGGTATTTATGCCGCCGATGTGTTCCATCAAACGTAATTCCACTGCATCGTACCGTGCGCGAGCTAAAGCACATTTCGCCGAGCGATCCAAACGACGACCCAGTGTCCCCCCCGTCTAAAGTTATACTTGTGGGGGTGGGGTGGTCTTGCACTTGTCACACAATGCTCTCCTTTCTAGCAGCATGCTAACATTTCCAATTATGCAGAAAACATAACCATTGCGGTGTCTCTTTTTCTTCAAAGGATCGATTTGCTTTGTTTGTACCGTCTTTTTTCTATTCTTTAGTTGCAGGAATTTTCACCGCCGTCGTTTTGTGTTGCCCATCGTGTCGACGGGGTTCTTTTTAATTTGACAGCACAAAAAACTCGGCCTGACAAAAAAAAACACGCTCGCAGGAATGAGTGTCTGTGGAACGGGAGGAATGCTGTGCACGAGCCATACTTCATTCATTCTGCTCATCTCACCCGTTAAAATCCCACATTTTCATATTCTCTATCATCGCCTTTTGTCAACCACGGCCAACACCCCCCCCCCATGCTGGATGAAGCCCCTCCCCAAACCACCGCCAAGTCTAGCGGTAGTGCAAAGCAGCACATAGCATCTGCACACAAGCGCCGTTGTCATCCTGATCGAAATTCATTTGCTTCGGGGTTTTTGTTTTAGTCCCAAGTAAACTCAAATTCAACGCATCCGTCAATAAGACTGCCCCAAAAAGGGGTGGGGGGGGCCCTTTATCGAAGGACAAATTGAGAATGGCTATTGCTTGAAATGTCCATTTCTTTTAAGGCGGTGTTGTTGATAAACTTTTGAGCTGTGGCTCTTTTGTGCCAATACACCCGCTGGCAATCTTATCGGCAGCAAAACAAAAAGTTTAAAATAAACTTTGCAATGCTGTTCTGCTCGCGTTCCTTCATGCCGTGGAGCTAATGACAGACCCCAAGGGTGTTTATCGTGCGTAATACTGGTGCGGTCTGGAACGGGAGAGGGGTTGTTGTGGATTTCAATACATTAATGGCAGAGAACATTGTGACAGTGATTGATGAACAGATCCAGTTGAGCTCGTTTTGATGTCACTTCTCTGATCCTCCGCTCCCATCCTGCACACCTTTAAGATGGGGAGGGGGGGAACTCACACGAAGTTGTGCAGCCTCTGATTTTTATTTTATTGCCACAAAGGTAGCATATGGAACCTGCGACCATGTGTATAATATAGCTGTGGTTGAAATGCTTAATATGCCTAAATTCAATCGTGTTCATTAAAATGTATACAGGGAGATCCTTCATAAGATTTTTTTAATCTTCTTGGTTCTTTCGGTAAAGTCACGTAGAATGGAAATAATAAAATAATAAAAATAAAACATTATAAAGTAATTCTAACAGACGCTGTCTTCTCGACAGACCTGTTATCCACCTGAGGACGGCTGCTTGCATTGTGGCCGAAACGTCGTGTTATATTAAAATGGTTATATTAAAATGGATAAGGCAGCAACTGCAGCAGCAGCAGCAAGTGCAGCAGCAAGTGCAGCAGCAGCAGCAACTGCAGCAGCAGCAACTGCTGCAGCAGCAGTAACTGCAGCTCCCTTTGATGCTGTTAATCCTGCATAATGCACATGCATATGCAGTACTAATCACATTCCTGCATTTCCCATAAATATGCTAAATTCCTTTTGATATGCAAATTCCTTTGTCAATGCGCCCAGCTTATATATATGCTCCAAGCTCGTGTGCTGTTTCATTCAGACTCTGTCGCCTCGACGGACCTGGTTTTCACCTGAGGACGGCTGCTTGCGTTGTGGCCGAAACGTCGTGAGAATTGTTTTATTATGTTTTATTTTTATTATTTTATTACTTCCCTTCTACGTGACTTTACCGAAAGAACCAAGAAGATGAATCCCTGCAGTCACGAAAGCTTTAAATCGAAATATTTTTATTATTTTATTATTTACATTCTACGTGACTTTACCGAAAAAACCAAGAAGATGAATCCCTGCAGTCACGAAAGCTTTAAATCGAGATTTTTTGTAGGTTAGATCGTGTAAATTTTAACGTCTCGTTAAACCCGCCGGCGCCCGACAGCCAATTAGTAAAGTATGTCACGTAAACAGAACATGCCAATTCGTTACTCGTACACACACCACCGGTGTGTTGGAAAGCAAATCCACACCATTTACAATCAAGAGTACGCCGTTTCACCAGTAATTACAACCGGCATCATTCGGTGGCAGCCAGATTTGATCTAACCCCAAAAAAACCTGTTATGGATATTGGTCGCGAAAGCCTACGCGTTAAAATGGTGATCCTTGTATACCCAACTTGAAATTGAACACCCCACCCCTCAACGCCCGATCGAATGTTCAATCCACCCCTCCATATCTTGAGAAATGAGCGTGCTAAAAGGTTGAATGAGTTTTATTGAGTTTGGTGGGAGGTGTCAATGAAGGGTTACTTTCTCAATGTACCCCAGATTTTTTTTAGTGGAGGCTCTGTGCGTGGATCACTCCAAGTGGGGCAGGGGGGGGTCACCGCAAAACCCACAATGATATGGGGTGAAAAATAAATGTATGTTTTTGTTGTTGCGAGGGAACACTTGACTATGCAGCTGATGGAACAATGCATTTACACATCTTTCTTGCACTTGTTGATTAATCATGGTGATTGCTCGTTTGCCTTGGATGTCGCTGCTGTTTGGAAGGGTTGACGGCGCAAGCGTTAAAACCAAATAAAACGGCTGGCGCGCGTGGGTGTGCTGTCACATCGAATGCCGTTCTTACCGATGTTTGGACGTTTTAAGAACGCAGTGTGTGTGCAAGTATCGGCCTGTTGTCGGGCCATTTCTTGGTCGAGGGTCTCTCCCGCACCGTATGCCTCCGTGGGGGTGGTGGTTTGACCATACTTCACCACGCTGGTCAGCGCAGCTTTGGTGAAGACAGAGAGCTCTTCCATTTTCGACTTTTAATGTTTCGCTTTTCGGAATCATCCTTTCACTACCCCGTCCACATCGCAGTGGGGGCTACCCTTGGGGGGGGGGAAAAAACATCTTGAGCGGTTTGCTGTGCTGCCCTCCATGTAACCAAGTGCCACGTTGTGATTTGAACTCTGAATGTTCACTCTCAAGGCACAGCAAAGCGTCTTATGACACTGGTCACACTTTTTCTGGCATAAGGTATTCCAGCGGTTAAGGTAATTTTGGGGTGCTGATTCCAAATCTGGCATCAGTTTTTGTCTATCACATCAGGTTTTTGAGATATCAAATATTGCATTTGCAATAAAAACTGCGGAAGAAAAATATTAAATAAATGTGGATATCTACATAAAATGATATTATAAATACACTATCCTAAAAATACAGCACCATATTTTAACACTAAAGCAGTCACTGACTCGCAACTTGCAATCATAAGTGACGGAGTTAATTTCGGGTAAAATCAATGAAAATGGGGTATGCCGATAGCATAAAAATTAACCCGTAAAAACAAAGTTTTTCACTATAAATCCTTTATATGCGTGGCATCGGTTTTATTTTATTATTCATTTCTGTTTTTCTTGAGTAAGAGTTTCATTTTTATCACATTGGTATTTTAAATAAAATGATTTTTTTTCCTAAAAAGTGGAAAATTTAGGAATTTTTTTTCACGAAAATAAATTGTCACGCACAACGAGTCTGTGTGCAAAATGTCAGCTCGATTGGATCACGGGAAGTGGGTTAAAAAACGACCGAAAGATTTGCACGGTCCTAAGCAAGCAAGAGAACTTAATATAAAGCATTTAAAAATATTTCCTCTTATTACGAGGTAGTAGTAGTATAGGTGCAGCCCTGCAACTGCATGCACATGTGACTGCTGGCAGAAGGGTCTCTGCCAGAGGGGGCTCTTAGAGGGTATTTTGTCGTGCCGGGAGATGGAATCGAACTGCAAGTCAAGCGTGCTCGCCATTACATCACGGAAGCTCCTACGAATGATACGGGTCATGTTAAAACGATATGAACACAAGGTTATACCTGATGCAACAAAATGTGTATTCGTAATTATGTCTGTGGGTCCATATGGAAGATTTAGGCCCTGGACAAATATGCTATCTACTTCTCCCACCCCCCCCCCCCCTTACATCTGGCCCTGCTTACAGCACTCAGAATTTATCATTAATCAATCAATGGTGTCCAATACTCACGCGTATATACCGTATTAGCAAATAATACAATTTTCTAATCGCCACTGCCCATTCACAAGACGCAGTGGATGTTACCCTTGGTGCCTTAAAGGCCAGACGCGGTCAAAATGAACACGTGTTGTTCACTTTGCAAAGGTATCCCGTGGCAGTGCGACAATAAAAAAAGTAGGCATATAACAATGCATCAACTAACCGATAAAAATAAATCCTTAAAACTTTGAACGAGAGTTTAACCGTTTACGTGGCTGGCGATAGTGACTGCGTGCTCTGTTGCGATTGGTTCAACCCCTTTCCTACAGCCACAATACAAACAATAATTATACGGTTCAACTCCTGCAACCACATTTTGATTTGTACAAAAATTAGAGCAGTGTTCTTCACTCATTTTCAGACGGGGGCAACTTTCTCCGATGACATCAATGTGTTGAGAGCCACCACATTTGAAACCATTGGGGGGGTTTGACAGCAGCACGATGAATTTCGATTTAAAGCTTTCGTGACTGCAGGGATTCATCTTCTTGGTTCTTTCGGTAAAGTCACGTAGAATGGAAATAATAAAATAATAAAAATAAAATAATTCTCACGACGTTTCGGCCACAACGCAAGCAGCCGTCCTCAGGTGGAGAACAGGTCTGTCATTCAGACTCTGTCTTCTCGACAGACCTGTTCTCCACCTGAGGACGGCTGCTTGCGTTGTGGCCGAAACGTCGTGAAAATTATTTTATTATGTTTTATTACTTTATTATTTCCATTCTACGTGACTTTACGGAACGAACCAAGAAGAAGCAGCACGATGATGATGGTGGAGGGGTGTTTTCAAATGTGTGTATTGTCAGGGGCCGCACTAAAGGCCACCAGTGGCCTGTGGGCCTTGCAATGAAGAACGCCGATTTAGAGCTTTCGCGCTTGCGTTTTTCGGCACGATGTTCGACGTTTCACTCCTCCTGTTGGAAGCCGTCTTACAGAATTGAATTCGCGTTGCCGAAGAAACTCTTGGCACGGCCTGGAAACGTGATTATTAAATAACCAATCCTTTACAGAAAATCAACAAATACATCAGGGGCCTAGCAAGTCTATTTTAATCGATGAATCGGTGCATCGTTACAGTCTCGCTGTACAGGTTTCGGTTTGCGCGATTTCACGCCGTATATGCGGGGAACCTATACCCAAAATTCGTGACGTGACGCGTATTGAATTCAGTCCACTTGGGACAACGTCATACAGTTAGATGCGAGTACTGTGTGCGATACTCGGCGGGCAGCTGCCTCGCACACAAGAGACACGTACACGGAGAGCGATACATACAGGGAACCGGAGAACCCGTGCACAACAGGGGGAGAAAACGTAACAAGCCCCGCACAGAAGAGCATCCGAGTTGGTAATGGAACCCAGGCCCCTTCAGAGCGCTACCGAGTGAGCGACGTGCTTTGCCCGGCTCTGCGGGCACAACACCTAGGAGTCCCGATCGCCGTCAGTCTTAGCTCGCTTGGCTTTCGGCCCTTCCTCCTCTTCACGTTCCTCCGCGGCTGCCGTGGGCTTCTCAGTCACAGGCTCCTGCATCGCCATGGGCTCCTCCGTCACGGGCCCATCTGCTGAGCACGACGACTCTGCCACAGGCTTCTTCACCAAGAGTCCCTCCGCCACGGGCTTCTCCGCCGCAGGTCGCTCCGCCGTGGGCTTCTCCACCAAGAGTCCCTCCACCGTGGGCTTCTCCGCCACAGGTCCCTCCGCCGTGGGCTTCTCCACCAAGAGTCCCTCCACCGTGGGCTTCTCCGCCACAGGTCGCTCCACCGTGGGCTTCTCCGCCACAGGTCGCTCTACCGTGGGCTTCTCCGCCACAGGTCGCTCTACCGTGGGCTTCTCCGCCACAGGTCGCTCCGCCGTGGGCTTCTCCGCCGCAGGTCGCTCCGCCGCGGGCCGCTCCGCCGCAGAGCCAGCATCAGGCGCCACCGTAATGCCTGCAATAGGGCAGTCCATCCCCCGTTACCAATCATAACGCTGTCAAAAGGTAATCCACCGTCAATCGACACCGTCTCAAGTTTATTTGATTTCAAACTTCACGTAAGCCACTTGGAAGCTGGAAGGGGAAACATGGGCAGAGGCGTGAGTTAATTCTGGATCAGACAGGCCACATTCTCTGGACGGAGCGATAGCCAGTTGGTCGAGACTAAGGGTGGAGAGGCAGCTAAAGGAGTGAGTTAGCGCCTTGGAGGACGTCTACGGTGGAGGTGGAGCGGTTTGAGATAAACTCGCGTGCAGGAGCCCGGCGGATCGTTGCCGCACGAGTCCGCAAGAGGTGGCGACGTCGGCGGCTTGCGCAAGAGGAGGCTGAAGGTGACGACGAAGGGATAGCGACGGCTGAGAGACATTAACGACAGCTGTCCAGTCCAAGTTGGTGTGTTTGATTAACTGGGTGAGAACCCAAAGAGACCAGGATAAGACTAGATTTGAAGCTTTCGTGACTGCAAGGATTCATACTCTTAGTTCTTTCGGTAAAATCACGTAGGTAAAAAATGATTTAATTGTTATATTTTTATTAATTTTTATTTCATTTTTTACCTACGTGACTTTATCGAAAGAACCAGGATAAGAGTCTCGTTTGCAAGAGAAATCTGCGGGGGGGGGGGGGGGGGGTCGGCTTACCAAAATGACAAAAGGGAAATAGAAATTTAAATGAAAGCACAGCTCATGGGGCAAAACGGAAATCGGCGTAAAAACAAACGTGTCATGAGAAATCTAAAATATCGCGCCAACGTAAATCGGTGTTAAATCATAAATGTCCCAGTGGCGGAAGTCGGCTCGGGGCTGTTGCCTTGTGCCCTGGGTGTGCGTCTTCAGAATCGGAATATTTATTTATTCTGGAGGAATCCCCTTCAGCGGCTCGGCCAAGGTGATGCAAGCTGGGAGGAGTAAGTGCATGGTGGTGGTGGCGGTTGAAGAGGAGAGGTCGTGCTGAGATTAAACTATAAACTATAAAAACTAAACTTTTATTTTGCCAGGTAAGACCCCACTGAACTATGTAGCTGATTTGCAGAAGTGACCTGGCCACAAATGATAGCTCAACAAGTGACTAACCGCGTGGAAATGTACACCAGGAAAATACTTGAACAGCGTGTTTCTAAATATGGAGTGAAAAACTGGAGGACCCTGAGAAAAATCCACGCGACCACGGAGAGAGAGAGAGAACACGCAAACTCCAAATATACAGCAGCAGGCATCAGGATCCGGATCGAACCCACGGCATCCTGTATACCAGGCCAGGTAGTTAACATCTCCTAGCCACCGTGATGATGATGAGAGAAGAGAGATGCAAACTCCAAATATACAGCAGGCGTCAGGGTCGGGATCGAACCCACGGCATCCTGTATACCAGGCGAGGTAGTTAACATCTCCTAGCCACCGTGGTGATGATGAGAGAAGAGAGATGCAAACTCCAAATATACAGCAGCAGGCGTCAGAGTCGGGATCGAACCCACGGCATCCTGTACACCAGGCGAGGTAGTTAACATCTCGCCAGCGACAAGACTACAGAGTTCAGCTACGCCGGTCCCTGCCGCTACAGGGGGGGGGGGGAAGCCGCCTCTTACCTGTGAGCAGGTATCCCCCGGATGCGCTTGTGCTCATGAGCGGATGAGTTCGGTTCGGCAAAACCTTGACGACACACACATGCACGCCCCGGCGGCACTGCGGTTAGCGCGCCGCGCCAGACGTCGCAAACGGGTTTTGATTCCGTACCCGGCCACACCAGGGTCGCAAACGGGTACCCGTACCCGGCCGTACCCGGCCATACCCTACCCGTACCCAGCTGGGTACGGGTAGGGTACGGGTATCGGGTACCTGATTGCGACCTCTGGGATGAAGCCATGTTGCAGGCGCGGGTGGGTTGATTCTAGGAACTTGAATTGTGAGAAGAGTCAAGACGTTGGGAAATGAGTGACAAACGGTTACTCACCAGTAACTCACGGCCTACCCGTACCCGGCCGCACCAGAGTCGCAAACGGCTACCCGTACCCGGCCGGGTACGGGTAGCCGGGAATCGGGTAGGGTTTGGGTATCGGGTACCCGGTTGCGACCTCTGCGCCGCGCTCTCTCCCTCAATCCCGCAACATCAGTTTGAGTCCCGACCGGTGCCAACATCAGTGGCAGTCGATATGTGAACTTTCCACCCCCCCCCCCAACCGAACTATTTAAATATTTGTATTTTAACCAGCTGAGGCCCACTGAGCTATATAGCTCTTTTACAGGTAGGAACAACAGTTTCACACTGCCCACCGGGGATTATTTGTCTGTCTGTCTGTCGTGCATAGCCACGCCCTCGATTTGTATTTTATCGAGCGCTTCAGGCGGGCTCAGCACCACGTGACGCGCCGCCCCACGCAGCTTGCGCCGCGTGACACGGATCGCACGAATGCGCTGTCCAACCAAGTTCCTACCTGCCCACTCCGAAGGAACGTGTTTCAGAAACGACCTCTTACAACAATGTATAGCACGTTGATTCTAAATGTGGAGGGAAAAACAGGAGGACCTGGAGAAAAATCCACACGATCACAGTTAGAACACGCAAACTCCAAATATACATGTGTCAGTTGGGATCGAACCCACGACCTCCTGTATACCAGGCGAGGTAGTCAACATCTTGCTACCCACCCTCACCCCATCAACCTCTATCAATCACCAACCCGCATTGACCGGAAGAGTGAAGTATGGTCAAATGACCCTCAAGACTGACATGGCATGTGGACACTTTAGCCCATCAGTGGATTGACAAAGGGGCTGTCTACCAATCTGATCGTCACCGTCATCATCGTCAGACTAGATCTATCCATGGCTCATGATGATGATGATGACGGAGCGGCTGCCAAAGGAGAGAAAACGCCCAAGAGAACGCAACCGTGGAGATGGAGCCATGAAGTAAGCTCGCACCGAGGCGCCATATGGATTGCTGCATCATAGGAGCGCGAGATGCTGGCGGCTTGGAGAGATCTTCATCCAGCAGTGGAGAGATCACAGCTCATGATGATGATGAGGAACCTCACCTGGTAGAAGCGGAGCCAGGACTCGGTGAGGTGGAGGCTCACCGTGCTCCCGCGCTCCTTCAGGTTGGTGTAGCATTCCAGCAGCGGCTGCACATCACACGCATCGCACACACACATCGTGCACATACATCGCATATATACACACACACACACATCGCATGTACACACACAGCGTGTACACACACCGCGCACACATCACATTAAAACCGAGAAGAGCAGGAGCCCTGCCCCCCATCATGCACACCTTCTACAGAGGCACCGTTGAGAGCATCTTGACGAGCTGCATCACCGTGTGGTACGGCACCTGCACCGTGTCCTGCCGCAAGACTCTGCAGCGCATAGTGAGAGCAGCTGAGAGGATCATTGGTGTCTCTCTCCCCCCTCTTCTGGACATTTATAACACCCGCATCACCAGCAAAGCAATCAAGATTGCAGGTGATCCCACCCACCCATCTCACAGCCTCTTCAGCCTGCTGCCGTCAGGGAGGAGACTGCGGAGTCTTCCAGCCAGGACCAGCAGGCTCAAAGACAGTTTCTTTCACCAGGCTATCAGGAGACTCAACTCCCTCCCTGCTCTACCATCACTCCCCCCCTCTGCCCACCCACCCCCCTTTGCCCCCTGACCCCATCCCCCACACACACATTCACTCGTACATCCTGATCTCTGGACTGCACATTGCACTACATCGCACTACCACACTGGTTTAAATATCTTATTTCTTTAAATACTTTATTTAAATAATATTTTACATTTTAAAAATGCTTGACTGTTGTTTATTTTAAGTTTATTACATTTTTGATTATTTATCTTGTGTTGATCGCCGATTGTTTATTGTTTATTTATGTCTGTTAATTGTGATTAATTTTTTAATTGCTTGGTTGCACCGTGGGACCAAGAGAGAGGACTGTAATTTCATCTGTGTTGTATGTCATGCATGTAACACACTTGACAATAAAGTGACTTTAAGACTTTAAGACATTACACACACCAACTGCGCACATGTTGCATATACACACACACACATCACATATACACACCGGGTACACATGCATCACACACACACCGTGAACACATTGTGCACACACATCGCATATACACACACACAGAGCGCACATACAAACATCTCACACACACACCGGGTACACACGCATCGCACACACCGCGCACATACATCGCATGTACACACACACCATGCACATGTCGCATATACACACACACACTGTGCACACACATCACATATACACACACTGCACTCACAAACATCACACACATACCGGGTACACATGCATCACACACACATCGTGTATATATATCCACACATGTTGAACTTTTTTCGCACCGTACGCACCCGTGCAAACGCACGCGGGTACGCACGCACGTACGCAGGTATACACGAAGGTACAGACCTAGGTAGACGTGCACACGCAGGTACATGCACAAACAACAACAATTGCGCTTGTGCCAGGCTATGTGCACGTTGAGGTCAAGTGAAGTGTCGAACGTCCGCTGGCAGGTCACGGGGCAGACCCAGGTGCCACGGGTCGACTGAGATGACTGGCTGATGCACCACCTGTGCCCCCTACTGTGCCAACTTGCTGTGTTTTAGCTGCCCGGCGTTCTGCTCGTTGTTGTGAGCATCGCTCCTCTGCCCTCCGTTGTTGTTGGAGGGCGACTGCCTCCAACTGCCCAGTAGCGTCCTTCACGAGCCTCCTCCACAGAGGCCGATCTTGACACCGCTGGTACCAGTCATCGGCAAGTCCACTCAACTCCACATCCTCTTGTACCACATCACTCCATCTCCTCTCTAGCCAGTGCTGCGCCCGTTTAGCCCCCTCTATCCGACCGAACAAAAGCTTCATTCTAGATTTGAAGCTTTCGTGACTGCAAGGATTCATATTCTTAGGTTTTTTCGGTAAAGTCACGTAGGTAAAAAATTAAAATTAATAAAAGTAAAATTTAAATAAATTTAAATCACGACGTTTCGGAGGCAACACAAGTCTTACTTGATACAGCAATCGTGCTGTGACGGTTCCACCTGCAGACGGAAGCTTGTGTTGCCTCCGAAACGTCGTGATTTTTATTTTATTTTACTTCTATTAATTTGAATTTTTTACCTAAGCGACTTTACCGAAAAAACCTAAGAATACGAACAAAAGCTCTTTAGGCATGCGGTGGCTGGGCATGCGGGCTACATGACCCAGCCACATAGTTACACACGCATGTACGGAAGCACACGCACGTACATGTGCAGGTACACACGCACACGCACCTCCCTGTGCTGGCAAAAGACGACAAAAGGTCGCGAGGGGGAGACGAAGTCAAGGAGCCCCTCGAGAATCGGCCACGGCTGGAACTTGCAGGCGATGATCAGGCTGACGAGACGGGGGGGGGGGGGGGGGGGGGGGGGGGTTGGTGGGAGTTAAAGCCGTTGCGCCGGCAACGTCTCGCCACGAAGTACGTCTCGCAGACTTCCACGGTCGTCATGGTCCTCACCACCCCAGCGACTTAAAAGGCAGAACGGAACTGCCGCGGAGAGGGCGATGAGCAGCCCCGAGTTGAAGTTGCAGTAAATGTCGAGTGATCCCGCCGCACCTCCGATTAGCACGGTTGAAGAAGTTCAACATCCATACATACTCAACCGGAAATTATACTAAATCCTAAATGCATACTAAAAAAAACAATCAACGTCGTCCGCCAGGCCAAAGCTGTTGTCACCACCCCACAACCCACCAGATCCCGCAGCTGCTGCGCAGTACAAGCACAGCGGTCTTCGAGGTCTGCCCCTAACAGTCCCCCCCCCCCCCACTATCTTCTACTCTTCGGCCTTCTCGTACCCTCGTGTCGCCGGACTCTTGTAGAGACCTCCCCAATGGGCGTGCCAGTAACCGGCTTCCTCTATCAACCGGCCCTCCCAAGTTACACAGGACTTACAGCTACACCCAGGCCTAAAGTATACGCTAAAGCCATTGCGTGATTACACGTGCAATGGCCAATGATGTCACAACACCCTGATGAGTGACATGAGTCTAACCCCCCCAGTCTAGCCTGCCTTGCCAGGCAAGGGGTTATAAAGACCCGGGCAGGCTGGGGGCGGCACTAGGCCGCAACGGTGTTCATGTTTCAAGTAAACACGTTTAATAACTCCCGCAAGTTAACGAATTTAATAACTCGTGCATAACCAAGATCACGTCAGCGCATTATGCGCGAGTTACACAATTGAAGCAACAAGTTGATGGGAAGACTCACCCATCGGCATCTCTCCGCGCGAGCTCCGCCACGCCAATGTCTGCGCACCGCTTCCTCTCCTCCTGCCGCACCTCCTTCTGTGCAGGGCGGCGGCAGGCAACGCACCGACCGCTCAGCTGTGGCGCGTACACAATTCTCTGGCACGAGTCGCGACGGGTACCGCAAGATCCGACTGCGTCCGTCCAACGATCGCCGAGCCAACGTATCAACGGCATAGAAAAGTGCTGAAAACGTCGATTTAAAGCTTTCGTGACTGCAGAGATTCATCTTCTTGGTTCTTTCGGTAAAGTCACGTAGAAGAGAAATAATAAAAATAAAACATAACAAAATAATTCTCAAGACGTTTCGGCCACAACGCAAGCAGCCGTCAGGTGAAGAACAGGTCCGTCAGGAAGACAGCGTCTGACTTTACCGAAAGAACCAAAAAGATTCTGAAAACGTGTTTCTTGCTAGCGGTACGGAATAAAACATTTTAAGCAGAAAAATTACTTTCGCCAAAAACATACATTCCCTTCACCTGAGATTTGAGGTCCTTGACGTTGGCCATGCCAGTCTCACTCTCGGTCCGGACGTCTCCTTGCCTCTTGCCAGCCTGCTCTCCCGCAATGGAATCCAGTTCCGCCTGCTGAGAATCCTGCTCCGGCTGCTCCACATTGCCGGCAGCTGGCGCCTCCGTGTCCATACCAGAGTCGTCCGCACATCCGTCCGAGCATCCCTCTGGGAGGCCAGTGCACTCTGCGGAGACCACGGTGGCGGTGTTGTTGCTAGCGGCGACGGTGGTATTGTTAGCGGCGGCTCCGGTGTTGCTAACGACGACGGCATTGTTGCTAGCGGCGACGGCGTTGTTACTAGCGGCGGTGTTGTTAGCGGCGACGGCGTCGGTGTTGCTAGCGGCAGCGCCGTCGCAGCACTGCTGGGCGATGGCGCCGATCCGGTCGAGGGGGACGGAGAAGACGCGGGCGAAGAAGCGCTCGGGGAAGCCGAAGTGCTCCGTGGCCGTGGTGTTGGCCATGGCGCCGGCGTGCACGTTTAGGATCGTGCCGTGCCCTGCGGAGGCGTGGACAGACGGACGAACGGGTTACTCACGGGAGAATGGACGGCCACATGGACGAAACGGGGTTGGGGGGGGGCAACAGACGGACAAATGCAAAGATCGCACGGGCACCATCACACACAAAGACGACCCCACCATCCGTATAGCCTTAACAGATTGTTTGGGCAAGTGCTGTTACCGATTGCCTGCCAAGGGGGCGGTGGGTGGCTAGCACCACACTTGACCGTCTTTGTGTCTCGAGTGGCGATGTTCACACACCGCACGAGTGTCGACCTAGACGACACGCGCTTCATTTAACCGTCACCCGCGTCGACCGCGAACGGGAATCGAACCGGGGTCGCCGGGTTCGTAGCATGGCGCGCTAACCCGCTGCGCCACCGCTGCACCTCCGCTCCCCGCACGCACACACACGCACGCGCGTGCCGGCCGCTCTCACCTCCCATGCGCTCCATGACGGCGCCCAGCACAAGCCCCGAGCAGCTCTCCACGACGATCGTCTTGCCGCTGGCGCGCACGTTCCCGGACGCCAGCAGCTGCGACAGCGAATCCACGCGGAGGTGGCTGGCACGAGCGAGCGGAGCGTCACGAGGTTACGGCACAAAAACCACGCCGGCAGAGACCGGAGCCGGGGGAGTCAGCACCCATCCCTCCCCCCCTCGCCCCACTTCCCGCGCGCACGGACAACCTCACCGGATCTCTGTCGAGATTGAAAACTCATTCTGATTTTTGTGTATTAGTTTGTTGTCCTTCTCCCGCGCCCCCGCACCTCCGATTAGCACCGTTGGCTACGTACGGTGTGTGAAAGAAGTTCAGCATCCATAGATACACCATCAACTGGCTCTAAATCATTCAAGCATACACGTGGGCACACATTCATTTGAAATATTTAAATAAAAATTACAGTAAAATGTAAATTTTTGTAAGCTCGAATTGGGCACTTTTGCCCACTTCCAACCAAAGGATTTTGGGCACTTTATAGCAAAAACAATTTGGCAGCCCCAACTGGAGGATGGTCTGACCATCCATCACCACCACCACACCTAGCTGCCTTTGTCTCCACACAGTGCTGATGTTTGCAAACTGTAGCATGTGTAATAAAGCTCGTTGAGGCGACTTCTGAAATTCGTCTTTTATTCAACTGCTGACAGGCAGCGTGAGAGGGACAGATAGAGAGAGAGACACCCTACCACGTGGCAACCCGGAGCCCCGCTCCCATGTGGCCCCCTTCCTCTGTTCGTTCCCGTTCTGACCACGTGTCGCTCGTCTCCACCCCTATTTAATACCCGGGTCACGTGGTACGTTTACGCCAATCCTCGTTAGCCTCCATGGAATATTCCAGGCCCCCTCGTAAGCTCCCGGGACCACGCCCCTGACTCGTCTCCCCATTGGCTGTGGCCAAAGCCAGCAGAACCAATCCCCTACTTACAGCTGTCACCTTTCCATCACGTCAGGGCCACGCCCCCAGGGTTCCCCCCATTGGCTATAAACCAGGACCGGCAGAGCCAATCATCATGACGAGTTGTGATACGTCATTGAGCCGGATATATCCTCACGTTACACATGTACTCAATTAAGGCTGTGTCGATCACAGCCTCAAATGAGGCTCCGATAAGCACGGTTGGCTACGTACGGTGCCAAAAAAGAAGTTCAACATACGTACGGTGCTGCTCAGAGATGCCTGCCCAATTGCTCCAAGGCAGGGGTCATCGGTCAACCTGCAGCTCCAGAGCCGCATGCGGCTCTTTGGCTGCCCCCCTTTTGCGAGCAACCGTTTTAACAACAAAAAATGTAATCTTAAAACACAACTTTACGTAAAGAAAATTGATTCAATACGGCAGACCGCTGCTCTCAGGTAAAAGCGCGCATGTACGTTGAACTTCTTTCGTACCGCACGCGGCCAATCGGAGGGTGCTCTCGCGACAAAAGTGGATGGGCAACATGCTCGTGGTGGAACAGCGCTTACCAGATCTTGGCCGGCTCGCGCGAGTGGTACATTGTAGCCAGGAGGCGTGCGTTCGGCTTCAGCACCGTGATGTGGGATTCGTATCTGCGCACACACGCGGCCATTCGTCAGTGACCGCAGCGTCACCGCAGCACTCCCCCGCCGTCCCGACCGATGAATCGGAACGCTACTTCTACGCTCCCCGGGGCTTAAACCAACCCGTGCTGACCAGCGCGGCGAAGTATGGTCGAATAACCGCCGTGACCGATGAGTCCTTGGCTCTCCGTTTTCCTCTCGCACGCGCAACGGCCCGAAGACGTCTCTTCGCATATATACGGAGGACGGCAGAGCTTGGGCGATCGTTGGCGCCAGCTCACGCGGTCTGGCCCGCTGCCTGCCCGCTTGTCCGCGGTTTCTCCTCGTGCGTCCCGAGTCGAGAGCGAGCGGACACACCATGCAGATTATTTATGTTATCGTTGTAATACTGGAGAACAAACGTCACACAAACACAGTCCTGGGACAATGCTCGGATGGCTAAAACAAACCCATGCAGGTGAAGAGGACCGTGCAAGCAAATTTAATTGTTGTACGATACTTCAACGGCCTGCTCCCCAAGCAAATCTACACAAACTCCATCCTAAAACCCTCTCGTCGTGGCTAGCAGACCTCTCACCGAGTGGTGAAGTATGGTCAAACGACCCGCACGGTCTGGGGAGGCCCTCGTCGCACTCATTGCACACAAAGTGCTTGCCACAAATGAACTACAATACCAGGGTGATCTCATCGGGGGAGCATAAACTATCACGTGAACTCCGGTCATCCTCTAAGCAGCGGCTTTTGGCTCGCCACTGAACAAAGATGGTCACCGCATTGCATGCTTTGAGATGCGCTTCTGCGGCCGTCTGGAACGCTCTTCCTTCCGATATTAGAAGGCCACTGGAGCCATGCACTTTTAAATCATCTATATTGAAAACGAATTCCTTTAGAACTACTTTTTTTGTTTAGTTTGTTGACCTTCCCACGCACCTCCGTGCAAAAGAAGTTCAACATACAAAGACAAAGCGAGCACCTATGAAGGGCAGGAAGGCACACAAGATAGTAGGTGGCCAGCACCACGCCCGACCGCCTTTGTCTCCCCAGTGGAAATGTTTTTCCACACCGCACCAGGTACTCATTTGAGGCGACCTAGGGGAGGCCCAGGACGGGTTTCGATAACCGTCACCGGTGTTGGCCGTGAGCGAGAATCGAACTCGGGTCGCCAGGTTCGTAGCGCAGCGCGTGAACCACCACACGACCGGATTGACAGCGGTGCTGTTCCGCATTGAGCGGATCTACTCACTTCTTCTTCTTCCTCTTGATGTACTTCTCTTGAGAAAACTCCGTCTTTTCTTTGAACGTGCTGCTGTTCTCCACCAGCTGGCTCACAATCTCCTGCTCAACGCAAATCACCGATGAGAAAAATCAACGGAATCCTCCGATACGAATAACAAAATAATAATCCCATTCATTAAGAGCCTTTCATCAAGCAGGGCGTCATGGTTTGCTTGGTGTTGTTTGTCGAGCTATCGTATTAGCACGGTTGGCTATGTACGGTGCGAAATATGTACAACATTTGTGGCCGGGTCGCTTCTGAAAACGAGCGATAGCTCAGTGGGCTTTACCGGGTAAAATTAAAAATAGTTTATACTTTAGTTTAATTGCAGGGCTCAACATTTACATGCATCCACTTTTATCGTAAGCTGAGCACATGTCTCTCAGCCCCTATCGCTCCGTGCTGGGCCAGTGAAGAGCTGTGCCCCACCGTGCCTCTGGGGCTGGGGTAGTGAGGAGCTTGGCCCTACCGTGCCCCTGATGCTGGGGTAGTGAGGAGCTGTGCCCCACCGTGCCCCTGGGGCTGGGGTAGTGAGGAGCTGTGCCCCACCGTGCCCCTGGGGCTGGGGTAGTGAGGAGCTGTGCCCTACCGTGCCCCTGAGGCCCTGTTCCTTGAGAGCCGAGATGTCGTCCCGCGTGAGCTTCTGTGCCGAGCCGTCGCTCTGGATGTTGCGGTTGTCGACTCCGGACTCCGACACCGCGACTGCGACAGGCGGGGAGAAAACCAAACAGCGCGGCGACCCGTGTGGGGCAAACCGGGGGAAAAGGATGGTGCGACATTTCGAGAAGCAATTGCACATAGACACCCTTACAAGTCCAAACTATATGGTACAATTATATTGTGTAATAGTATTGTTTGGGACACGAAACTGACATAGGAATTTATCGTGGTGGTATATAACAATATTATATAACAATGGTATATAACAATGGTATATAACAATGGTATATAACAATGGTATATAACAATGCTATATAAAAATGGTATATACCAATGGTATATAACAATGGTATATAACAATGTTATATAAAAATGGTATATAACAATGGTATATAACAATGGTATATAACAATGCCCCAAAGCCCCATTGACACTCGAGACTGTTTTCTGGAGGGCTCTGCTTTGGCCAATTTCATTCAAGATCGTTGGGATTCATGTCGGAGGAAAGCAGAGTACCCAGAGCATATCCATCACCGACACAAAAGGGGACAACACACAAAGCTCTGCATCAGATGGATTTAATAATCCATGTGATGAGCTGCAATCTTCTGGTGACATATTCCCCCAGCCACCATACAATGTGCGGAGGAAAACAATTGGGCTTGGGCAGGGCACGTAACTAGAATGGGTCATGGTCAGCGGTTCAGACTAAGGACAACAGCTACACAGGGAGAAAACGCACAAAAGCACATCCACTGAGGATATTGAACAATGAGATTAGCTTGCGTGCAGGAGCCAGACAGAATCTTGCATTTAAGAACAATGATAATCAGAACTTTTATTTTTCAATTCAAAGCTTTCGTGACTGCAGGGATTCATATTATTGGTTCTTTCGGTAAAGTCACGTAGATAGGTTCAATAGAAAATTACAAAAAATTACCAAAAACTACGACGTTTCGATCGACATTAAATCCCAACGATCTTGAATGAAATTGACCAAAGCAGAACCCTCCATCAGGAAGAGGGGGTTAGCTTCTAAAGGTAAACGGTTTATAAAGGTTTGAAATGGGCGTAGCCCAAACGTCAGCAGCCAATGTTAATGTACACCACTTAAAATTTTTTGTTATTTTCTTTGAACCTATCTACGTGACTTTACCGAAAAACCCAAACAAGGTGGCTAATGTTGATGATAATGAGTGTGAAGAAGGCCCAGCATAAGAGTACGGAGCACTGCAAAGGATGAACTAACACCAGGTAAGAAAGTGGCCAGACATCCCAATTGTGGACCCTCCTGACGACGTCTCGACACCGTTTGACGACGTCTCACCTTCAGCCTTGAGCACCTTGCTCGCACACAGGGGCTGTAGGTCACCTCCACCCGTGATGTCAAACGTGGTGCCGTACCTCGCACCGATCAAACTGTCCACGAAGAACCACTTCTTCTCGAAGTTCACCTTCCTGAGGGATGCATCGCACCACATTGCCCGTCAGTCCAGCGACTTGCCCATTGCGTGTTACTGTTTTACCTTGTTTTATTTTACCCGGTAAGGCCCACCGAGCTATGTAGCTCTTTTCCAGAAGCGACATCGCCACAAATGATAGCTCAGCGAAGCGGCTTATCATGTGTTAATGTACAGCAGCCAAATACTCTAAACGCGTGTTCCTATATGTGGAGGGAAACGCCGGAGGACCGGGAGAAGAATTCACACAACCACGGGGAGACACGCAAACTGCAAATATACAGCAGCAGGCGTCAGGGTAGGGATCGAACCCACGACCTCCTGTAGACCAGGCGAGGGAGTTAACATCTCCTAGCCACCGTGATGATGATGATGAGAGACACCGCAAACTGCAAATATACAGCAGGCGTCAGGGTAGGGCTCGAACCCACGACCTCCTGTATACCAGGCGGAGGTAGTTAACATATCCTAGCCACCGTGATGATGATGATGAGAGATACCACAAACTGCAAATATACAGCAGGCGTCAGGGTAGGGCTCGAACCCACGACCTCCTGTAGACCAGGCGAGGGAGTTAACATCTCCTAGCCACCGTGATGATGATGATGAGAGACACCGCAAACTGCAAATATACAGCAGGCGTCAGGGTAGGGCTCGAACCCACGACCTCCTGTAGACCAGGCGAGGTAGTCAACATCTCTCCAGTTCAGCGACTTGTCCATTCGCTGTGGGGCAGTTCCACAAATGAGGCGACCTTAAAGCCATAATTGTAACATCATCAGAATAATATACTGCATTACGGGGTGGCCGTTTTGAAAATATGGCTTGTGTATGGGATAAGTGAATGGTTTCCTTTGTGCACACACATACACAACAGAATGCACCATCGCCACGCTGGGAAAACGTCAGCTCTCCCGAGTGAGTCCGACACGGCGGCGGGTTTATTTCTATTCGAGTTGCCGTGACAATGTCAGTTGACAAGACGGTGCTCAAGTAAACGCCACAGTGAGATCCGATACCGAAGATTACCGGCAACTACAAGGCGCGTCTGAAACGCACGTTGTGCAAAAATCCTTGAAAGGGATTCAGTCGAATGAGTTTGGTTGGGAGAACGCCGATAAAATAACAATCCATCTCGAAACCAGGGCCCTAAAAGCCAATGTGGGAAATTCCACATTGCTGTGGCGGGACCACTCTTAACGTCTGTCAGTTAAAATGTCGCTCTGCTCTGGGAGACGAAAGGGGGGGGTGGTGGACGAGAGGGGGGGAGACGAGAGGGGGGGGGAGACGAGGGGGGGGGGAGACGAGGGGGGGAGACGAGAGGGGGAGGGGAGACGAGGGGGGGGGAGACGAGGGGGGGAGACGAGGGGGGGGGAAGACGAGGGGGGGGGTGAAGTGGTGTGTGAAGGCCGCACTCCACACCGGTGTCTCTCCACTCGCACGGCCTTCAGCAAGTCCTCTCGCTTCAGCACCACGCGGTCGCCCTCCCCGATGATGACCACGGTGGTGGTGTCCGTCTGCATGATGTCGCCACCGCTGACGACGGCGCCGCCAGAGTTTGCAACGAGTGTCGCTAAAGCCACCGTGGTTGTTTGATTGTCAGTGTAGCTGCTGCCTCTACTGCTGCCTCTGTCTCTCCTGCTGCTGCTGCCTCTGTCTCTCCTGCTGCTGCCTCTGTATCTGCTGCTGCTGCCTCTGTATCTGCTGCTGCTGCCTCTGTATCTGCTGCTGCTGCCTCTGTATCTGCTGCTGCTGCCTCTGTATCTGCTGCTGCTGCCTCTGTATCTGCTGCTGCTGCCTCTGTATCTGCTGCTGCTGCCTCTGTATCTGCTGCTGCTGCCTCTGTATCTGCTGCTGCTGCCTCTGTATCTGCTGCTGCTGCCTCTGTATCTGCTGCTGCTGCCTCTGTATCTGCTGCTGCTGCCTCTGTATCTGCTGCTGCTGCCTCTGTATCTGCTGCTGCTGCCTCTGTATCTGCTGCTGCTTCCTCTGTATCTGCTGCTGCTGCCTCTGTATCTGCTGCTGCTGCCTCTGTATCTGCTGCTGCTGCCTCTGTATCTGCTGCTGCTGCCTCTGTCTCTCCTGCTGCTGCCTCTGTCTCTCCTGCTGCTGCCTCTGTCTCTCCTGCTGCTGCCTCTGTCTCTCCTGCTGCTGCCTCTGTATCTGCTGCTGCTGCCTCTGTCTCTCCTGCTGCTGCCTCTGTCTCTCGTGCTGCTGCCTCTGTCTCTCGTGCTGCTGCCTCTGTCTCTCGTGCTGCTGCCTCTGTCTCTCCTGCTGCTGCCTCTGTCTCTCCTGCTGCCTGTCTCTCCTGCTGCTGCCTCTGTCTCTCCTGCTGCCTGTCTCTCCTGCTGCTGCCTCTGTCTCTCCTGCTGCCTGTCTCTCCTGCTGCCTGTCTCTCCTGCTGCTGCCTCTGTCTCTCCTGCTGCAGCTGTCGCTACTGTGACTGCTGCCACCGCGGGTTTCAATGGCAACTTGAGGCGCGCCAAAAAAACGCACGTGGCTGACGACTTCCGCCCTCGTGTTACGGGTCGCGGCTGCGGACACCGCGCCGGCAAAGTGTAGGGGGGGGGAGAAAAACGCGTAGCGAAAATTGTCCCGTGGTTGTGTATATACGGTACACGGTACTCGATGATTTTCTATCAACCCTCTATTTAAATACTTTACCGTATTGTCTGGATTATAAGACGCCTACGGAAAGTAATACGCACGCAACCCCAAAACTTTCCCCCGTTGTCAATATAAGACGCACTTGGCTCTGAACTACGGGTAATCAAAAAAACCACGCATGAAAAAATGAAAATAGATCTTGACTTAAAGCTTTCGTGACGACAGGAATACATATTATATGGGTCTTTCGGTAAAGCCACAAGACGCATAGAATAAATAAAAATAGCTTTTACCCTTTCTGCCAAAAAAACACAGTTGTGTTAGGATGTGCAATCACAAAATATAAACATTTTATTAGTTGGAACCTCCTGGTTACACCAGCCCACAGGAGATTATTGTGTCCGTCCGTCGTGCAGGGAGGGGCTGGGTGGGGAGGGGCTGGGTGGGGAGGGGCTGGGTGGGGGGTGGGGCTGGGTGGGGAGGGGCTGGTCACCCCGTGGTGCCCTTATAAAACTCAACGTTTAACCTACTCACGCCGGCTTGTGCCCGCCCTCACAATCGGGCATATTTGCGGAATACACCACGCCGCGGTTGATCCTGGCCATTGACCGAGCAACCCAACGTTCCTACCAGCTCCCTCCGCAGGAATGTGTTGCAAGGATTGAAGTCGACATTAACCACACGCACTTGAACATGCAAACAGAAAACACGCTCTGATAATTATATATGGCATTGTCTTTGACACGGATTGGTCCACACCAGAGACAGCTTTCTTTAGAGCCGAGTCTCACTGCCAGTGTTAGACCAGAGGACGTTTCAAAGACAATGCCCCATACATTACCAGATAATGTCTTTTTGCTTGCATGTTCAGCACAAGCGTGTGTGGTTAATGGAGGACCATGATTCCTTGTAAAAGGTTTCTGTTTGGTGTTTCAAAATCTTAACACAAATGTTTTATTGCCAAAAAGGCTAAAAACCTATTGTTATATTCTTATCCTGGCAACAAAAGTCCCATAAGGTGCGTCATACAATCCGGAGAAGACGGTCAATGTAAGGTCAATGTTACCGTGATGTGCTTTTTGGGGCTCTGCAATAGCGGACTGTGATCGCAACCGAATGGCAAAATTCGCAGCGCTTTGCCAATCCACTGCTGGATGTCCGTACGTCACGTGGTGGTGACTGGAGTGTCCGTACGTCACGTGGTGGTGGCTGGAGTGTCCATACTTCCCCGCGCTGGTGAAGCAATAACATCCCCTCGTCATCGCTTAAAGTCACATGAGCCCCCTTTTGGACCCGTGCGCTTCACCTTTTAACGGTGCGAGTTCGACACCGACGAGCCTCGGAGAGCTGAGTGGAGTTCAAGAGAACTCGCGAACAAACACCGCCCAACGCAGAAACATCCCTCGGTTTCATCTTCCACGAAGCTCACGGTCCACCCCGAAACCGCATCCACTACGCAGACCGTGGCAGCAGTAGATGCGGATACCTGATGCACAAATGGAATCTTTAATAAAAACTTTCCAGGAGTCTGCGACTGTGGTCATCCAGAACAGAGACCGGTAACAACGTGTGACGACGCATTGCCCCGATCTATAAATACCAATAAGGAGACATCACAGCGGCGATACGACTAACTCCGCTTGCGGTCATCTGCAGGGCGTCACCCCACCCTAAATGTGAAATTGCAGTCATTGTTCTTGGGGTTTTTCCGGTAAAGTCACGTAGATAAAAAAAATTACAATTAAAATTAATAAAAGTCAAATAAAAGTAAAATAAGATAAAAATCACGACGTTTCGGAGCAGAGCCGGCCCAGCCACTAAGCGACCCTTGCAATTGCAAAGGGCCCCGTGGTCAGCAGAGGGCCCCCTAGAGTCACTGCTAGCGAGTGGGTGAAAAAAATCATACATCAAAGGGGCCTCCAACCAAATTTTGCTTAGGGCCCCCAAAGGTCTAGGGCCGGTTCTGGTTCGGAGGCAACACAAGCTTCTGTCTTCAGGTGGAACCGTCACAGCACGCTTGCTGTATCAAGTAAAAAAAAAAGATACAGCAGTCGTGCTGTGACGGTTCCACCTGAAGACGAAAGCTTGTGTTGCCTCCGAAACGTCGTGATTTTTATTATATTTTTTATTTTATTTTACTATTATTAATTTTATTTTTTTACCTACGTGACTTTACCGAAAAAACCTAAGAATATGAATCCTTGCAGTCACGAAAGCTTCAAATCTAGAATTGCAGTCATTGTCACTGCGTCTACATCGGCGTGCCGTACGAAAGCAGCCGCAGTAGCAGCAGCAGCAGAATAAGAAGAAAAAAATTAACCCGTAAAAACAAAGTTTTTCAATATAAATCCTTTATATGCGTGGCGGCTAGAGTCCTCTCGTCCTCTGGCTTGAGATGGCTGCCACCTATGGGTCAGATGATTGCTTGGCACCATTAAGCAATTGGTAATTACATATAATTTTTTGTTCCTAAAAAGTGTAAAATTTAGGATTTTTTTCACGAAAATTAATTGTCACGCACAACGAGTCTGTGTGGAAAATGTCAGCTCGATTGGATCACGGGAAGTGGGTAAAAAAACGACCAAAAGATTTGCACGGTCGTAAGCGTGCAAGCAAGCAAGCGAACTTAATATAAAGGATTTTAAAAAATAGAGCGCTGGTGAGTGAACTGGGTTCAGGATACCCACCCGGGCCCAGTAGGGATCGCTCTTCCCGTGCTCTCTGCACCCAAAGTGGCTCTCATGTGGACAGCGCGAGAGAGAGAGCGAGCTGACGGCGTCCAGCCGACGTGTCGATACAAATAGCAGGCGTTATCCATGACAATAGAAAACACGTAGATATTTTTAATACGTATTTTATATATATAGGAGAGAGAGACATGATGTTAACCGAGGCATCTGTGGACATCCGTAAAAACTACTCGACATCTGTGAAAACTACTGGACATTAAATATCGATTTAAAGCTTTCATGACTGCAGGGATTCATCTTCTTGGTTCTTTCGGTAAAGTCACGTAGAAGGGAAGTAATAAAATAATAAAAATAAAACATAATAAAATAATATAATAAAAGAATTTTATAATAAAACATAATAAAATAATATAATATAATAAAATTATTTTAATATGTTATATTATTTTATTATGTTTTATTTTTATTATTATTACTTCCCTTCTACGTGACTTTACCGAAAGAACCAAGAAGATACTGGACATTAGTAAAAAAAGAGCTTTATTGCTCATCGGATTCCTCCAGTATAAATACATTTTCTGATTCGTATACGTATATATTAAAACAGACGGGAGATTATTCGGCAAAATTATATGATACGGGGCATGCATTCAGAGACTTAAGAAACAGGGGAAATCTGTTGCAGTATTCGGAAGAGAGACAATTTGTGTGGTCAAACGACCGCCCCTGTATAAAGTAGAGCCGACACGAGGTTCGAGGGGGGGGGTCAGTCCTTTATTTCCCCCCAGTCCACACTTGCCCACAGGCCTCTCCCAATTGCCCCGAGCCCCCCGTATACAGACAAGCCCTCTCTGTTCCCGCTCGACTGCCTCCCTCCTTTGAGTGGGAATCCTCTCCATGCCCCTTAACCCACCGTCCATATCCAATCATACCCCTCACATCCCTTTAGGGGACATCCATTCAGTGCGTACGCAGGGAGGGGGGTAACCCAAATGCGTACGCTTGCGTCTGGGGGGCCTACTGACAATCTACGTACGCATAGGAATTGGGGGGGGGGGGGGGTGGGTGAAGCCTCGATAATAATACTCTTAAGTTCTTTTGGTAAAGTCACGTAGGTAAAAAAATGAAATTAAAATTAATTTTTTTAAAATGTGTCTACATTGGCCTTCAAATGAGTTAGATAGTCCGGCGGTGGACTCGGTGTTTGCTTAAACACGTTCATCTTATTAATCCTTGATCGTTTCTGCGCAGATTAAATATCGGCCGTTCTATAGGATTCGGGGGGGGGTGCGTCAAGCGAACGTACGCAGGTAGGGTGGAGAATAAAAAAATAACCCGTAAAAACAAAGTTTTTCACTATAAATCCTTTATATGCGTTTTCAATGGGCCACAACCCAGCCCACATTGGTCTTTGAAACGGGCGGCTAGAGTCCTCTCGTCCTCTGGCTTGAGATGGCTGCCACATATGGGTCAGATGATTGTCTGCCACCATTAAGCAATTGGTAATTAAATATTTTAAAAAAATTCCTAAAAGGTGTAAAATTTTTGACAAAATTTTTCACGAAAATGCATTGTCACGCACAACGAGTCTGTGTGCAAAATGTCAGCTCGATTGGATCACGGGAAGTGGGTTAAAAAACGACCGAAAGATTTGCACGGTCGTAAGCAAGCAAGTGAACTTAATATAAAGGATTTAAAAAGTCCACGTGCGTACAGGGAGGGGGGAGGGGTCAGGTTTGGACAGACTTGTGCGTACCTACTCAATGGATGGCCCCTTACACCCCCCATGAGCGTCAGGCATGAGCCACAGCCGCTGCTTACATTGGCAAGCGATGTTTGAACCGAGCTTCTCAACGCGACTTCACCAATCTCCACGCGGACCCAGTGGTGGTGACAATCAGTGCGGCTCAACAGCCTCCATGGACCGACACAGCGTTAAGAGGCCCTCCTCATTCAGCAGCAGTGGATGTGCAAAACAAGTGTGTGGAAGCTTGGGGTGTGTAACGTTTCGAGTTTGACCACGAGAAACAGGGGGCTTGTGCCGAGCAAGGGGCAATCATGAGCACCGTGTAGATGGTGGTTGCAGTCTGGAACGTGCCCAGTTTGAATTAGTTTAATCTGGCCCAATTCGTCAGCCAGTCCCAGACAAGCCCTCTCTGTAAGAAGGCGACAGATCAGGGGTCGGCAATCTGCGGCTCCAAAGCCGCATGCGGGGCTTTACGGACTGCTTCGTCACGTGGTGCTCTATTTTCTTGGATTTTCTGTTTGCACTTAGTCACATATTCACTTTAAGATGTTTTTTGTTCATGTTTTAGTTTTTTGTTTGTTGCGGTTGCACCCGATTCAAGAGCCGTAAGGCTCACAGGGCTATACCTAATAAATTAACTTGAACTTGATGTCATTCATTCACATTCATTGGGGCTCTTCAAATACTGGAGTTTTGTACCGTCTTGTTATTTTGGTTGCCAACCCCTGCGGCAGATGGTTCACATGGGTTTCGGTGCTTCTGAGTTTGGAGCGTCTCTGCGTGTGGTTAGAGCACTGGCCTCACTCAGGAGGGGTGGTGAGTTTCCAATCCCCGTCAGGAGTACTGGTACTGCTTTTATGGTGGTGTTTTTGTCCAACGGATCTATAATGTGCTGACCAAGATAAGACCAGGAATCAAACTTAGGCCGTCAGGTTCAAAGTGGAAGGTGCTAATCGCTGTACCACCACGCCACTGCTCGACTCCAAATATACGAGTAGCGTAACATATGATTTGTACCACCACACTGGTATTCTGCTATTCATGTTATTAATACAGCATTGGAGGCAGTTGAACTTTAACAATATTTGGAGACATCTCGGCATGACCCCGCCCATGCCTATGATCCTGTTCTGTGGTGGTGAGGGTTAGTGGATCACTGCACAGATGTAGATTTGAAGCTTTCGTCACTGCAGGAATCCATACTCTTTGGTTTTTTCGGTAAAGTCACGTAGGTATAAAATAAAATAAATCACGAAGTTTCGGGCGCAATTATTCTCATACTCACATGGCCCTTGGATTGCTCCCGTTGGGTTGCACTCCCTCGTCGAGGAGGCCGCTCTCCTCCTATCTTACAGTTACATGCTAATTTATCGCATTAACATCATGCTAATCTCTCACATTAACATCATGCTAATCTCTCACATTAACATCATGCTAATCTCTCACATTAACATCGTGCTAATCTCTCACATTAACATCGTGCTAATCTCTCACATTAACATCATGCTAATCTCTCACATTAACATCGTGTTAATCTCTCACATTAACATCACGCTAATCTCTCACATTAACATCATGCTAATCTCTCACATTAACATAATGCGAATCTCTCACATTAACATCGTGCTAATTTCTCACATTAACATCATGCTAATCTCTCACATTAACATCGTGCTAATCTCTCACATTAACATCGTGCTAATCTCTCACACTAACATCACGCTAATCTCTCACATTAACATCGTGCTAATCTCTCACATTAACATCATGCTAATCTCTCACATTAACATCATGCTAATCTCTCACATTAACATCACGCTAATCTCTCACATTAACATCATGCTAATCTCTCACATTAACATTATGCGAATCTCTCACATTAACATAATGCTAATCTCTCACATTAACATCATGCTAATCTCTCACATTAACATCGTGCTAATCTCTCACATTAACATCATGCTAATCTCTCACATTAACATCATGCTAATATATCACATTAACATCATGCTAATCTATCACATTAACATCATGCTAATCTCTCACATTAACATCGTTCTAATTTCTCACATTAACATCATGCTAATCTCTCACATTAACATCATGCTAATCTATCACATTAACATCATGCTAATTTCTCACATTAACATCATGCTAATCTCTCACATTAACATCGTGCTAATTTCTCACATTAACATCATGCTAATCTCTCACATTAACATCATGCTAATCTATCACATTAACATCATGCTAATTTCTCACATTAACATCATGCTAATCTCTCACATTAACATCGTGCTAATCTCTCACATTAACATCATGCTAATCTCTCACATTAACATTGCCACTTCCGTGCCCTCTTCCAGGAGGCCGCTCTCCACCTATCTTACAGTAACATGCTTGTTTCTCACATTAACATCACTAGCCCCGGCCACTTCTTTATGAGCCTTGGGCTACTCCCATTTCAAACCTTTTAAAACAGTCTGCCTCAGCAGCAGACCATGCTTTCTCACCTGATGACGGACACTTGTGTTGCCCCCGAAACGACGTGACTTATTTTACACCTACGTGACTTTATCGAAAGAACCAAAGAGTTTGCACAAATGTAATAAAATTCCCTTCACATGGGCGTCGAAGATAGAGCCATACCCTGGCCCGTCAGCAGAATGTGGGATTGAACATGTGGCCTCCATCTCTTCCCTCTGTATGGGATCGAGTGTGTTCCCCCAGCACGCGTGGGTTTTCTCCACGTCCTTTGGTTTGTTCCTCCCACATGTGTCAATATTCCCGCGTGTCTGGTTCCTGGCGTGTCTGAGTCTTTCTATTTGAGAGGCAAATGAATACTGCGCGCTGTACAAGTTAAAATCATTGTTATTGCCCCAGTGTCCTCTCGTCCTTAGGGAATATAGGAGCGATGTCAGCAGTTCTCCTGCTTCTCCTGCTGTATCTGTTCCACCTGCTGACGGTCGCTTGTGTTGAGATCGAAACGTCGTGATTTATTTTATTTTATACCTACGTGACTTTACCGAAAGAACTACAGCATACTGCTGCAGAGTCTCACTTTCTGTCCCCCCGCCCCTTCTCTACCCCCTCTTCTCTCCAGCCGATCTCTTGGATTGGACTCTCATGCTCACATGTCCTTTGGATTGTACTCTCATGGTGCTAATCTCTCATTAACGCTGCTGTTGTGCGCACATGCGGGGATGATACTCTTGTGCGGTGACGTAAGCTCATTTCATGCTAATCTCTCTCCCTAATCCCTCTCTCCCTAATCTCCCCCATTAACACAACTGACGTGCTTGCGTCCGGGGATGGAATTCCTTTCCAGCTCAGACCCCGCTTGCTTGCCCATTGCCACATATATAACCTCTTGCTGTAATAGCTCTCTCGCTGGTTCAGCAGTTCCACTGCTGGATTATTTTGTGTTGCGATCGAAACATCGTGATGTATTATTCATTTTTCTACCTACGTGACTTTACTGAAAGAACCAAAGAGTAAAGCATAAATACTTTGATATTTAGAGACAGCCAACGTTAATACAAAGCTCTCTCCAGCATTAGTGGGCATTTTAATATTATACCTCCGGGAGGTTAATTTGCTTCTTTTTTAACGTAGCTAATGCGTGTGATTAAAAACAAACTAAAACCGATCCAAGCTCTTATCAAACAGGGAGATGTGGTGCCCCAATAGAACGTGCGATGGCACAGCCGCGCACAGACCAAAGATGTCGCGATCTTGCCAAATAGAAGGGTAAAAAACCAATTATCATATTTTTCTACTTGGAAATGAGGTTCCAATGGTGTAAATGCTTACCCCGAGCTCTCAGACTCTGATGGTGCATTGTCTTTGAGTTGTGCGCCTTTTGGCGTCATCTGGTCCAACCCATGTGAGACTAGGCTCTAAGGAAAGCTGTCTCGGGTGTGGACCAATCAACTTCAAGGACAGTGCACATTATCAGAGTTATGTTTTTTGTTTGCATTATGACTGCAGGTATTGTGGTCTATGCAAACATGTCTCCTTGTAAAAAAGGTGTCAGTTTTGTTGCCAGATAGAAGGGTAAAAAATTTACCCGTAAAAACAAAGTTTTTCATTATAAATCCTTTATATGCGTGGCGGCTAGAGTCCTCTCGTCCTCTGGCTTGAGATGGCTGCCACCTATGGGTCAAATGATTGCATTGCACCATTAAGCAATTGGTAATTAAATATATAATATTTTTGTCCTAAAAAGTGTAAAATTTTGGAAAAAAAATTTCACGAACATTAATTGTCTGGCACAACGAGTCTGTGTGGAAAATGTCAGCTCGATTGGATCACGGGAAGTGGGTTAAAAAACGACCGAAAGATTTGCACGGTCCTAAGCAAGCAAGCAAGCACGCAAGCAAGCAAGCATGCGAACTTAATATAAAGGATTTAAAAAAACTTTAAACGCCAGAATTTAAATGTGGAGGGAAAAACCGGACAAAAATCCAAGCAACCACGGGGAGAACGTGCAAACTCCAAATATACAGCAGCAGGCGTCAGCGTCGGGATCAAACCCACGACATCCCGTATACCAGGCGAGGTAGTTAACATCTGATAACCTCCGTGGTGTTGCAACTGTGCTCACCCCAGGAAACTTGCTGCTCGCTGACGCCGATGTATCTGCATGTTTGCGATGCTCTCTACAAGCTACCCACACCGGAGCACACCACGATACTGAGAATGTGGAATGGGCAGCGGTGGTGCGGGTCCATTGGGGGCCCTAAGCGGACACATTTCTTTTGGGTGCATCACGTGACTACAAGCAGAGCAGTTGAAATTGACTTTCTCCTCCCTACATTCAGGACCTCCTTCAGACATATTCAATCAAGATCATTACATTTCTCAGACTGTGCATTGCTCATTGTACTCTTAGGTTTTTTCGGTAAAGTCACGTAGGTAAAAATAAAAAATAATATTTCTATTATTTTTTTATTATTTTTATTTTTTACCTACGTGACTTTACCGAAAAAACCTAAGAGTATGAATCCTTGTGTGGCACATTAGAAATGGATCACTCTTTTAATTATATCCTTGTGCAGCAAGGGAGTAAAGTGTGGTTCTGTGAAGGTCCTGATGTGCAGTGCATCAATGCATGTGTGTACAGCAGCATGTGATGACCGAGTCGGGCCTGTAGGTGGCTGGCAGGGTTAATGAATAACCGCACGTGTAGACCAGCCACGTGGTTAATGGCGACTCGGAAGAATTGCTGCGTGTAACACGTGCTGTTCTTCACAAGATTAATATTAACCACAATAAATAAATGTGCTTGCTCTCGATTTGGAGCACCTGCCCACGTCCTTCATTTCGAGTGTGCAACACTTGCAGTCACGAAAGCTTCAAATCTAGAATTGCTCATTGTCCCACGGTCTAGGCGTCACACTTGGGTGGCGACGGCGCCTTTGCAATTGCGGCACCTAAACTCTGAAACTCGTCACCCCTTCGAGGTCAGGACTTCCTAGACACAAATCTTCAAATTTCTTCACTTCTTTTCCTTGGTTGACGTTAAACTATTTTCCACCTTCCCATGCATAGCGCCCTGAGAACGATTGTTTAAGGGTGCTTGAAACATTTTAATGATTATTAATAACTCAGTTTACAGAATAGCGCAAAGTTGCACGAAACAAAGGCTGAAATACGTTGTAACTTGTTTTGCACAGTGCCATTGTAATGGTGAGCTTTTTAATTGTTATCAGGATGTGAATTGAGATATTTGGCACAGCTCTGCTGTCATTTTTTTCCATGATGCATCCAGGACCCCTCGAGCTGCTTGGGGCCATAAACTTTTTAGTTGCTGAACCCTCATCACAATCCTGCGCTGTGAACGCATGTAAAATAAATGTTTCTCAACAATGTTTTCCTGATAATTTGTCCTGACACTTATGTCAATAAACACGTTTTCAGAAACGCGATGTAATAAACGGACCAATGGAACACTTTGTGGCACTGTTGACCAGAAATGTTCGCCCAATAAATTCCGCGACAAAGCGTTCATAACGGAATTGGTGCATTTTACAAGTTTGATGTGAATACGTTACATTTTAAGTAAAATAAACAAGGTGTAGGCCTGGTACACGTGTAGCGTGGTGACACCCACTTTAATTAGGTTTTACAGAAGCAGGTACTCGTACAGGCTACAATTATGATTGCGAAGATAACATTAATCATAAAACATGTCTCACAGCGTGAAAAACAAAACCGTAAAATGGTGTTTAGCAGTGCCAGCTGTGGTGACGAGATGTCAACTACCTCGTCTGCGATGCAAGGAGGTCGTGGATTTGATCACAACCCTGATCTGTCGCTCCACCCGAAACTTCGGGTCTTCTCAGCCACAGTCATTCCATCCCTTCTCTATGCTTGTGAAACGTGGACCCCTCTAATGGAACATCTGCGCCGATTAGAAAGATTCAGGCTGGCCTGCCTATGATCCATCATGGGCTTAACCAGGCTTATTTTAGCTGGATAAAGGGGGGTAAACGGGTTAGAGAAGAGATGGACCGATGCAGTACAGGAGGTTATGGAGCTGAGTGGACTTGCCAAAGACTGGTACGAGTGGTGTCAAGATCGGCCTCTGGATGAGGCTCGTGAAGGACGCCACTGGGCAGTTGGATGCAGTCGCCTTCCAACAACAACAGAGGAAAAAGGAGCGACGCTCACGACGAGTGGAGAGCCAGGCGGAGAGCCAGGCGGTTAAAACACAGCAAGATGGCACAGCAGGGGGCACAGGTGGTGCATCTGCCAGTCATCTCAGTCAACCCATTGTACCTGGGTCTATCCCATGATCCACTGTCAGTGAGCCTTCGACACTTCACGTGGACTCAGAATGCACCTGGCCTACCACAGGCAGTGTGGTAACATCACCGTCACTCAGTAGCGCATTTGTACGTGCATGCCCCGTGTATCTCTTTATGTGTGCATGTGCATGCCTGCCCCGTGTGTACAATTGTGTTGACTGATTGAACCCCTTCCGACAATAAAGCCAGCATCAGGACTCACGGTAAGTCAGAATCAGAATATTTATTTACATTCGCAACAAACAGTACCTCGATAAATATGTACATTATAATCTTAACTCTTGATACATGATGAAAAATATTTACAAATCACATTGACAAATGTGCCTGTATCCACATCCATTTCAGATGCGAACAGGTCTCTGGAAAAATTATTTTTTATCGGCGGAAGAATGTCCTAAGTCGCTTCCAGAGGCCTTTCTTCTTGTGGATCTTGGCGGCGACCGGCTCCCGTGCCGGCTCCCGTGCCGGCTCCTGTGCAGGCTCCCGTGCCGGTTGCTGTCTCAACGAGCTGCACTGAATAAGCTCCTGCTGCTGCTGCTGCTGATGATGATGACGCTGCTCCCGTGCCGGCTCGCGTGCCGGCTCGCGTGCCGGCTCCCATGCCGGTTGCTGTCTCAACGAGCTGCGCTGAATATGCTGCTGCTGCTGCTGACGATGCCATTGCTCCTGTGCACATTCTTTGAGCTCCTGTTGCTCGAGGACTGCACGGCTGCTCTTGTACAGGAGGTGGCTTTGGAGAGCCCACGTGTGCAGCTTCCCAGCGGGCACTGCGGGAGACACAGCAGAGAGGGATGAAACCGACAGTGGTCAATATTGGAAAAACAGCACCGAGCGTTGATTGCATCGATGTTCAAAATAGCTTTTGGTAAACGTTGGAATTTTCTTTGGTAAGGTTACCTAATTCCTGCCCCCAACCCTGACCAATAGATCCACCACGAAGCACTTTGATTGATGGATGCTGTGACGATCATTTATTCATGCCAGCCATCCTGTCGTTCATTAGCTTCCTCGTCAACAATGGATAGTTATTACCACGGCCATAGCTATCATAAATCTAATATCTTGATACCTCTGCTAATGTCAAGGACTCAATTTACTAGGTTGACCGTCTCCTGAGCTCCCCCATGCACACACATTACATTCGAGGACAAACTATCCTCCTTCTTTCCACACTCTGTTTGACTACCTTATGATCTTGTGTTTAAGTCTGTTGTAAGATCATAAATAATAAGAAATATACATCCCTTTGTCAATCCATTACTTAATGAAAAACACCTCCCCCAATGCCACGAAAGTCATTGGAAGTATTTTACCATTCGTCACTGTGCTCGTCACTGCAGGTGGGTGCAAAATGCAACCTGGAATCTGTTCTAAATATCACTCACCACTCATGATAGCCGCGGCTCATAATTCACAGTGCAACACAGAAACAACTTTGAAACTGTTTCCGTCATATAATTGTTTCAAACGTTTAAACAATTAATTATGTCTGCCCCCTCCTCCCCCGAGTTGGCAATGCCGTTTGCTACTTACTCTTCATCAGCGAGTTGTGGAACTCCCTGGGCTGTGGGGACATGCTTGCTCTGGTGGCAAGGCCATTGTCCGGAGCAGTGGCGGTGACATTGGTGGTGGTGGTGGCGGTGCTCAGGGCAGTCATGGTGGCATCTTCTTTGCTGTGAACACAATAAACAACAAGCGGCAAGAATGTCAAAAGGCTGAACTCTGCAATAGAATGCAGAATAAGGGGCAAGTAGCTAGTTGTAATCAACTACTAGTTTATCATAGTTGAATATAGTGGAATAAATTATGTTCACCATAAATTATGTTTACAATGTGAGAAAGGCCATCGCAATTATTACAGCAAAGCACCATAGCTAGCCACAACCACTCAAGAACCTCCACTATCCACAAAAACCATGCCACAACCGTACACAACTGCCATTCATATGGAGCTGGAGGTTTTCCCAAGTTATAATCACGATGCAAGCCAACCTCTTCCTCAAAACACTTTGTAGCAGCCCTTTCACGATTGTTTATCCCTGCGTTGTGTTCATCACTCGTTACTTAACCTACACTGCGATCTGACACTCCAGGGTTTCTGGCAACGTCAGGGTTCACCAACCACCCCCTTTTGATCAAGGGTTTAAGGCGTTATTGTGCCAATCATGTCAGATCGTCACCAATGTCTCTCTCCTCTGAGAAAACCCAGACCATTATCGCTCGTTAAACGGGCTAGGGATGAAAACTCAATGAGAGGGTTGGTCTGATTCCGGGATGACGTCTCGAATTCGCCTCTGTGTCCGCTGAGGTGAGCACAGCCTTGCTGTCAAAAGAGATACATCAATCCCAGCTCACTCTCAGTACCATTATGTCCCTGTCACTGCTGCTGGAACGGCTGCCCGAGTTGTCCCAGCTCACGGCATCCCACGGTGGATCAACGGCCAGCTCGTCCGTTTGGACAGCGGCGTTGACCTGCCCCTTGATTGTGCCGGGCTAGAATCCCTCTCCGCTAGCCGTGCGTCTGTTGATTGTGCGTTTGTGCAGCTGCAGTGGCAACGCATCTGCAGATTGTTCACTGCGCTTGCTTTTACTCACTCCGAGATGACTTCCTTCTTCCGGGACTGCACCGTGACCGCCTCCTTTTCCACCTCCTGTCCCAAGCAGGTGCACTCAGTCGACCCGGCCATGGGCTCTGGGATGTAAATTTCCACAGTGCGCTCATGGCCAATGCGCATGAATTGAAGTTGAATTGTTTTTTTCTGCTTTTGCTGATGTGGCTGCTGCTGCTCCTGTGAGTCTTTTTTAAACTGCTCCTCTTCATTGTGGCCTACACAGGTTTTCCTGTGAAGTGCCACATTGCTGTGAGCAGACGGTCCAATGGTCTGCCTGGATAGCTTCCGTGGGGACACTGTGGGAGAAAGAGCGGAGAGAGATTAAACGGACAGTGGTCAGTATTGGAAACACAAGCACAGAGCGATGATTGCATTGATGTTCAAAATATCTTTTGGCAAACGTTGGAATTTTCTTTGGTAAGGTCACCTAATTCCTGCCCCCAACCCTGATCAATAGATCCACCACGAAGCACTTTGATTGATTAATCTTGCGGCGCTCATTCATTTATGCCAGCAATCCTTTGTCATTCATTCGTTTCCTCATTATTAATATAGAGGTATTACCACGGCCACAGTTCTCATAAAGTTCACATCTTAATACCTGTGCTCATAGCAAGGACTCAATTGACTAGGTTGACCGTTACCTGAGCTCTACCATCCGCACTCATTATATTACAAGACAAACTATGTATCTTCCTCCTTCTTTCAGCACTCTGATTGACTATATTGTGATCTTGTGTTTAAGTAAGGTAAGATCATAAATAATAAGAAATATATAGAAAAAATAGTTTCCAACGTTTAATGAATACATTCTGGCTACCCCTTCTTCCCCCGAGTTGGCAATGCTGTCTGCTACTTACCCTTCACCAGCGAGTCGTGGGTCTGCCTGGACCGCGGGCACGTGCATGCCCTGGTCGCATGGTCATTATCCCGAGCAGCAACAGCAGCAGTGGTATTGGTGGTGCTGTGAACACACGAAAAATAAAAGTGGCAAGAATGTGAAAAGGATGAACTCTGCAATAGAATGGAGTAAACGGGCAAGTAACTAGTCACAATCAACTAGCCAAGCAGCCACGAGGACTTGTCTACCCAATGAACCTAACCAATTCACTAAGTTGACAGGGGGTATGTGACCTCCCAATTCCATACCTTTAATCCCAACCGCACATTTGGCACTTGGCTATGCCCGCTTTTCAGGAAATGCCCACCTTTCAGTTTTGGTGATCATGGTGCAAGGGAGGATTATCTTGCGTGGAAAATCAAGAGAAAAGGATTTTATATCTATGCCAAATATTATTTTAAAACCTCCGCTAGGTAGTGCTACGATAATTTCAAATTCAAATATATTAAACAGGTGAGCATGGGAATGAAATGCGTGAGTTAGTGTTCATATGCAAAAAGAAAAAAAAAACATTTTAAGGGTAAGGCGAAAACACCACTGACATCATCTGAAATCACAAGCCAATTATGGATGGTGAAATCTAATTCTACTGCAGTTAATGTGCAATACTGGGGCTGCTTGGTGCATAACATGTCTGCACAGCGTGGTGACACAGTTAACAGGTGAGTAAGTCTTCCCGCAATGCTCATTTGTTAAAATTTGGGAGTGGGTTTCCTTTTTCTTGGTATATCTGTGTCATTGTTATTTCAAGAAAATACAAATATAACGGACACAGGGTCCTGTCTGTTGGCATAGATCGTACGTACCATTGCCCCAGCAGTGTGATGAAGTTCCTGTACACAGTGACGAGTATAATAGTACCAGTCTTTATCGCGTTCACCATGGATGACATGTGTTTGAGTCTGTAGCCCAGCATTTTGGCCTTCTCCACCTTGAACAGCACATCTCCTGTCGAGTGAAATGGACACAACGTTCATCTGCTATTAGCTCATGTTTGTGCATGTGCTTGTATGTACGTCTTTGTATGGACATGTGTGTGCGAGGGGCTGCTAAGCCCTCCACCTTGCACTTGTTCTACCAAGCACCACGGTGGAAACGCTGAAATAAGCTCATGCTGGAGGCCCCAGAGGACAAGTGTTATGACGCCTACTGGCCAAACTCAAGATCGTCCTCTATGAAGGAAGCTCATGAAGGACGCTACCCAGGCAGTTGGAGGCAGTCGCCCTCCAACAACAACGGAGGGCAGAGGAGCGACGCTCACAATGACTAGCAGAGTGCCAGGCAGCTAAAATGCGCACGTTGGCACAGGAGGCAACACAGCTGGTGCATCTGCCAGTCATCTCAGTCAAACCATGGCACCTGGTTGTGTCAGGTGACCTCCTGTCAGCTAACCTTCGACACTTAACATGGCCTTAAATTGCACCTGGCCTGGCACCGGCGCCGTGGTGATGTCACTGCCGCTTAGTTGCGAATACCGGGTGATGTTGTTGTGTGGACACAACGACCTTGAAATACATATAGCCTCACACAAGTGTCGTGTGGAATGGAAACTGCCACGTGTTTGGAGAAGTGGAGCAGGGATTTACGCACTGCACCATAAATCCAGTGACATCATCTGTAATGAATGATATCTAAACGGTGTTTTGGGCCTTTCCGAGATCAATTCCATCTTAAATGAGCACCTGGTGCATTGTGTAAACATCAGCATTGGGAATACAAATGTGGCTGGGTGAGGTGCTCACCATGCCAATGTACAACTTTTCATAGGTGCCCACTATTAGAAATTGCCCTATCAGTCTCTGTGCTCGAATTTCATCAGAATAATTTTAACACCAAACTTCACATGATGTTGCCAAACATGTCATCATTGTTGAATTAGCTGAGACCAAACCTGTTTAAGTCACAGGCAGCTGAAACCCAGATCTGAATTCAAAATCTCAAAGACTCTCAGCTCAGTGTTCTGACCTCTGAACCACTTTGCCACGTCTGATGTACTTTTGTTTAAAAAAAAAACATAAAAAACATAATGGCCATCCCTACACCTCATATCACAGTACTTGCTTGGCCCGTGCATGTGTGCAGTGTCTTACCTGGCTGCAGTATTGCGGTTCGTTGAGCAAAACTTCCAGGAGTAAGTGAAACCAGTTGTATATATGCTCCACACTGTACGAAATTCAGCCCCCACCCGATATATTTCTCCATAATTACATATGTCTTAACGATTTGCACATCCTTTGGCTCCAGTTTCGTGCTAAGCAGGAATCCTGCAGCCATAGAGAAGGGAAGGATTAGGGTTAGTTAGAAAGAGGTGGTGAGTAGCATAAATACAGCAGTTTTTTTTGCGACTTATAGTTTTTAGGTGGTTATTTTTCAAAATAACATCTCTGAGAATGAGAAATGTTGGGCCAAACTGAGTTCCTGTTAAAATGATAATTGGGTGCAGTGATCATCTCCCGTTTACAGCCCTGAGCCAAAGGAGGCTATTACACATTCTTATGACGGGGACGAGATGGTTTATATTTTCTCCATTCATAAAAAGAGTAGAACCCATCTTAACGACGGTAATTGGTTCTATGAAACCGGTTGTTAAGTGATTTGGTCGTGAAGCGAGTATAGGAAATAAAGTATTCATAATCAACGTTTTTGGGTTTAGATCGCGTTATTTATAAATGTGTCGTAACCCTCCACCACCCGACACGGCCAATCAGTAAAAAAGTACACCAAGAATTCAAAAGATATGTTTCCACTTCAAAGGCAGCCAACACCAAATGTAAACAATTCCCAATGCTCATGAATAGACGTTGCTGATTGGCCGAGGCCTGGTCAGATCACTTTGAAGCTTGCCGATTGGCTGAAATGAGCGGTCACGTGCTCGTCGTACGCCCATCGTTAACATAGGAATGGTCGGTAAGCGAACACATTGGGCTCTTCTTCTTGGTTCTTTCGGTAAAGTCACGTAGAATGAAAATAATAAAATAATACAAATAAAACATAATAAAATAATTCTCACGACGTTTCGGCCACGACGCAAGCAGCCGTGGAGAACAGGTCTGTCGAGAAGACAGAGTCCATTCAGACGCTGTCTTCTCGACAGACCGGTTCTCCACCTGAGGACGGCTGCTTGCGTTGTGGCCGAAACGTCGTGAGAATTATTTTATTATTAAATCGAAACATTGGGCTCTATGGAGGCCCTACACTACTATACACTACACTATACACTACACTATATAATACACAATGGGCTCTATGGAGGCATGTCGTTAAGCGATTAGTTGTCAACAGGGGTGGTCGCTAAGTGGGGTTCTACTGTATGTGTTTGTTTCTACAATTAAATAATATCTTCCTAATTTCACTATGAATAATTCTGGGAAAAGTGTCAGCTTGTCTGACTTCCCTCCTAATATGGATATTGCTATTTCTGAGTAGAATGCCTTTTCATAGTCTAAAAACGTCAGGTTAATTGGTAATTGAAATTAATTGGTATTTTCCAGATTGTGATTACTGCTATGCATGGGGTGGGGCACCCCATATGCAACTAATTACAACAATTTGGTGGGCTTTGGCAGGACCTGTCACCATAAGAAATTACGGATAAAGGTCGAAAATATTAGTGGTGTAGCAGCCAAGGAATGGAAGGAATCCAAGAGTACATCGTATTATGTAACCCTATTATCCGTGAATTTTGCGGATAAGATTCACGTGAAACATACATCATATTATCCACGAATAGATACAGATACACCAACATGGACTCACGCGAAAATACGTGAAGACACAAAAACAGACAGAACACACCCACTGAAACATGCATAATAAACACACAACGACATGGATACACGTAGAAATACAGAGAGACACACACAGAAACATGGAGACATTCAGAGACACACACAAGTACACCAATACAGACATCGAGAGACACAGACATACAGAGACACAAACAGATGAGATGCAGGTACTGGACTTAGAGACACACATAGGGATAAGTAGAGAAAGGTAAAGTACAAAACAGAGATGGCGAGAGACACATATAGACCACTGAGACGCCTGAGATATATGGTTGAGCAACATTGAGTGTGTGCAGACACTCTGTTATGTTGTATGTAAAGCAACATTATCAGTGGTTTTCATGGCCAGACACTTATGTACACAGAAACACACACGCGTCGGTATCTGTGTAGGCCCTGAGAAGCCCCTGAATAAATCATTCATGTTTAAAACTCTTTATCCGCAATAACGTGGATTAGCAGCGTGCGTGATTACGATTTTGCGTGTCGTCACCATGAAGCGAGATCACGTGTGAGGGGCGGGGCTTAATGATGTGACGTCACACACCCGCAGGCCACGCCCATTACCGAGGATTATCTGCGGATTCATATTCTATACATTTTTGTGGAACGGAACCTTATAATCGGTGAATTTTGAGGAAAAGAGGAGGAGTCACGTGAAAAAAATTACATATTATCCGCGAATAGACATTGACACACAAACATGGAGACACGCAAATCATCCACATACATAAAGACACATAAAAGCATAACACACCCAGAGACATGCATACACACACACAAAACACGGATGCACAGAGAAATACAAAGACACACACACACACAGACATTCAGAGACAAACACGTGCACACAAATACACTCGATCTCACGTTGTATGTAAAGCACGACCTCCTGTATACCAACACATTTGCGCACACACAAACACACACGCGCCGGTACCTGCGTAGGTCCTAAGAAGCTCCATTATCAATCCTTCCTTTATGTTTACAACTCTTGATTAGCCCTCGACAAACAACAGGCTCCCGTCCTGTCAACCAGCAATAACGTGGACTCGAGGCGCGCACGTGATGATTGCGTGTCGTCACCGTTGAGCGCGGTCACGTGTGGGGGCGGGTGCTAAATCAATGACGTCACACACCCGCAGGCCACGCCCATCCCACGCTCGCTCCGCCCCCCCCTCACCGCTCTATGAAGCTTTGGTTTAACACGTGGCATTCGCGACCAATATCCGTATCTTCTTGGTTCTTTCGGTCAAGTCACGTAGAAGGGAAGTAATTAAATAATAAATAATAAAACATAGTAAAATAATTCTCACGACGTTTCGGCCGAAACGTCGTGAGAATTATTTTATTATGTTTTATTTTTATTATTTTATTACTTCCCTTCTACGTGCCTTTACCGAAAGAACCAAGAAAATGAATCCCTGCAGTCACGAAAGCTTTAAATCAAAATACAATATCCGTATGTTGGGTTAAATCGCGTAAATATGAATGTGGCGTTTAAGCCGCAACTACGTGCATGCATAATGTACGCTGATTACCGTATGAATAACCCAGCCGGCAACGGATACCCATTTGTAGTTAACGTTTTCATCTCCCCCCCCCCTTCGCAACTCACAAGATATCATCACATCTATCCGTCTATTTAAGGAACAAAATAGAATTTCTCCACAAATCTGGCTGTCGCCTGACGAAGCTAGTTGTAATGGCTGGCGAGACGTCGTACTCGGATTGTAAATGTTGTGTATTTGCTCTCCAACACACCGGTGTGCTGTACTAGGAACGAATTGGCAAGTTCTGTTTACGTTACAACCCTTACTAATTAGCTGTGTCGGGTGGTGGCGGGATTAATATTTACGCAATCTAAGGGGCCGTCCATAAATGACGTCACGCACCTGGGGAGGGGGCGGGGGGAGTCAGACATTTGTGACGATGTGTGACGAGGGGGGGGGGGTTTGAGAAATGTGACGTCACATCAAAATGCGCAACTTTAAATAAATATAGGCAACACGTTCTACTTAATTGAATAGACTTTTTAATACATGTTTTCTCCTACAACATCAGAGTGCAGCGCCACATTAAATACGTACTGCAATGACAATAGTTTAAAGCGATTTGAAGCATGTTTTATTTTTTGGGGGGGGGCAGAGCTTTGTGACGTCATATTTGAGGGGGGGGTCTGACTTTTTGTGACGCCGTGTGACGAGGGGGGGGGGGTCAAAAATCGTCCACAATCGCGTGACGTCATTTATGGACGGTTCCTAACCCAAAAAACCTATATTATCTAATAAGCTTTGTCTTCACAATCGCTGAACGCGGGTCCACAACGCCAAGCAGTTCGCGACAAAAGCGCACGATCTAACTTGCAATCTTCTATGTCTTAATGGCACGGTTCTTAAATTGAGTACGGTTGTAAGAGCTTGTCTGTCAGTCGCAATTTAAAACATTGCGCTCTCTTAATAGATGTTCTAAATGAGCAAAGCTTAGGAAGAGGATGTCTGTTGAATTGTTTAGTGCTGCATGATTAACGTCCCATCGGCTGTTTGGTGTGTAGAATGATTGTGTGTCATGTATAGATGTCTTTAAAATATTTGTTTTGTTTTGCAAATACTGTACACGCTTTCGTTCGCTTTAGATAGTTTCTGATACTTTACAAAAAGGGGAGTGTCTGGACTGAAAGGAGGCCACTGGCTTCGGCTAAACGGGACATTTCACGAGTGGATCGCAATTGACATTGTCCACTGTGTACTCTTTGGTTCTTTCGGTAAAGGCACGTAGAAAGTAAATAAATAAAATAATATTTATCGTCCTCTCCTGCCTCTAGTCTCGCGTCCACTCCTCTCTACTTTCCCAATCTTACTGGCTGTCTATCTTAGTCCTCTAAAGCCTCCCATATCACCCCTTCTCTCATCTGGGGCACCGCGGTGGCTATGAGATGTTAACTACCTCGCCTGGTATGCAGGAGGTCGTGGATTCGATCCCGACCCTGACACCTGCTCTATATTTGGAGTTTGCGTGTCTCTCTCCCCGTGGTCGCATGGATTTTTCTGTGGGTCCTCCGGTTTTCCCCTCCACGTTTAGAAAGGCGCGTTTAGAGTATATGACTGCTATTAATCTACACACGATGAACCACTTTGTTGGTCTGTCACTTGTGACCAGGTCACTTCGGAATAAAGAGCTATCCAGTTCAGTGGGCCTTACCTGGTAAAATGAACATAGTTTAGTCTAGTGATAGGTTTTTACCCTTTCAACTGGTACAACAACTGACACCTTTATACAAGGCAGTTTTTGTACCAGTTGAAAGGGTAAAAACCTATCACTTTATTTTGCCATTGGTAAAGGAGGTCTCATAGTATAGTTTAGTCTAGTTTATAAATGTGTATTCCAGGGTCGATCGGCAGGTCGAGTGTGGTGGGGTAAAGTGTGGGTAGTTCTACCTCGTCCAAGACGCACTGGCCAGTGTGGAAGAGTAGACCAAGACACCCTCTGGAGGAGCTTTATGTAGTTGGACACCCTTCAGACAGCAGTGGCGTGAGCAGGCAATTGCAGAGCTGCGCATTTACAAGCAAAGCTTACCATTCTTTTCGCTTTAAAGCTTTCGTGACTGCAGGGATTCATATTCTTGGTTTTTTCGGTAAAGTCACGTAGAATGGAAATAATAAAAGAATAAAAATAAAACATCATAAAATAATTCTCACGACGTGACAGACCTGTTCTCCACCTGAGGACGGCTGCTTGCGTTTACGTTGTGGCCGGAACGTCGTGAGAATTATTTTATGTTTTATTTTTATTATTTTATTATTTCCATTCTACGTGACTTTACCGAAAGAACCAAGAAGACTTACCATTCTTATCACGTTCTTTATAGTTTGTGGGGGGGGGGGGGGTTCCATTGATGTGTTATGATAACGGCAGTCCCAAGCGCACGTGGAGTGTTGGCAGAGTGAACAAAGCGAAGTGTTCTGTGTCAGTGTCCAAACATTCAATAAAATACAAGAGGCTGGCAGGGCTCTGCTGTTTAATCTCAAGAGGAAGTCATTGGCCTAATGCAGGCCTTCAGTGATTCCCACTCGGCCAACAACAACACCAGCTGACTTTCTGCAAAAGCTGTGGATTTTTTCAAATTTATTCCAAACATCGCTGTCCCTCTGCTTGTGTGTGTGTGCGTTAGGAGCGGTGGTTTTGGTGCAGTCGTTCGTGCATGGTGCTACAAAAAAATATCCTCCTGAGTTGGATTCTCCGTCATGGATTCCATCAGTCGCAAGCTCGATTTGCCACCTTTATCGCAGACCAAACCCTGCAGACCAGTTTCTCAGCCGGACTGGTTCTGTCAAAACTGTGCTGTAAACTGTCATACAAGTTCAGCACCTCCGATTATCACGTTTGGCTACGTACGGTGCGAAAAAAGTTCAACATACATACAACGCAATACGTGTGCCGGTTCTCAGCACAAATCCATTCCTGTTGCCACTCGAACACATGTCAAATCCCATGATTGACTGGCTCAATTCCGGACGGGTAGCAATCCTCTTGGGTGAGTGGGTGAGTGTCAGAGGTCGCAAACGGGTTTTGATTCCTTACCCGTACCCGGCCGCACCAGGGTCGCAAACGGGTACCCGTACCCGGCCGTACCCGTATCCCGTACCCTACCCGTACCCGGCCGGGTACCCGGCCGGGTACGGGTAGGGTACGGGTATCGGGTACCTGATTGCGACCTCTGGGATGAACCATGTTGCAGGCGCGGGTGGGTTGATTCTAGGAACTTGAATTGTGAGAAGAGACAAGACGTTTGGAAATGAGTGACAAACAGTTACTCACCAGTGACTCACGGTCTACCCGTACTCGTACCCGGCCGCACCAGGGTCGCAAATGGGTACCCGTACCCGGCCGGGTACGGGTAGCCGGGTATCGGGTAGAGTACGGGTATCGGGTACCCGGTTGCGACCTCTGGTGAGTGTTACTGGGTGAGTGGGGAGCGGTAGTGTAGCGGTTAGCGCGCTGCACTGCGAACCCGGAGACCGGAGTTCAATTCCCGCTCACGGCCAACACCAGTAACAATATTTATCAGAACAAACCCTAGGTCGACTCGGCCTTAAATGAGTATCTGTTGAGGTATATAAACATCGCCACTAGGGAGACAAAGGCGGCCGGACGTGGTGCTGGCTACCGAAACCCACGTGTGCCGTGCCGGCCTTGATAGGTGCTCGCTAACAGAACTTGCCCCAACATTCTGTTCAGGCTATACTGGGGATCTTTATCTTTGTAAGGGACCACAACTTGTGTGAGTTTGTAGAGCAGTGACGTTACAATACTGTACGTCGTTGCAATTGCATCAATGTTTGGTTCTATTTTTTGGTCTAGCACACGAGGGACATTGGTATTTCTGTATGGCATTGGCCTCCTCTACGGTGACTCAGCCTAAACGGAGCACTGTCCATTCTTACAATAGGAAGGCAATGACCCTAAACGTTCCATGTTCAATCCGGCCCAAAGAGGCACTCAATGGCCGTTTTCCCCAATAATCTAACTTAGGTTTAGAAGAGTATCTTTGTTTTTTTGCGTGTGAGCTCGCCAAAAATGTTGTGCTCTGCACGCAAAGCTTTATTTCTGCTGACGTCGTGGCTGGATATTGATGCGAATAGAGGAGAGAGAAACGTTGTGCTTGTTTATTGGACGCTATCACAGGCCCGAGGCTACCAACATTTATTTAACTTTCCTGTTTATTGTCATTGGCTCGTGCAAACAGACATAGTGCAAAACACGAAGCGTGTGTCTCAACTCAAAATCACGTGGAACTTATACGCTGAGCTTCGACTGCGAGTCAAAATGAGGCTGCGTCTTCCTCGCCCGTATGCTTCCGCGATTAGTAGCTGCGCCGGCTCTAAAGGACATGCTGGGGCCGGCCCTGCACCACCAAATGTCACTTTGAACCACAGAAGTTCAAACTCCCAAGCGCCGAATCACCATTGCAGTGACCACATACACTTATTGCTGTTGGTCTGCTTTCGTACTGTATGTGGCCAACCGTGGCTAATCGGAGGTTCGGGGGAAGGACAATAAACTTAACACAAAAATCAGTTCGAAAGAAATGAGTTTTCAATCTATATTTAAAATAACATAGCTCCAGTGGCTTCTTAATATCGGAAGGAAGAGCGTTCCAGACTGATACAGAAGCGCATCTGAAAGCGCCACGCGATGCAGTGACCGTCATTGCACAATGGCGAGCCAAAATCCGTCACTGCGAGGATGACCGGAGTTTGCGTGATGGGTTATGCTCTTCGACGAGACCAGCGAGGTATTGTGGTTCATTTGTGGCAAGCACTCTGTGTGTACTGCATCTAGGTCTGCTTAACAGCATTACTGTATTTATGTTGAGGTCGATGTTGCTGCTGAGCCAGTTGAGGGATACGGGAGCGATATTAAAAATTAATGAAAGTAAAATAAAAATAAAATAAAAATCACGACGTTTCGGAGGCAACACAAGCTTCCGTCTTCAGGTGGAAACCGTCACAGCACGATAGCTGTATCAAGTGAGAGAAATTCCAAGAAACAGTATTTGTATATATATACTGGTTGAGGGTGGGAGGAGCCAAGGTAGGCCCTGAATATTATTGTTGTGAGGTTCGGTGCGGCTGAAGCACGCTGTTAGGAATGAGCCTTTGTTGTGTAAACTAGGTGCGGATGATGTAAAGGTGCGTGTAAAAGGGACTGAGCCTTTTTGTTATGTAGAGGTGATCCGGCTGAAATCGCGGGAGCGATGTTTGTGAATGTCTGAGACGTTGCTGGCTATTGAGCGGAGCGCGGGCATTACTGAACGATGCGTTCCGTGTTTTTTGGCTCTGACAACCACGGTCGCACCGTGGGCACTGTGGAAGGGGAGCGGGGTGGGGGGAGACGTATATTCTTAGGTTTTTTCGGTAAAGTCACGTAGGTAAAAAATTAAAATTAATAAAAGTAAAATAAAAAATAACTCACTTGATACAGCTATCGTGCTGTGACTGTTCCACCTGAAGACGGAGGCTTGTGTTGCTTCCGAAACGTCGTGATTTTAATTTTATTTTTTATTAATTTTAAATTTTTACCTACGTGACTTTACCGAAAAAACCTAACAATATGAATCCTTGCAGTCACGAAAGCTTCAAATCTAGGGGGGGGGGGGGGGGGCGCTTTTCATCTCCCACCGGTATCACCCACGGGTGGTTGTGCCGCACCTGCCGTGCGATGTTTGGATGCGGTTCAAAGCGGACCGCGTGCTCCTTGGTAAGGGTCCCGTCCCAGCGGGGACACGCTCTGCCGTGGGAGCAGTGATGAAGCTCAGCAATAGGAGGATGGAAATCCAGCAACATTCCTTTCACATCGTCCAGTCAGCGCGTTGACACGTTTGACCCCGCAACGACTTGATTGCGTATGTTTGAGAATAGGTTTTCCCCTTTTTTCTGGCAACAAAACAGGTGGTAAGATGTTAAAACACCAAACTGAAACCTTGTATAAGGAATCATGTCTGTATTAACCACAATACTTGTGGTCAGAATGCAAACAAAAACGTACTCTGATCATATATGCATTGTCTTTGAAACTGATTGGTTCACACCAGAGACAGCTTTCTTTTGAGCCTCGTCTCAAAACGGTGTTAGACCAGAGCCTAGTCTCAAAACGGTGTTAGTACGTAGCCAAACGTACTAATCGGAGGTGCGGGGGAAGGACAACAAACTAAACACAAAAATAAGTTCTAAATAAAAGAGTTTTCAATCTAGTAAAGTGGTGTAGTGTATAGTGTACTGTATAGTATTTCAGTATATAGTGATGTATGCTTAACTTCTTTTGCACCGTACGTATCCAACCGTGTGAATTGGAGGTGCTGGCTAAGACAACTAATCACAAAAGGCAGTTCTAAAGAAACGAGTTTCCAATCCAAATGGTTTAACAGTACATAGAGCGTTCCAGATGGCCGCAGAAGTGCATCTGAAAGCGCGCATTGACCGTTTGTTTGATGGCCAGCCAAAAGCTGCTTCTGCTGCGAGGATGACCGGAGTTCGCGTGATGGTTTATGCTCCTTGACCAGGTCAGCAAGGTACCAAAACGTGCGGACGAAACAGCGCAACAAGTAGAGAATGGAGTCTGAAAACACGCGCGCGTGTTGGGCGCACACACACGCACACACGTGGACAAACACGGCCACTGTTGGGATGAAAATGTCCCAGAGCAATGGTGGAGGGAGTGTCGACGATTTTAAATTGTGTACTGTACAGCCCCTGACGAGATTCTAGAAGCTCGCTCTGCACTCTTAACTTTTCGTAGTTCTCAGGCCAAGTTATCTCGTGAGCGTTTAAATCTATTTCTCTGGAAGAGTTGGAATAAAAATGGGCCCGAATTGCATGTTGCTATTTGCTGGTAACCACCCAGATAAATGTGTCGCTTTTGTAACGTCTAAGAAAGTGCTAAAATAAATAATACTGTAACCTTCGATGAACACTGTTTGCTTTGTACGATGCGAAAGAAGATCAACATACATAGGTAGTAACGTTTATTGTTGTACCAATTTCACTTAAGCTGTTTCAAAATGAATAAGTAATCTCAAGAGGATTTATCTCATTTATCATCATCAATCATGAGCTGCCATGATCTATCGACTGCTGGATGAAGGCCTTCCCCATGGCGCTCCGCAATCTCTCACGGTTCCACGATTTATAAATCCTGCGAACTTTCGCGCATGAGGATTTGCATGCAGATCAGCTCGCCTGCGCCGGACCTATAGATATTATCATCGCATGGCAGAGCTGTGAGAGATGACGACAGCTTGGGGAAACCTTAATTCAGTGGTGGAGAGATCACGGACGATTACGATGATTGATGCCTTGTGGGCGTATGCCATGATTTCAAGTAAAAGGTTTAAAAGTCAAAGCGTCTCCCTTCTTAAGCGAGAGATTCACAGCCACGAGTCTGACTGCACTTTCCCACGCGCCCTGCTTGCTACAGATATATTCACAGCATCACAGTCGACACGAGCGTGTTGTTTTAACCCCGACCGCTGGAATTCCTTCCAAATTAAGTGAAAGACCAAATTTAAACTAAGCTATTTAAAACTAAACTATTTTTTTATTTAACCAGGTAAGGCCCACTGAGCTATATAGCTCTTTTTCAGAAGCGACCTGGTCACAATTGATATCTCAACGAAGTGGCTTATCATGTGGAAATTTCTAGCAGACAAATACTCGAAACGCATGTTGATTCCAAATGTGGAGGAACAAAACCGGAAGACCTGGAGAAAAATCCACGCGACCACGAGGATAGACACACGCAAACTCCAAATATACAGCAGGCATCAGGGTTGTGATCGAACCAACGACCTCAAGGACACCAAGCTGGGGAGATAACATCTCCTAGCCACCGTGGCGCCCTAGTATATGGGATATCAGTTTTGTGTGTGTGTGCGGTCAAAACGGGGTTGTCTTGTGTGTGCGCCCAGGTTGAAACCATGAACTCGTTACATTTGTAATAAAAGACTCCGTCAGGCGATGCTGGTCTCCGTTTGTCTTTTATTCAGGTTCTTTTCCGCACCCCCACTGGCCTCCTCTCGGACCAGTGTCGTCTCACGCGCGCCCCGCGCACGCTCCCTCTCGCGTGCCACGCACGCTCTCTCTCTCTCGCGTGCTACGCACGCTCTCTCTCGCGTGCCCCGCACGCTCCTCCGTTAGCTCCTCTATTCCCGCACTCCGCACTCCGCAGGCCGACGGCGTGCTGAGGTCCTTCATCCATGTGGCCGATGGCGCAGATCTTTCCTCACCACCCAACGTGGCTCAGCCTCTTAACTTCCCCGACTGCCCCGATCTCTTCCGGGCTCCCACTTATATACATTCCCACCACGTGACCCTGACTCCTCCCCTTCCGGATCGTTAGATCCGGCCTTCCCATACTACCCCGCTGGCTCCGCCCCCATTCACCTCGTCTCCCATTGGAGCCGAGGTGAACGGTGGCCTCTCCCACACACCCCGCAGACCAGGCTCCGCCCCCCAATGCCCCGGGCCGCGTGATTGGACTCGAGGCCAGCAACAACCCCATTTTCGCTCGCATTACACATTTAAGGATCACCCTATTTAATCATGGGCAGATGCGCCCAGATTCAAAGCCACAATTCCAGCAGTGCCAGCCCAGGACTGCTCTAAGTTCTGAGCCACCCTGACATCTCCTTACCGTTTGATTACTTTTCCTATACTTTTCACTCCTATCACGTTTTCGAATTGTTTGTTGTTGTAAATTTCTGACCCGCCCCGACTGGACATATGTAAAAAAGAGCTTCACAGATCATCGGATTCCTCCAGTCTTAATAAATATTCTAATTCTAAATTCCCTACCTAGTACAGTACTCAACTTCACAACTGCATCACACGCATTCAGATGCGCTTCTGCGACCGTCTGGAATGCTCTTTCCTTCCGATATTATGAAGCCAGCAGAGCTATGCACTTTTGAATAAACTAGGTTTAAAATTAATTTGAAAACTTAAAATGACCTCTAAAAAACGTTCTTTGCATATTCATTACTGCTTGAAATAAACCTTACTTTTAAAAAGTTTGAGAATTAAATGTAGGTCACAAGGTACGTGAACCGCCTTGTAGACTGAAAACTCATTTTTGTAGAACTGATATTTTTTGTTTAGTTTGATGTGGATTTTCTGTTTGCACTTAGTCACATATTCACTTTAAGATGTTTTCTTGTTCATGTTTTTGTTTTTTGTTTGTTGCGGTTGCACCCGATTCAAGAGCCGAATGGCTCACATGGCTATACCTAATAGATTAGCACGGTTGTTTACGTACGGTGCGAAAAGAAGTTCAATGTACACACATACATACGTAAACTCTCCGATTGCGAGTGGCGAATTATAACCACTGTGTCACTCGGCCAGAGCAGTGGCGATGCTAAGGCACAACGCAAACTAAATAAAAGCGTAGAGTCCCTATCAGCTCAAGGGGCCGCAGAATTAATGACCCTTCCCTCCCCCCAAAAAATAAAACGAGCACACGCAGTGCTTTATACAGCTTCACGAAACATCAGCTCCAATTCAGATCCTCGTAAATGTAACAACCAATTTATCTCTCGTCTGTATCTCTCTCCTGGCATCTCGCTACGAGGGGAGGGAGGGGGGCAATATACGTTTGACTTCGGAGTATCCAATGGGCCAGCACTATACCACTGAGCCAACATAACCACACGTTCAAGTGCGTTTATTAGGTATAGCCCTGTGAGCCATTCGGCTCTTGAATCAGGTGCAACCGCAACAAACAAAAACATGAACAAAAAACATCTTAAAGTGAATATGTGACTAAGTGCAAACAGAAAATCCAAGAAAAGACAGCAAAATATTGCAGAAAAAATCACCGTACACCAACGCTGTGTGCAAAAATCCCAGTGGGATACAAAGCCAGCACGACCATGGAATTACCACTAAGCAAAGCACTATCACTGAGACAACATTACCACTGATTCAGCACGACCACTGAACCAGCATTGAGCCAGCACTATCACCGAGACATTACCACTGAGCCAGAACTACTAACTGACCCACCACTGCCACTGTGCCAGCATCACCACCCATCCAGCATTGGATCGCGAGTTGTTGACCTTAACCCAGGCGTGCCAGCTGGCCTTAAAGGGTCCGCGTCTCGGATCTTCACTAAAAGCGCCTTAATGTGGTGGGGGGGGGGGGGCTCTGCGCTCTGAGTACGAGGGGGGTCGGTGTGGGAGGGGGTCAGTGGCGGCCTGGGGGGGGGTGGTGTGAGTCAGGGCGACGCCCATCTCTCCACTGCGGACCGAGCGTCCGTTTGGGTGGAACCGGACGGAATGGGCGGGCGTGGTTGGGGGGGGGGGTCTGTGGGTGAATGGGGGGGGGGCTGTTGACGCCCCCCCCGCCCCCATTCCCACCTCCCTCGGCATCACTCCGCTGGACGAATCCTCTCCCCACCCCAATCCCCCCGCTAGCCGCTCACTCACGCGAGCTCGCTCCGTGCTCTTCTGCGCCACTGGTACGCTCCCTTGACAGCTGCTGCGCGCTGGGCGATGTTCGTCGTCTCGACCCGAGTAGACTTCTCACTTTACTCTGAGTGCCTTTTTGCATCTTCGCTCAAATATCCACGGTCGGGCTACGTGCGGTGCGAAAGAAGTTCAACGTGCGTTACATATATATGTAAGGTGCAGGCGGACATCGGTCAACATGCCCAACGGCGTCGTCGTCCTCGAGTGTTCGAGGGCCCTGCTGATGTTCTGCCTCTTGCACGTCCACCACTGCCGCTTCTACTGCTGCAGAAGTCGCTCCCAACTGTGAGTTGCCGGTCGAGACGCGCATCCCACAATCCCACACCGCATGTGCGCTGACAATGACAAGACTAAGACCCCCTCGTGTGCTTAGTAAGTAGCCTTCGCAGACTTTTAGCGAGCGACTGTGGTGAAGACCGGCACGGCACACGAGTTGGGGGGTTGGGGGGGGGGCGGGGCAGCACCACGTCCAGCTGCCTTGTTCATACACAGCACCAGAAACTCATTTAAGACTGAGTCGACTTAGGGGAGGCCTGGGACCGGTTCAGAAGATCGTAATCGATGTTGGTGGTCGTGGTTTCTTGTTGAAAATGTGGGTGGTACTCATCTGACTATAACATAGAAGTGGTGGTGGAAATGCCATGTTCCTTTGGCGGGGGCGAGTGTAGTCACATGAGCGATCACATACCGATTTCCTACAAAATGGTACTCGATTATCGACCCTGGAGAGATGATGGGCTCATTTGATCCTCAAATGGGATTTGAACTTGTAAACTTCCAAATGTTTGCTGTACGCTTCTCTGTCACGCAGCCACATAAATGAATACGTCGGTGTACAACGTACAGTGAGGACTTCCCTTATTAAAATGCAAATCAATTTAAAACATTTTTGACATGCGTTTTTCTGGATGTTTTTGTTGTTAGTCTGTTTCTCATTGTTCAAATAAACCTACCATTAAAATTATAGACTGATCATTTCTTTGTCAGTGGGCAAACATACAAAATCGGCAGGGGATCAAATACTTTTTTCCCTCACTGTACATGACAGCATACAATATCCATGCAGTATAGTAAACTCATCTCAAGCTGCCCGTGAATCACGTGGCTTCCGTGTGGCCACCCCCACTCTGAGCCCCTCCCCTCTCGCACCCGCCCGCTGTGAACACAGACGCCGCTCCGTGCAGCAGCAGCGTGGACGTGCCCTGCTGTAGCCTCCTCCCTCATCTTCACCTCTCCCCGACCCCTTAGCTCCCATCTCTCGGCTCTTTCTCCATCATCGGCCTCTCGTTTATCATCCTTTCTCTTCTGTCTTCTCTCTTTACTTTTGATTTTCCCATTGTATCCTTGACTCAACTCCCCATCTCGTGGTGTGCCATGGATACAACAAAAAACACAGTTGCTTGTGATGTTCGAAACATATTTGCCGGAACTGCCGTATCCAATTGATTCATCGCGGCCACGTGGCAGAGCAGTAAAGCGAGCGGCTCATCAATCGGAAAGTTGTGATTTCAATTCCTGGTTGGGGGCTGATTAAGTCCCATCATCCTATCGGGGGTAATTAAAATCACTACCACGCTATAGCGAAGTTAACAGTGGTTGTGCTTTGGATCGATTCGCACCCCACCCCTCCCTATAGAAATGTTAAATTTCCACCACTCGCCCGGGGCGGTAAACGGGAGATGATCCCCAATCAACAAATCACTTTTGAGTTGAGAGAACATATTGGTGTAAGTTCCATGAATCTGCGTTACCCTGACAAGGCCAAGTACGTTCTAACATTACACCACTTTTAGAACCTGCAAGTAGTCAGAAATCAGAGACGGATTACATTTCAAAGGTCGCCTTCCCAGCACATGACTGTGCATCACGGTCAAGTGGATGTATTTTTGCAAATGTTACAAGTCTATTCCCACTGAGGCCCCAACAGTTCCTCTCCCCGGCAGAGACGGCTGGATGCGTGTGTGCTTGTGCGCGAGAAGAGGCGATGATTCAACCCTTGCTAAGAAACTCCAGACGCGTGTTCGTCCTCATGGGATTTGCCCCAGAGCTCAAATTCACTTCCTCTCTGGGAGTATGGGTTTTGCTACGCAATGCAACCACAATACACATATTTACAGTAGTTTTGCAATTTTGATAGTTATAAGTCGAAAGTCAGATGGATTTCTTGCTCCAGTGAGTGTCGAGGTAGTGCTCATATATTTACAGCATCGAGCCAGTGGTGGGAATTCTACATTCATATGATGGGGATGAGTCTATCAATAAGAGAGCCACTGTTGACAACCAATAGCAGGGCGTCATTTTAATAACCAATAGCAGGGCTTCATTTTAATAACCAATAGCAGGGCTTCATTTTAATAACCAATAGCAGGGCTTCATTTTAATAACCAATAGCAGGGCTTCATTTTATTGACTAATAGCAGTACATCATTTCATTAAAATAGCATGACGTCATTTCATTAACTAGCAACAGGGCTTAATTTCATCACCTAATAGCAGGGCTTCATTTCACTAACTAATAGCAGGGCTTCATTTCATTAACTAACAACAGAGCTTCATGTCATCAACATTTCGCAGGGGTAAATTCCATTAACTAATAGCAGAACTTAATGTAATTAACTACCAGGGTGTAAATGTATTAACTAACAACAGGACTTCATTTCGTATTCACTAATAGCAGGGATACATTTCATTAACGAACAGCAGGCCTTGATTTCATAAACTAACAACATTTTAGTTGGCTATGCCCAGCTCGGCAAATCAGAAAATATCTCTGCCAAACCTTGCACACCACAAATCGAGATCGGTGAATGAAACTGCGATTTGGAGTGTCACCTGTTCGCATTGGCAGCTGTTGTCTCCTGCATTCACCCAAGCTGATGACACCTTAATTTCCCCCTTTCAACATTGTCTGCTTGGAATCTTTTGAAAAAAAAGAAAATACAGTAGATCATCGATTATTCGGGGAGAGGGGTTTGGGGGGATGATCAAACACGCCGGATAATCACTAATTATAATTTTAAAAACTTTATTTTTGCACATTCTTGTATGACGTTTTTTTAGGTGTTGTTATATGTGTTTTAAATTAGTTTCCTATGCGAAATTGGCATAAATAAACATCCTAACAGTAAAAAGTCACTGTATTTTACTGTGCCGTACCACTCCAATCTCGAAGACTGCATCACGGGGTGATGTATGTACGTGCAGTATTTTCATTGTTTAAATTGTACGTAGTGTACAGTGCAGCGTTTAATAATATTTGACACTGAAATCAAGCAGAGCTACTTTTTTTTTCCACGCACGTGGTGCCGATTCGACTGGATCGGTTACAGCCTTTGGAGTGGTTTCGCTGGATCGACACAGGGCCGCCTGATAATGTTGGAAGCAGCATGATAATTGTCGATGACCAATGAATCGGTACACATTGAACTAACTGTAGTAATAAATTACGATATTTTACGGCGCTTTTGCAATCCACTTCTAGATGAAGGCATCAACCCTGTCATGTCGGTCATGGAGGTTGTTTGACCATACTTCACCACTCTGGGTGAAGGGTGGTTGGAGGGAGGGTGGCACCCAGGAACGGTTCATTGATTTATAAATTCAGATCACCGCCACTGATGTTAGCCGTGGCCGTTATTCGAACTCGGGTCACCGAGGTCATGGTGCATAGCACTAACCAGTGCACCGCCAATATTGTTATAAACTAACCCATTATAAGGCACGTGAGAGGTGTATTAATGTAGAAGAATTTGTGAAAACAATCAAATGAGTGGACACTGCAGAGACGACACGAGCAAAGCATTTTGGGAAAGATAGGACGTGGCGAAATTAAATGGGAGACATTTTCAAAAAGCATATTAAAGTACCGTGGTTCTGTAAGAGTATCATTATTATAGTTTCCCGCACCTCCGATTAGCACGGTGGGCTACGTACGGTGCGCAAGAAGTTCAACACAAACACATACGGTAAAAGCCAGTATTGTACTATTATTATATAATACACACACACACAACAATGGCTTGACCCACATATCCATCAAATCGCAGTGTACCTCGTGGAAACGCCGCGTTGCTTCGTGGAGGCCTGTGCCTGTTTCCGTGCAATGTTATGGGGAGGAAATTGGCGAGGGACGTTGTCACGGGAGACGGAGCTATTTTTCCCCTCCTCGCGAGGTCAAACAGAGGAAAGCGCCACGGTTATTTTGACAGCGGCTTGGCGATGAGGTTGCCACCCGTCCTGGGTTTTTTTTCCTTCCTTTAGGCATTCGCCTTCACTTTGAAGGTGGCTATCCCCGCAGGGAAATTTTTTGGGACGTTAAGAAAATCTAGATTTTTTTTTAAATCAGTGGCACCCTCCAGCCCATGCATCTATTGGAAGTTGACAGAGCCCACGGATTTGTGTACCTCCGAGGTGGCATCCCTTCCTGGGTTAGCCCCAAAATAATTTTGGAACAATGGAATAACGTAATCTCCATCGGATATGCATTTCTGGGTTCCATTCGTGCGTCGTCGGAAAGTAGGTTATGTAGACTTTCAAGCAGGAATTAGGAGCAATTTGGCTTTTGTATGCCTGGAATTCGTTATTAAGCACTGATTCTTATTGGAGAGATCACAGACAAGCCAGTGGGGGGCAGGATGCGTCCACGACTCGAAGGGACGAAAACTCGGAGGTCGAGACTCACGGCGGAGTGGTGGCCCAAGGAGGGAACTCGTCCGAGAAGACGTCCTCCGTGGAGACGGAGCGGCGAAATCGGCTCCGGTGCTAGATCCGGAATAGTTGCATCGCATGGCCCGGGCGCATTGCGAAGGCTTGGGTGAGGCTTTCATCCACCCAGCTTAAATATACGCTGCCAAGCTTGGCGGTGTTCATTCAGACGCTGTCTTTCCGACAGACCTGGTCTTCACCTGAGGACGGCTGCTTGCGTTGTGGCCGAAACGTCGTGAGAATTGTATTTTATAATGTTATATTTTTATTATTTTATTATTTCCCTTCTACGTGACTTTACCGAAAGAACCAAGAAGAAGAAAGATCATTGGTTGTCGATAATTGAGATGATGTATCACGGTATTTAGATTGTAGCCATGTGTGGGATTAATCTCACTGCCAAGTTACGCATCAAAGCCCTGCCCAGGCTGCTTGCAATGATGATTCAAACTCACGAGGGCGGACGTGTGTGGCCGGGGATATGCACAGCCAGATGTGTGTTTTAAAAATGTCGCGTTTACCAATGTGATACCGATTGTGATTTAAAAAAAAATCTCATTTATGTTTATAAGAGCGCCTTCACTCATGTCGCTTGGCGTAGTTTACGGGGCGATGACATGATGGAATGATGTCCGAATCAGAATACGGTATTGATTAATGCTGGAGGAATCCGATGAGCTATGAAGCTCTTTCTTCACAGATGTCCTGTCGGGGCACGGGGTAAGGACGTTACAACAACAGGGGCACGCACGATGCGAGGGATTGAGGAATTTGTTGACAGCGATCGAGAGTGACACAGCAGGGTAGGGGAGGAACGGCACTCAGGTTCCGTAGCGCACTGCGCTCAAACAACTACACTACCGCCACCCAGAGGTCGCAAACGGGTTTTGATTCCTTACCCGTACCCGGCCGCACCAGGGTCGAAAACGGGTACCCGTACCCTACCCGATACCTGGCTACCCGTACCCGGCCGGGTATCGGGTAGGGTACGGGTATCGGGTACCCGATTGCGACCAGTGGGATGAAGCCATGTTGCAGGCGCGGGTGGGTTGATTCTAGGAACTTGAATTGTGAGAATAATCAAGACGTTGGGAAATGAGTGACAAACGGTGACTCACCAGTGACTCACGGCCTACCCGTACCCGGCCGCACCAGGGTCGCAAACGGGTATCGGGTAGGGTGCGGGTATCGGGTACCCGGTTGCGACCTCTGCCGCCACCCCTCATTGTGTCCGCGCACACACAAGGGGGCAGCACTTAAATGCGAGTGGACTTTTGCTGTGTCCGTGAGACCTCTCAAGAAGAGGGCCCTCGCTTGGATGATGTTGCCCCGGCGGAGGCCACGCTGCCATATATAATCGATAGCAAAGGATTGGTTCCGTAACTTTGCGTGCAACTGTTAGTGTAACTGTTAGTGCAACTATTAGTGTAACTGTTAGTGTAACTGTTAGTGTAACTATTAGTGTAGCTGTTAGTGTAACTGTTAGTGTAACTATTAGTGTAGCTGTTAGTGTAACTATTAGTGTAACTATTAGTGTAGCTGTTAGTGTAACTGTTAGTGTAGCTGTTAGTGTAACTGTTAGTGTAACTATTAGTGTAGCTGTTAGTGTAACTGTTAGTGTAACTATTAGTGTAACTGTTAGTGTAACTGTTAGTGTAACTATTAGTGTAACTGTTAGTGTAACTATTAGTGTAGCTGTTAGTGTAACTGTTAGTGTAACTATTAGTGTAGCTGTTAGTGTAACTATTAGTGTAGCTGTTAGTGTAGCTGTTAGTGTAGCTGTTAGTGTAACTATTAGTGTAGCTGTTAGTGTAACTGTTAGTGTAGCTGTTAGTGTAGCTGTTAGTGTAGCTGTTAGTGTAGCTGTTAGTGTAACTATTAGTGTAGCTGTTAGTGTAGCTGTTAGTGTAGCTGTTAGTGTAACTATTAGTGTAACTGTTAGTGTAGCTGTTAGTGTAACTGTTAGTGTAACTGTTACTGTAGCTGTTAGTGTAACTATTAGTGTAACTGTTAGTGTAGCTGTTAGTGTAACTGTTAGTGTAACTATTAGTGTAGCTGTTAGTGTTGCTGTTAGTGTAGCTGTTAGTGTAACTATTAGTGTAGCTGTTAGTGTAACTATTAGTGTAACTATTAGTGTAGCTGTTAGTGCAACTGTTAGTGTAGCTGTTAGTGTAGCTGTTAGTGTAACTATTAGTGTAGCTGTTAGTGTAACTATTAGTGTAACTATTAGTGTAGCTGTTAGTGTAACTATTAGTGTAACTGTTAGTGTAACTGTTAGTGTAACTATTAGTGTAGCTGTTAGTGCAACTGTTAGTGTAGCTGTTAGTGTAGCTGTTAGTGTAACTATTAGTGTAACTGTTAGTGTAACTGTTAGTGTAACTATTAGTGTAACTATTAGTGTAGCTGTTAGTGTAGCTGTTAGTGTAACTATTAGTGTAACTATTAGTGTAGCTGTTAGTGTAACTATTAGTGTAACTATTAGTGTAGCTGTTAGTGTAGCTGTTAGTGTAACTATTAGTGTAACTGTTAGTGTAGCTGTTAGTGTAGCTGTTAGTGTAACTGTTAGTGTAACTATTAGTGTAGCTGTTAGTGTAACTATTAGTGTAACTGTTAGTGTAGCGATCAGTGTAACAATTCATACGCCAATTTCAAATATGGTCATCAGAATTTTTTTTAATTCTCATCAAAAGCCCGTGGTGTAATCAAGTGCAAGTAGCTAACTCTTATCGTCCACTCTATCTCTCCAGCCTCTTTATTCATGTGCTAGAAAGAAGGGCCATTGCCTGGAACGTCGTCTGTTATATTTTGGTTTTCTTTTAAGACCACACAGTGCTGTTAACGGGTGTGCTGAGTGGTTTGGTTAGCTGTGCTTATGCACCACTGCCAACGCAGCAGCAGCAACATCATCATCAAATAATTTGTAGAACGAAGACCTTCCCCATGCCGTACCGATCGTGGGTGTTGTATGTCCATGCTTGATCACCACGTTGTCTCTGCTCCTGGTTTTCCCACGATTCTTCCTCTCGTCGTGAAGACACGGTACACACACAGTACACATAGTACACACATAGTACACACACACAGTACACACAGTACACACACACAGTACACACACACATTACATACACAGTACACATAGTACACATAGTATACACACAGTAGACACACATAGTACACACATAGTACACACGGTACACACACAGTACACATAGTACACACACAGTACACACACAGTACACACACAGTACACATACATAGTACACACACAGTACACACACACAGTACACACACAGTACACACAGTACACACACAGTACACATACATAGTACACACACAGTACACACACATAGTTTACACACAGTACACACACATAGTACACAGAGTACACACACAGTACACACGGTACACACACAGCATACATACATAGTATAGACTCACTACATACACATAGTACATACACACAGTACACACACAGTATACACACACTACATACACAGTACACACAGTACATAGTACACACACAGTACACACACAGTACACACGGTACACGCACACAGTATACATACATAGTATAGACTCACTACATACACAGTAGTACACACACATAGTACACACACAGTATACACACACTACATACACAGTACACACACAGTACACATAGTTTACACACAGTACATACACAGTACACACACAGGACACATAGTACACACACAGTACATAGTACACACACACAGTACACATAGCACACACAATGTCGTCCAGAGGTCGCAACCGGGTACCCGATACCCGTACCCTACCCGATACCCGGCTACCCGTAACCGACCGGGTACGGGTACGGGTACCCGTTTGCGACCCTGGTGCGGCCGGGTACGGGTACGGGTAGGCCGTGAATCACTGGTGAGTCACCGTTTGTCACTCATTTCGGGTAGGGTACGGGTAGGGAACGGGTACCCGTACCCGGCCGGGTACGGGTACCCATTTGCGACCCTGGTGCGGCCGGGTACGGGTAAGGAATCAAAACCCGTTTGCGACCTCTGATATCGTCCCACGTCCGACCGCATAGCCGCATGTGGATTGAATTCAAACCGCATAACACGGCGGAGTTTGGGTTGAAACAAGTTTGCCGCATACGACGCGAAATCGCGCAAAACGAAACCCGCGCAGAGCGAGGGAGACCTGGAGAGTGAAATGGGCGGTCTCAAACCCCAGCATTACATCCTAGCATGGCCTCTTGCCCCCTGACATGCCTTGCCATATCAAGGGCAACACATAAATTGTCCATAATCAACGTTTTTGGGTTTAGATCGCGTTATTTATAAATGTGTCGTAACCCTCCACCACCCGACAGGGCCAATCAGTAAAAAAGTGTCACGTTGACAAAAGACAAATTGTAAATGTTGTGGTTCCACGCTTCAACACACCGGTGGGCTAAAGCAGTGAACTATTTGTCTTTTGTCAACGTGACACTTTTTTACTGATTGGAAGTGTCGGGTGGTGGAGGGTTACGACACATTTATAAATAACGCGATCTAAACCCAAAAACATTGATTATGAATAATATTGGTCGCGAAAGCCTGCTACGTGTTAAACTGACATAAATTGTCCCCTTCAACCAGAAACAACACCACGTACGGCATGCACAATCCACAACTGTTGCTCCGACAGATCGCCCGGCGAAAGGAAACGTGCGGATGCGATGGAGCCAGTCCCTTCCTGCCCGCTCTCTGAGCCGTTCGTTCTAAGTCAAAATAACCGATTGTAGGCACCATTGTGGTGAACGCAAGCGGAGCCAAAAATACGCAGACTGCAACGCCTCTTTCCCAATATCGAGACTCGGGTCGACGGTCTATTTCTGCTTGTTCATGAACCACTGCCGCTGAAATGATGTGCTCGCAGAAGGCAGGGGGCGTGCGACTGATGTGATGTGTAAAGTAATAACGATGATTCATGTACGTAAAGAGGCAGATACGTAAATGTCGTGGCTTGGCTCTCCAACACACCGGTGATGCTGTACTAGTATACTACACAATACACTACTATACACTACTATACACTACACTATACACTATTATACACTACGCTATACACTACACTATACATTACACTACTATACACTACACTACTATACAATACACTACACTACTATACACTACACTACTATACACTACACTATACACTACACTACTATACACTACTATACACTACACCAGGGGCGGTTTCTTCATTAGGGCGATTGGGCGACGCACCACCAATGTCATTGAACCACAGAGTCACGCTAGCCGTCACTGCAGCCTCTGGATATAGTCCAATCAGCGTCATGTCGCGTTCTGTGGAGTACCGCCTCTTTTTGGGCGATTTCACTCCGGCTGAGAATCGCCCCGAGTGGCCCCATAGACTTACATTCAAAGATGTTTTTTTTCGACCGGGGGGCGCTCCAATGCATTCTCTATGGCTTCCGGGAGGGCTCGCCCTAACGTGCTTACGTCATCATACGTGCTTACGTCATCATACGTAAGCACGTTTCATCCAACAATATAATTTGTGGCCACCTAGTGGAATCTTTAATAAAATAAACTTGAGTGGTTTGTTTTAATAGTGAGTATAGAAACAAACAAGATGTATTGTAAGAGTCACTTTAATTTTCATTAATATTAAAGAAGTGAAGTTGCCTTTACATGCTTAAGCTGTTAATTTATCCATTGCATGGGTGGACCTTATCCTTATCAATCATCCAGACATTTGCCCCCCGTGAGAGATTTTGCAGGAGCCGCGATTGCACTACACTACACACTAGTGCTGTACTAGTGACGAATTGGCCACGTTCTGTTTGCGTGACAACCCTTACTAGCTGGCTGTGTCGGGTGGTGGCGAGTTTAACGACACATTTATACATTTACGCGATATAACCCAAAAAAAAAACCTCTATGATGGAAGGCAAATTTGTCTCTTTGAAATGTGCTGGGGGGAGACAAAGGCGACTGGGCACGGTGTCGACACCCCAGCCAGCCCACGCGTGCCACCCATCGCAGCTGCCAAACAGCACTTGCCTCGACAGCCTGTCGAGGCTACACTGGAGAGGGGGGGGGGGAGATAATCTTTGTCTTTGTGTGTACCAACAGCGCTCACGCCGTGCGCCGTGATGGGGGTGGTGCATGCCGAGTCGCCGCGCGGTCGCTACCGCCTCTCGCTCGAGGACTCGTGGGCGCTGTGCCGCGCCGCGGGCACACAACTCGCCACCCTGGAGCAGCTGCGAGACGCGAACGCGCACGGATTTCAGGTGTGCAGGTCCGTGGCTCGCCCTTGAGTGTGTGTGTGCGTGTGTGCACGTGTGTGTGAGCGTGTGCGCGTGTGCACGTGTGTGCGCGTGTGTGTGTGTGCACGTGTGTGTTTGTGCACGTGTGTGTGTGTGCGTGTGTTTGTGTGTGAGCGTGTGTGTGTGTGCACGTGTGTGAGCGTGTGTGTGTGCGTGTGTGTGTGTGTGTGCGTGTGTGTGTGTGCGTGTGTGCACGTGTGTGTGAGCGTGTGCGCGTGTGTGTGTGCACGTGTGTGTGTGTGCGTGTGTGTGTGTTTGTGTGTGAGCGTGTGTGTGTGTGCACGTGTGTGAGCGTGTGTGCGTGTGTGTGTGCGCGCGTGTGTGTGCACGTGTGTGTGTGTGTGCGTGTGTGTGTGCGCGTGTGTGCGCGTGTGCGTGCGCGCGTGTGCGTGTGTCTAAAGCACAGCAAGTTGGCACAGTAGGGGGCACAGGTGGTGCATCAGCCATACATCTCGGTCATCTCAGTCAGTCGACCCGTGGCACCTGCTGGGTCTGTCCCGTGACCTCCTGCCAGCGGGCGTTCGACAGTTCATGTGGCCTCAAGGTGCACATAGCCTGGCACAAGCGTCGTGGTGACGTCACCGCCACTTAGTGGCGAATGGCGGTTGATGTTGTGTGTGCGTGCATACGTGCGTTGACCCTGGCGACAATGGTTCCATTTCCCGCTCACGGCCAACACCAGTGACGATGATCTGAACCGGTCCCTAGGTCGACTCCGCCTCAAACGAGTACCTGGTGCGATGTGTAGTAAACATCGCCACGAGGGAGACAAAGGCGGCTGGGCGTGGTGTTTGGCCACCCATTCCCTCGTGTGCTGTGACGCCCTTCATAGGTAGGTGCTCGCTAACAGCACTTGCCCCAACAGTTTGTTCAGACTACATGGGGGGATCTTTGTCTTTGTGTACGGTGCTCTGCGACACCCCAACTGAAAGCAGTGCAATTCTTATCAATAACACATCATTAGCACTAATCATTCTTATTATTTTATTTCATAAAAAAATTCAACTGATTAGCATGATGTGTGATCATATGGTGTCCATGTCTACGCTACAAAACCTTGCACTGGCTTGCACATCAAGTCAAGGATCGAGCGCAAGATTGCTATCCTTTGACACCTCTCTGTCTCTCCACAATCTCCCGGTCATAGCTCTCCACCCTTCTCACTCCACGCTGCCCGCGGTAAACCGCTCCACCCTACGGCGTTCATCATCGCACGATGTGCTGCTCATCGCACGATCTGCTGATAAACGCACCCACAGCCAAGCAGCTTCCGTCCTGGCTGTTGCTGCCATGACTGGCAGCAGCCGTCTGGAACTTTCTCTCTCTCACACACACTGCTGCACGCAAAAAAGACAAAGATCCCCCGTATAGCCTTAATAGACTGTAGGGGCAAGTGCTGTTAGCGAGCACCTATGAAGGCCGGAACAGTACACGAGGGGGTGGGTGGCCAGCACCACGCCCGACCGCCTTTGTCTCCCCAGTGGCGATGTTTACACACCACACCAGGTACTCATTTGAGCCTGAGTCAACCTAGGTGAGGCCCAGGACCGGTTCAGATATTCGTCACTGGTGTTGGCCGTGAGCGGGAATCGAACCCGGGTCGACGGGTTCATAGCGCAGCGTAGCGCTAACCGCTACAATACCGCTCCCCACACACTGCTGCACACACACGCAGCAACAGCAGCAGCAGCAGTGTCCAGCCACCATCATCCACCTTCAGGCCCTCACCTGGTTCAGGCCCTCACCTGTCCAGGCCCTCACCTGGTCTAGGCTCTCACCTGGTCCAAGCTGTCACCTGGTCCAGGCTCTCATCTGGTTCAGTCTCTCTCCTGTTCAGGTTCTCACCTGGTATTAGTCTCTCACCTGTCCAGGCTTTGACCTGTTCAGGTTCCCACCTGTTCAGGCTTTCACCTGTTCAGGCTATCACCCATGCAGGCCAGTATGAGAGAAACGTTAAGCTCTGGCTCCACGCCTCTGAGTTTTTCGATGGAACAACGCATCCAATTGTTATGACGTGTATTGCTCTGGTTGTTGTTGTTGTTGTGGCTCTGTTGTATGTACCGGGTGCGGGCTGCAGGAGCGGCTGGGTGCAGGGCGGTGTGAGCGCCGTGCCGCGCGTGCGCCCGCTGCCCCAGTGTGCCCACAACCTCACGGGTGTCGTGCTCGACCCCATCTCCACGGCGCGCCTCGATGCGTTCTGCTACAACGCTTCAGGTGCCCCCTCCTCCCCTACCACCACCGTCACAACCACCACCAGCACCGCCACCATCACCACCACCGTCACAACCACCACCAGCACCGCCACCATCACCACCACCGTCACAACCACCACCAGCACCGCCACCACCACCACCACCGTCACAACCACCACCAGCACCGCCACCATCACCACCACCGTCACAACCACCACCAGCACCGCCACCATCACCACCACCGTCACAACCACCACCAGCACCGCCACCATCACCACCACCGTCACAACCACCACCAGCACCGCCACCATCACCACCACCGTCACAACCACCACCAGCACCGCCACCATCACCAGCACCACCACCATCACCAGCACCACCACCAGCACCGCCACCGTCACCAGCACCACCACCGTCCACCAACACCAGCATAACCACCGCCGCCACCACCACCACGACCACCATCGGCACCACCACCGCGACCATTGCCACCACCGACACCACCACCACAACCACCACCACCACAACCACCACCACCACAACCACCACTAATTCGGAGGGTTTCTTGCCCTTCGCCCCCACTGATTTCATCTTCTGTTCTGCCCCCCCCCCCCCCCAATGTGTGCAGACACTACTGACTCTATTGTATGTAGGGTGTGTAGGTATATATACCTACAAAAGAAATGTCTTTGTTGGGGGTGGGGGAGTGACATTTATTTCGAATATTGTTAAATCAACTTTTTACCCCTACATCTGGGAGGGGGGGGGGTGTTTCATGCCTTCTGAAAGGCATTTATCATTTAGTTGATGGAATGCCGGGCTTTTATGATAGAGATAATAGATTCAAAATACATTATTTTTTTTCATCACGCTTGCACGGCACAGCCGTGCCCAATACCCAAAATGCCAAGCGGCCAGCAGTAAACAGCACTTATTTGCTGGATGTCCTTACGCCAGCAGTGGCATGAGCAGAAAGCAATATCAGAGCTGCGCCTTTAGCCCCTCGAGGGCAAATTTTCTTTCAAATGTGACACAGATAACTAATAGTCTTTGGTTCTTTCGGTAAAGTCACGTGGGTATAAAATAAAATGAATTAAATCACGACGTTTCGGGCGCAACACAAGCGCGTGTGTTTCCCTGCAGTCACGAAAACTTCAAATCTAGAGAACTAATACTTTCTTAAACCAAAAATGTTAAGAAGAATCGGCTTAACGCTTTCTGGCGATAAACACATGCGTTATAAGATTTCAACCATCAAATAGATACATGTTTCAGAGATTGACTTGGATGTTAATCGAATATTGGGAGAAAGGTCCCGTAGATATCACTGCTCAAACCTACCGATTAATACTTTGCATTGCCTTTGTGCTGTTCGTCTTTTGGCGTTCTCTGGTGTGACACTGGTGAGACTAGGCCATAAAGAAGGCTGTCTCTGGTGTGGGCCAATCAGTTACGAAGACAATGCATATATTATCAGGTCATGTGTGTCTGCATGTATGTACGTGTGGTTAATTCAGACTTAATGCTTTGAAATAGGTATCTTTCGATTTAAAGCTTTCGTGACTGCAGGGATTCATCTTCTTGGTTCTTTCGGTAAAGTCACGTAGAAGGGAAATAATAAAATAATACAAAATAAAACATAAAATAATTCTCACGACGTTTCGGCCACAACGCAAGCAGCCGTCCTCAGGTGAAGAACAGGTCTGTCGGAGAGACAGCGTCTGAATGGGCACCACCAGGCTTGGCAGCGTATATTTAAGCTGCTGGGTTATCATCGTTTCTAGGTATCTGTTTGGTGTTTAAACATATGTTGTTGGATTGCCAGAAAGGGTAAAACCTATTCTTATTTTGATACTGGCAAAAGGGTCTAATGGATGCTCACATTTAGTTGTGACGTTCAAAGGACCAGTGACTTTGTTAAGTATTTCGCTTTATAACATTACACAGCACAGTGCTGTTTATGATTATCATGTTGTCTGGAATTGAAGTGGAACGGGTGCTGCAGCGCTGCCCTGTCGCGGTGTGAAGGCGTCGGTGACCCCGTGTGACCTTGTTAGGGGTTTCCGTGGCAACGGTGCATAAACAGACGCGACACACCTCACTTGCACATCCTGGAAATTTTTTTTGGGTAAAAAATGAATGAAAAGCCGGCCGGTGAACATCGAGCGAAGGGCAAAGCAGCTCATGCAAATCACAGCCTAGGGGTGGGGGGCGGAGCTCAAGATCGTGAGATACGAGTTTGAATCCTGATCAGTGTTGTTGACTCAGCAACTTGAATGAACGAATAATTGTTATCATCGTCATCATCATCATCAATGGCGTCATCGCAATCATCAGCATCGACGTCATCATTGTTACCGTCAACATCATAATTGTCGTCATCACCATCAATTCATCATCATTGCTCACTGTCATCATCGTGATCATCACTATCATCATCATCATTGTCATTATCATTCTCGTTGTCATCATCGTCATCATCGTTTCTATCATCGTCATTGTCATAATAATCATTCTCCTCTGCTGCCCCGACAGACCTGTTCTTCACCTGAGGACGGCTGCTTGCATTGTGGCCGAAACGTCGTGAGAATTATTTTATTATGTTTTATTTTTATTATTTTATTATTTCCCTTCTACGTGACTTTACCGAAAGAACCGTCCATGATGTCCACTCCCAGCCCCCGTCCACGCCCAGCCTCGGAACTTATTTCTTCTTCTGCCTATGACCGACCGCTTCTCTCGACAAAATCAAGATGCGCACTGTTTCTGTGCAGTGTCCTGAGACGCATGTGCATCTAGACGCAGTGTAAAGCCACGTGGTGTACTATTTATTTTCTGTTGTCTCCGTATAACAAGAATAATAATAATTCAATCGTCACAAATCCCACCTTCGGTAATCTGGCCCAAATGTATGTAGAGCATATTCTTAGGTTTTTTCGGTAAAGTCACGTAGGTAAAAAAAATTTAATTTATAAAAGTAAAATAAAAATAAAATAAAATAAAAATCACGACGTTTCGGAGGCAACACAAGCTTCCGTCTTCAGGTGGAACCGTCACAGCACGATAGCTGTATGATCTGCATCCCTCTCACTTGATACAGCAATCGTGCTGTGATGGTTCCACCTGAAGACGGAAGCTTGTGTTGCCTCCGTAACGTCGTGATTTTTATTTTATTTTTATTTTACTTTTATTAATTTTAATTTTTTTACCTACGTGACTTTACCGAAAAAACCTAAGAATATGAATCCTTGCAGTCACGAAAGCTTCAAATCTAGAATGTATGTAGAGCTTCTTTCGCACCGTACGTAGCCAACCGTGATAAACGGACATGCGGGGGAAGGACAACAAACTAAACACAAAATAATTGTTATAAACCAACGAGTTTTAAATTGAGAAACGAGTTATCAATTTAGAGTAATTTGCAGCTCTTGCCAAAACCAGTTACGCTGCACGTTCACCCCTTGTTCTGCATGAGAACTCAATCGGAGGTGCGGGACTCCTCTGGCAACCATTCGCTCGAAAGGATGTGTGATCACGACGCTTCGTGCCTTTCGCAGAAACCCGGGTGAACTCCTGCGACCCTTCGTTGGGAACGCGATCTCCACCGCTGGTGAAGGGGACTTCGGCAAAACCCGGCACGGAGTCGACGGCGACGCCAGATCCTGGAGCGCGGACGACTGGCACGATCCCCATCGCCCACCGCTCTCCAATTGTCAACGGCCTCCCCACAAACTCACGAGCAGTGGCAGGTCAGTGGGCAGCGTCTGGAGGGTGGACATCTGTGAAAAATAGTTTGGTCGTTAATCGGATTCCTCCAGAATAAATATTCTGATTCTGATTCTGGAACACAGTCACTCGTGGCACAGGCTTTGAACCTCAGTGACGTGGCCAACGTATTTCTCTTTTAAAAACAAAAAATCACAATTATTGTCATCATGTACATTTGAATTTTTTTACTTTGGCAATGTACATAGCCAACCGTGCTAATTGGAGGTACAGGGAAAGGACAACAAACTAAACACAAAAATCAATTCTAAAGAATTGAGTCTTAAATCTGGATGATTTAAAAGTACCTCGTAAAGGTTTATTTGCTTCCTAGTTAATTTAGCTATGCATGTGATAAGACGCGGCTTATCACGTGGGATACATACTCTTAGGTTTTTTCGGTAAAGTCACATAGGTAAAAAATAAAATTAATAGAAGTAATAATAGAAATAAAATAATAAATCACGACATTTCGGAGGCAACACAAGTCTCCATCATCAGGTGGGACCGTCACAGCTAAATTTACTGCATCAAGTGAAAACAACCTAAGAGTATGAATCCTTGCAGTCACGAAAGCTTCAAATCTAGAATTATCACGTGGGAATTTATAGCAGCCAAATACCCTAAATGCGTGATGTTGATTCTAAACGTGGAGGGAAAAACTGGAGGACCTGGAGAAAAATCCACGCGACCACGGAGAGAGAGACATGCAAACTCCAAGTATGCAGGTGTCAGGATCGAACCCTCGACCTCCTGTATATCAGGCTATGCAGTTAACATCTCTCCACCGCGGCGCCCCCTTATAACATAGTTCACGTGTAAAATTCCAAGATAATTTCTTGCAATTTTGTTGCACAACACAGACGAGTGTCAGACCGGATGACGATAAACCTGGGCTGTTGAACTTGCAGCGCGCGTTTCCATCACCACGTTTTCCATTCTGAACTTGGCATGAAACTCAGCGTCTCTCCGGAATTCCAGGGAGGCAGCAAGGGCCCAAGACAGCATCCACTGCTCAGTAACACATCTGACTGGAGTTGACAGGCGGTGACGATGGTAATGTTATTGGAGTGCACGGGTGTGCCCAGTTCGTGTCAGTGAGGATTTCCATCCTGGGTAGCAGAGGCTTAAAACTGGACAGAGGAATGTGTGGTGCGATTATTATTTTTTGTTGTTCCGATATTTTACGACGGAAAGAGTTGGGCTTTGGAGGCGGCCGAAACGTATTTAATTGCACGTCAAATCAAATCACCGGTGCATTTTGAAATAACACCGTGCTCACAGGGCGAAGGCTACCGTGAAGGAAGGCGCTATTTGTTGTTGTTATTGCAACAATATGACAGGGCCCGGCAAAACAACAATCGGGAGATTCCAACAACAAGATACAACAGGAAATCCGCGAACATCCATTCCAGCACTGTGGAGCCACGCGGAAGTGGCGACACGAAGAGGAGTAGGGCCCCCCTCCCCCACTGCGGCCCCAATCAAGTGGGGGCCAAGCGCGGTGGGGGGGGCGGAGATGAAGATTTAAATGATGAGGGGAGATGGGGGGGGCAAGGCTACAGGACGGGGATCAGCAAGGGCGCTGTGTAGCGCATGCGAGCATAGTTCCGTGTGGGAGGGTGGGGGCGACGTTACCAAACACTCATTCTCATTAATCGCTTTGGCGATGTTGCTGCTCCTGCTGCTGCTGCGTTAGCAAGTGCTGCACAAGCGAAGTTATACGTAATAGAGCTTTTTTTGTGGGTTAGATCGCATACATTTAAATGTGCCGTTAAACCCGCCACCACCCGGCACAGCCAATTAGTAAGGTTTGTCACGTGAACAGAACGTGGCAATTCGTTACTAGTACAGCACGCCGGTGTGTTGGAGAGTAAACCCACAACATTTATAATTACTAGCACAGTTAACAGGAAATAAACTGCACACATAATCGTCAGCAACAGCGTGGCCTTAAAATGTATTTACAATCGGTGATGGCCCTTCTTCGTGGTGCATGAAAAAGGGCCATTGCCCAAAACGTCGCCGATTATAAATATTGTATTCTTGGTTCTTTCGGTAAAGTCACGTAGATGGGAAAAAAAGAATACTTTTTTTTCTTTTTTCCCTTCTACGTGACTTTACTGAAAGAACCAAGAATATGAATCCCTGCAGTCACGAAAGCTTTAAATCGAAATATAAATATTGTTTTAATTTTAAGGCATCGCTGTTGTTGTGTGAGTGTGTTGAGTTTGGTTCTCGCTGAGATGGAATCGGTCAAACACATCTGAAAACAAGACCCGCCTGAACAAAAAATTAATTGACTTGAAACTTAGCGAGGCTTTCCCTGGACAATGTAATTACTTCGCTTTATATTCACACGTATTTATTGAAACGATCTCTGTACAAGGTTCACTTTATGAACAACAACAACAAAAATGGCCATTGGCGAAGAAAATGCAAAGGCGGCCGGGCGTAGCGTTGGCCACACCTAAACCCCCGCACATCCGGTGAGCATGGTTGGCTATAGATTTGAAGCTTTCGTGACTGCAAGGATTCATATTCTTAGGTTTTTTCGGTAAAGTCACGTAGGTAAAAAATTAAAATTAAAATTAATAAAAGTAAAATAAAATTAAAATAAAATAAAAATCACGACGTTTCGGAGGCAACACAAGCTTCCGTCTTCAGGTGGAACCGTCACAGCACGCTGAAGACGGTTCCACCATGCGTACCATACCGAAGCCACAGCCGCGCTCTTTGGGTGTGGCGAGGCGATGACTCACCGGTGCGTGCCGTGCTGCAGGGTCACACAAAGCAGCAGGCGTCTCGATGCTCGATTTGAAGCTTTCGTGACTGCAAGGATTCATACTCTTAGTTCTTTCGGTAAAGTCACGTAGGTAAAAAATGAAATTAAAATTAATAAAAAATAAAAACAATAAAATCACGACGTTTCGGAGGCAACACAAGCCTCCGTCTTCAGGTGAAACTGTCACAGCAAAAAATCTATATCAAGTGCTCGGGACAAGCCGAGGGGAGCTCACGATCTTTAAAAACTAAAAACTCTCCAACACACCGGTGGGGCTGAAGTAGTAAACTTATTGGCGCTTTGTTTACGCGACAAACCCTACTGGCTGTGTCGGGTGGTGGAGGGTTTTGACACATTAATATCTTCTTGGTTCTTTCGGTAAAGTCACGTAGAAGGGAAGTAATAAAATAATAAAAATAAAACATAATAAAATTATTCTCACGACGTTTCGGCCACAACGCAAGCAGCTGAGGACGGCTGCTTGCGTTGTGGCCGAAACATCGTGAGAATTATTTTTATTATTTTATTACTTCCCTTCTACGTGACTTTACCGAAATAACCAAGAAGATGAATCCCTGTAGTCACGAAAGCTTTAAATCGAAAGACACATTAGTACTTACGCGATCTAACACAAACACCTTTATTATTAATAATATTGGTCGCGAAAGCCTACGTGTTAAACTAAAAACGAAAGTTTTGTTAGCCACTAGGTGAAGCCCCACTGAGCTATGGGAATTTTTTTTCAGAGGCGACCTGGCCACACGTGACGATAGGCAATTGAAGTGGCTCATAGCATCATCATCATCATAATAAAATGTTGGGATTTATAGCAGCAGCCATTTCATCTTAGCGCATGTTGTTTCTTAATGTGGAGGGGAGGAAAATTATGAGCAACCCGGAGAAAACTCAACGCGACCACCAACTACGTGGAGAGAGAGAGAGAACATTTGGGCTCCAAATATATGAGGGTCTGGGATCGAACCTCCGTTTTCCTGCGTACCAGGAGCCGCTGGGGCATTCGTTCGAATTTTTGTTTGTTTACAATTTGTAATGGGGGCGGTGGAAAGAGAATGATCTTTTCCGCATCTCCGATTAGCACGGTTGGCCACGTACGGTGCGAAAGAAGTTTGACGTACATACAATGCATCTTTGAACTTTTCATATTCTTAGGTTTTTTCGGTAAAGTCACGTAGGTAAAAAATTAAAATTAATAAAAGTAAAATAAAAATAAAATAAAATAAAAATCACGACGTTTCGGAGGCAACACAAGCTTCCGTCTTGATTTTTATTTTATTTTCATTTTACTTTTATTAATCAAAATTTTTTACCTACGTGACTTTACCGAAAAAACCTAAGAATATGAATCCTTGCAGTCACGAAAGCTTCAAATCTAGAATTTGAACTTTTAGTTTCTGTGTTTTCGGCATCGACTGCAGTCAAACGGCGAAAAAGACACGGGGAGAAACCTGACGCGGCTCGATAGTCACAAAACAATACGCCGTGGACTCATCGCGGCTAATTGCGGCTGCCTCTCGAGTTGCCGTGCGGAAACGGTGCACATGTTTATTTTATGGGCAGGCGGTCATCAGTCGTTGGCAGTGGAATAGAAGTAAGGTGCAGTGCCTGGACTGGAGCAGAGAGACAGGGGGAGTCAACTGCAGCACGGGTGGCCGAGGTGGCAGAGGAGAATGGACCAAAGGTTGTCGATTTAAAGCTTTCGTGACTGCAGGGATTAATCTTCTTGGTTCTTTCGGTAAAGTCACGTAGAAGGTAAATAATAAAAATAAAACATAAAAAATAATTCTCACGACGTTTCGGCCACAACGCAAGCAGCCGTCCTCAGGTCCTCAGGTGAGGACGGCTGCTTGCGTTGTAGCCGAAACGTCGTGAGAATTATTTTATTATATTGTATTTTTATTATTTTATTATTTCCCTTCTACGTGACTTTACTGAAAGAACCAAGAAGATGGACCAAAGGTTGTCGATGAGCGATGATGTGGCCGCAGCGGTAGCTTGTTTGCCGCTTGTTGCAGAGGTTCGTGGTTCGAATCCGCCAGGCCGCCCCGGTTATTACCGCCGTCGTATTAACCGCACAGATACACGCCATCTGCTTCCGCAATGTCATTTCAACGGAGTAGGCCATTTTGTGCCAGTGTCAAATTCCCAAAAAAATACAAATAAATACTTGCTTAACCCTTAATTCAGAATACACACGGAGCAACATCGCACCCTAATGTCAAACTACTACAGACGGTGTCAGTAAGCCAGAGTGCATTCGCGATAGCCTTGCGGTGTATGAAATGACGCGAACACAAAATGTACTCCATTATAATGATTGTCATCATTCATGCGAAACATGACAGTGATGACGACGACGCTGACGACAGTAACAACGATGGCGATTCTTAATGGACCTGAGTCATCACGTGCATCCGCGATAGTGCGGTCGAATTATAATTAATTATTCCAGTTTGCAAGAAATGTGGACGAGGCCTTGAACAAACACCGCATGCCCTAGCCCCGCACGTGGGAAAATCGAGACGTGCGTGGCCGGTCATTGCCCATGCCGTCACTCGATCTGGGTTTTTATTTTTTAAATTCATCATCTTTCCCAACCCCCTTACCTCTCCCCCATTGCTCTAAGGCAAGTCTCAGCAGCACAGGACAGCGCTGCTGTGCCTTCCAGCCACGCTGACTGGCTGCTGTTGTTGCTGCCGCCACCGCTGCCGCTATTAGTGGCTTTATCCGTTGTTGGCAACGCCCAGAGGATGTTTGACGTTCGTCATGCTTTGAGTTCCGCGTCCAAATTATAACGACCTGCCCGGGCTTGAGCACAATTCTGAGATAATGCGCCACTGTACACGAAGAAAGCGCCCCGTAGTTAGCTGTGTCTTTTCTGTTTGCGCTTTATGTTAAGCACGTTATGGTTAGTGTACGTATATGTGGATATGTATGTGGGAGCGTGGCGCAATGGTTAGCGCGCGGCGCTGCGAACCGGGCGACCCGATTTTGATTGCCGCTCACGGCCAACACCAGTTACGATTATCTGGGGCTCCCCGATGCAGACTTGAGCCTCACAATGAGTACCTGGCGTGATGTGTAAACTTCACCACTGAGGAGACAAAGGCAGTCGGGGTTGATGCTGGCCATCTGCCCGCTCTCCCCTTGTACCGTTCCGGCCTTCATAGGTGCTCGCTGACAGCACTCGCCCCAAAAGTCTGAAGTTTACAAGGGGAAACTTTGTATGTGTGTTGAATCTTTTTCGCACCGTACGTAGCCAAACGTGCTAATCGGTGGTGCTGGGGAAGGACAGCAAACTAAACACAAAAACAGTTCTAAAAAACATAGATATCCATCGAGATGATTTACAAGCGCATAGCTCCAGTGGCACCCTAATATCGGAAGGAAGAGCGTTCCAGACGGCCGCAGAAGCGCATCTCAAAGCGCCAGGCGATGCGGTAACCACCGTCTTTGAGGATGGCCGGAGTTCGCGTGATGGTTTATGCTCCTTGAAGGGATCAGCATGGTTATTGTGTTTCATTTGTGGCAAGAACTCTTGAGTGTCATGAGCGAGACCTTTTAGTGCAATTAAGCACACGCTCACTCACCGGTTTGTTCTGATTGAAGGTAGGAGAAAGAGACTATCATCGCCATTATCATCGTCATCATCCTTTGACCACAGAATGAAGACCACCCCAAGCCGTTGCCATCTATCACGGCTCTGCGGTGCAGCAAACCCATCTCAGAAGGCGAGCCGTCTCGTCACCCCGTTTTTGAAACGGAAGAATGTTTGAGGCATCATTCCACGATCGAGACACAAAATTTTATTTATTTATTTCCGTATAAACGTTCAGTTTAAAAGGGTCCGCAAATCTCGAGCAGGGAACATTCGCGAGCTCAGGGACATCATCGCGCCGACAGCGTCGTATTGACTGTTCATAAAAGTGGGCTTTGGCAGGACGCGTCACGAGAATGGGTGGTGGTGTTGCCACGTGTGGTTTAACTGTATTCTCAGTTTCGTGACTGCAGGGATTCATCTTATTGGTTCTTTCGGTAAAGTCACGTAGAAGGGAAATAATAATATGAATATAAAACAATAAAAATTCTCACGACGTTTCGACTGCAACACAAGCAATCGTCATCAGGTGAAATGATTTCACACCTGATGATGATTGCTTGTGTTGCAGTCGAAACGTCGTGAGAATTTTTATTGTTTAATATTTATATTTTATTATTTCCCTTCTACGTGACTTTACCGAAAGAACCAAGAATATGTATTCTCAGTGTTTATAGTTGTTGTCAAGAATGAGCCTTTTGCCTGTTTACTTTAGATGGTCACAAAAAAAACAACTCTCGTGTCTGCGGAGGTTGTTGCGGATGCGCCGCTGCGTTTGCTGTCCGATTTGCTTTCGGGTTGTTCGGCACGATGTCCGACATTTCGCAGCAGGAACTTCCCCGACTTCTTCATGATTTCATTTTCCCAGAGCAGCTCCCGGCGGAAGAGTTGCGCGGCACAACCGGGAATGGCCACGCTGCAGTCTAAAACATTGCCGCATGTTAAAAAAAGGTACGAGGCCTTTCAACATCACATTTCTAGGTTACTGTGGACCGGTTTTTTTTCGAACCGAGATATCAGTCCAAGTAGCAGTGCGCGCGTGTTAAAAGCGTGATGGGGGAGCGGTGGTGCAGTGGATAGCGCGCTGCCCTACGAACTGGACACGACCAACACCAGTGACGATTATCTCAACCGGTCCTGGGCCTCACCCCCCACCCCCTATGTTGACTCAGCCTCAAATAAGTACCGGGTACGATGCATAAACATCGTGTGTCGCGTCGGCCTTCATGGGTGCATGCTAACAGCACTTGGCCCAGGAGTTCTGTGAAGGCTAAGCGAGGAGGGAGGGAGGGATTGGGTTGTCTTTGCAAAAGCTTAACATTCTGGGCAAGCGTCGCGTCTCACGACGTCTGTGTATCTTCTTGGTTCTTTCGGTAAAGTCACGTAGAAGGGAAATAATAAAAGAATAAAAAAATTACATAATTATTTTATTTTATTATTTCCCTTCTACGTGACTTTACCGAAAGAACCAAGAAGATGAATCCCTGCAGTCACGAAAGCTTTAAATCGAGACGTCTGTGTAGTTTGTGTGTAACGAACCCCCATTACATTTCGCTTTAAAGCTTTCGTGACTGCAGGGATTCATCTTCTTGGTTCTTTCAGTAAAGTCACGTAGAATGGAATTATTTAATGTTTTATTTTTATTATTTTATTATTTCCATTCTACGTGACTTTACCGAAAGAACCAAGAAGATGAACCCCCATTAGCAAAAAAAACTAATTATACATCGACTTCAATTTCAGGGGCAAATAAGAAGTTTGCGTACGGGCGAGAAAGATAATCGATGCGCGTCTGACTTCCCCCCCCCCCCCCCACAAGGGGACCGACAAGTTCGATCGTGGACGATGTCTCATCATAAACGCGCCACCTTCAACAATGTAGCTTGGGGGGCACGCGCGGGGGCCAGGGCGTTGCTGCTTTTGGCTCCGCAAGAGATTTTTTTTCGTTGTTGCGGGGAAGCTCTCTCTCTCTCGCTTGAGTTTTTTTTTTGGCACACTGTCTAAAACTGGTAAGTCTGGTGGCGGCGTCTCTTACAGCCGTTCACCTTCGGGCTGCTCACAGCCAACGCGGGCTGGTTTGGAGGAGTGTACGCTCGCTGCGTTTACAATATATGTGTGTGAAGTGTGTAATATCAATAGATATGCGAGGTATGTAATAGCAATATATATGAAGGACACAATATCAGTATATATGTGAAGTCATAATAATATGTGAACTATCTAATACTGTATCAGATTGTACCCAGATTGTAAGTGTTATGGATTTGCTCTCCAACACACATTGGTGTGCTGTACTCGTGAAGAGGAGTCGGAGACTGGTTTAAGCACTTCGTTATACTGGTAGGAACCTCCTGGTTACACCAGCCCACAGGGGATTATTGTGTCCGTCGTGCAGGGAGGGGCTGGGTGGGAGGGAGGAGCTGGTTGGGGGGGGTGAGGGTGGGGAGGGGCTGGGTGGGGAGGGTGGGGCTGGGTGGGGGGTGGGAGGGGTGGAGCTGGGTGGGGAGGTCACCCCGTGGTGCCCTTATAAAACTCAACGTTTAACCTACTCACGCCGGCTTGTGCCCGACCTCACAGTCGGGCATATTTGCGGAATACACCACGCCGCCGTTGACCCTGGCCATTGACCGAGCAACCCAACGTTCCTACCAGCTCCCTCCGCAGGAATGTGTTTCTTCAACCCACAGCCACACTCGTTCTCAAAACCAACCTCGAACACGCGTTTCACAGCCCCCCCGGTTTGAAACCCTCCAACACCGCCCTCGTTCCTAATCCACGTCTCTGACGTAATTGCCCTTTAATCCCCTGACCCCCGTCGAGGGCGTTCCCGTGCGTGTGATTGGTGTGTGTTGAGTGCGGAGATTGCGTGAGATTGGCTCGGACAATCCCCTACACAAGTCACGAATTGGCCACGTTCTGTTTACGTAACAAACCTTAATAATTGGCTTTACTATCCGGCTTCGCCCGGGACTTGGATTAACCACGCCCGGCCGCCTTTGTCTCCCCAGTGGTGATGTTCACACACCACACCAGTTACTCGTTTGAGGCTGAGTCGACCTAGGGGAGGCTCAGGACCGGTTCAAATAATCGTCACCGGTGGTGGCCGTGAGCGGGAATCGAACTCGGGTCGCCGGGTTCATAGCGCGGAGCGCTAACCACTTCACTTCAATGCGTTACGCCTCCACATGCGTGGGTCACGTGACAGATTTGACGTCACAGCTCACTTGCTGTGCAAAAAATATATGTGCATTATTGAGCTCCCCCCCCACCAAAAAAACCCACAAAAGTGTATTTTAATAATTGTTGCATGGTGTACAGTCTGGAAAGTACCCACATGGCAAATTTCCAGTGTGTTGCATGTCGGGAAGTACGCTGAACTTTTTGAACAGACACAAATATTCACAACTTTGCCTTTTATATATATGGAGATATAATATCAACGCAAGCTTGATGCACGGGTTGTGTGTGTTTGCGTGGCTCTGTGTAGTGGCCAGCGTGCTGCGCTTGCGAGCCTGGCGACCCGAGTTCGATTCCAGCTCGTGGTCAACACCAGTGACGATTTTCTGAGTCTTGGGCCTCCCCTATGTCGACTCAGCCTCAAATGAGTACCGGGTGCGGTGTGTAGTAAGCATCGCCACTGGGGAGACAGGCAGCTGGCCGTGGTTTTGCCGGCCGTCATAGGTGCTCACTAACAGCACTTGTCCCAATAGCCTGTTAAGGCTTTAGGACCTTATTGCTATAAAAATATAAAAAAGTAATAATGATTGCTATGCTATGTAAAAAAAAACTTTGCTAAACCTTGGCCACAATATCTGGACTTGTCTTCATTTAACAATGCATAGATTCCTGTTTATGTGATTATGGTTGTACTTTATTAATCCCTAATCTCAAACATTACATACGATGAAATAAGAAATGTTAAAAAAGTTAAAACGGAGCAATACAATACACTATTAGAAATTATTGTAAAAAAAAACATTATGAGTCCATCCCATGTGTAAGTGAATTTTTTAAATATTTTAGGCAGGAAATGGCATGAAATGAGTTTTCAAATTTAGATTTTTCTTCTGGGTTGGGACCCCCAGACCCTTTGAAGATTTGGTCTCCACCAATGTTGACTCCATGGCTACGGCCTTGCTTTAGGGGGATCTATGTCTTTCTTATTTCTAAACAAATACACAGTGGTGGCGTCGAACCCAGCGACCCGAGTTTGATTCCCGCTCACGACTAATACCAGTGGTGAATATCTGAACCAGTCCTGGGCATATTCCTGGGTCAGGAATCGTCAAACTTTAGTTGATCTGGAACCGCATGCGGCCCTTTAAGTGGCAACTTCGTGACGTTATTTATGAAGGAACCACCGTTTCGTATTCACCACGTGGATTTGTAGCTCTTGCAATATTGAGGGTTTGTTTTTTTACCGAATTCGAACAAAAAATGTTTCTTATTGTTCTTTTAGTTGCCGACCCCTGCCCCTAGGTCGACTCAGCCTTAAACGGAGCACCTGTTGCGGTGTGAAAAACATCAGCATTGTGCTCTTAGCTTTTTTCGGTAAAGTCACGTAGGTAAAAAATAAAAAATACAATAATAATTCATGAAAATAAATCAATACAGTAAATTTAGCTGTGACGGTCCCACCTGAAGACGGAGACTTGTGTTGCCTCCGAAACGTCGTGATTTAATTGATTTATTTGCATATATTATTATTTTTTATTTTTTACTTACGTGACTTTACCGAACAAACCTAAGAGTATGAATCCTTGCAGTCACGAAAGCTTCAAATCTAGAATCAGCATTGTGGCCGGACAAAGGTGGCCGGGCGTGGTATTGGCCACCCACCCCATCGCGTGCCGTGCCGGCCTTACATCGGACATGCGCCCTGATGCTACTCGCTAACAGCACTCGCCCCAAAAAACCTGTTGAAGGCTACACGGGGAGGGATTTTTGTCTCGGCTGCGATTCAAATACAGCACGATTGCTTCGCTGTCTCGAGCGCCCGATGCACACTGAGAAGAGATTTCGCGAGAGGGCAGTTGCGTGAAATGTCTTCATTGACGAGGTGACGCTGGCCTGGCGCGGATTTAAATCGGAGTCGAGCTCATGTTCCAGTCAAGTTGTTTCATGCGTCTGAGCCAATCACGCTTTGTTGCGTATTTGTACCTTGTGTGTGTGATGTGTGCACTTGTGCTTGCTTTAACACTATATATTCACTAGCAGAAGTACCCGGCGTTGCCCGGGTGAAAAATATATTTCTTAATAACCTTACATATATACACAGATGGGCTGCTACCCCCCCCCCTCTCCAGCCACGATCTCCTCGGCCGCTGTGCAGTACGTACGGCCTATAGTGTGGTGGGGTGTCGAGGCCTAGTACCGTGCAGAGCCTCCGGCCTCGCCTAAATTGCCCACCCGGCTGAGGCTGGGTACTGGGGCCGTTACCCCCCCCCCCCCCCCGCGCTACAATAATACTGTCTAATCGCTATAATTTTATTATTTACCGACCCTATAATAGTAATTGCACACATTGTGGTGGGGGGGGAGTGAAGAGGACGTGAAACTTTTATGAATTTACCTCAGAGTCGCGTGTTAATGCGTGCGCATATTTTTAACGGGAATTAAAAATGGCATCCACCCCGCAGCGAATGCGTCGCTACCCGTTGCCAGGGGCAACCGCCGTGGTAAACCAAACGGACCAATCGTGTCTTGCAAATCCCTCACATTTTGTCCAATGAAACTGCGTATGGTCCGGCGACACACAGACAGACAGACACACACACAGACAGACAGACAGATTTGCGATTTTATATATATATAGATGTCACGGCTGACACACTTAGAACCTTCTGAGTATGGGGCCGTCCATAAATGACGTCACGCACCTAGGTGGGGGGGGGGGGGGTCAGACATGTGACGATGTGTGACGAGGGATGGGGTGTTTGAGAAATGTGACGTCACATCAAAATGCGCAACTTTAAATAAATATAAACAACACGTTCTACTTAATTAAATAGACTTTTTAATAAATGTTTTCTCCTACAACATCAGAGTGCAGCGCCACATTAAATACGCACTACAATGACAATAGTTTAAAGCGATTTGAAGCTTGTATTTTTTTGGGGGGGGCGGGGGCAGAGCTTTGTGACGTCATATTTGCGGGGGGGGGGGGGTCTGACTTTTCAAGCGGAGACCCTTCCGCGAGCAGTGACGCGAGCAGGCAATTGCAGAGCTGCGCCTGTACACACGTGCACTGTATATATTACCGTTCTTATTACCCCAAGCCTGACGACGCTCCTGGAAGAGAGAAAAAACACCCCAGCACTGGAGCCAGTGGGAGGGTACACGGAACATAACAAATAAATAAAACCGGCGTGCGCAGTGTGTCTCTCGCCCCCTCCGTCTCTCTGCGTGGGACTAAGAGGACAGTGTTGGGTGTGGGTGGTGATGGTAGGGTAGGGAACGTGCCAAGATCTTGACACCCTCCCCCACGTCACAGGAGACAGGGGGGGGGGGGTGGTCCCCACGCGGCTGCAGCCACGCAGCTTGAATGACCCCCAGCCCGCCCGCCCCATCCACTCGGAGGAGTCATTCGACACTGCGCGCTCGCTCGCTCGAGAGCGAGAAAGAAAGAGCGCCTCCGTCCGCCAGTCCGTCGCCAGAGACGCAACACCACCGACTCTCCTTGCCGTGAACAAGCTACAGGGGCAGGAGGTGTTAGTGGAGGAGGCAAATAAGAAACAGCAGCAGCAGCGACTTGGGTCGTCAATGAACGCTTAGAGCTGTTGGGTTGGGGGGGAGGACTGGGACTGGGGTTTGGAGCACTTCGAAGTGGGCGACTCGGACTCCCCGCGAAGTGGTGAGTTGCGATGGGACTTGCGAGGGATCTTTGTTTTGTTTTCTTCTTCTGCTTCCCGTCTCGAAGTCTCGACGCTTCGTAGCCAGTGGCGTGTCGCTCGTTGCGTTTCGTTCGCAGCTTTCGCGCAGTGCGCGGTGAGCGGTTTCAGGGCCTGCCCCTAGGTCGGCTCAGACTGAAATGCGTGCCCGCTGCGATGTGTGTAAACGGCGGCACTGGGGAGACAAAGGCGGCCGGGCGTGGTGCTTGGCAGCCCACCCCCCCGCCCGCCTCGTGTGCCGTGCCTGCCTTCAGAAGTTGTTGCTACTTGCTAACAGCACTTGCCCCCACATTCTCTTAAAGGCTATACGGGGGATCTTTGTCTGTGCTGTTCACATGATGATCGCTGGAAGGGGCCGTGTCAGTGTTTTATTTGCGTAACGAAGATAAATATCACCTGTATAGGCTTAACAGACTGTAGGGACACGCGCTGTTAGCGAGCGGCGGCTATGAAGGTCACACACGCACGCATAGAGACTCCGTGCACAGGTAGTCCTCTACTTACGGTGGAGATGCGTTACGACGATCCCATCGTAAGTCAAAAATAGCGTAAGTCGAAGATGGCCTCGCCTACCCAGGAGTCTTAAAGAATGGTGATAATTTAGAAAAACAGAGCGATTAACAGTACCGTACTGTATAAACTATATACTGTGCGTATTTATTAATTACAATACTGTATTGCACAGTCAAATGTAAAGTAAACAAAAACCAAGGTAAATTCTTAGCTTACCTATATGAACTGCAATTTAATAGAAAGTTTTTTCAGGGAACAATCCTATCTGCTATAAAAAAAACGTTTAATATGCATTCGTACACGCTGCTGCGTTTGCCTGCCGCGCGAAATTTTAAATATTTAACAATTTTGTCGTATCGCCATCGTAAGATCGAAATATCGTAAGTCGGACCATCGTAAATCGGGGATTATCTGTCCTGTGTGTGTGTGCCCGTGAAACATTTGTGTTTGTTACATTGTGAGGGATAATGCGATCTCAGTGAGTTTCGTACACTCGTTGAATATCGGGCCGGATCGGAATACAACGTTTTTTTTTGTTATTTACTCTGTAATTGTACCATAATTACAGGTTTCAAGTATATGCAGTCAACTTTGTGCAGCGTGCATCACCGTCGCATGTACAATGCGGGTAACCGATGCGAAGTTGTGTCCACTTCATATCGGCTTCATTGTCTCACTCAGCGAACCCAGACAAAATGAACACTTTCGCGACCAATATCCATAACACGTGTGTCGTTAAACCCGCCACCACCCGACACAGCCAATTAGTAATGTCGTACTGAGATTGTAAATGTTGTGGCTTGGCTCTCCAACACACCGCCGTGCTGTACTAATGACGAATTGGCCACGTTCTGTTTACGTGACAACCCTTACTAATTGGCTGTGTCGGGTGGTGGCGGGTTTAACGACACATTGATATATTTACGCGATATAACCCAACAAAAACCTGTGTCACAGCCAGACAAAATTGCTTGCCGCGCTGATGATGGGCATCGTATGGAGCTGAGGGTTTAGCAGGAGGCCTGAAGCAGTTGAGAAGTTTCAGCTGACGCCGCTACCCTGTAGCTCAACATGGCAGTCAGCCGTGAGTAAAGCCAACCATTGCACAGCGAATAATATTTGAGGGGTCCACATGAAAAACATTCATTTTTTCCTCCAATGTGAATCTGTGGGCTACTATGTGTGAGTCTCTGCGTTACTTTGTGAGTGTATTTGTTCTATGTGTCAGTCTATGGGTCTCTTTGAGAATCTATGCTTGTCCACGTGAGTCTATGGGTTTGTGTGAATATATGGGCCTTTTTTAAGTCTACGTGTCTTTTTGTGAGTGCATGGGTCTCATTGTGAGTATGTGGGTTTCTGTGTCGTTAGTCGATGGGTCTCATTGTGAGTCTATGGGTCTCTGTGTGAAAGTATGGGTCTATGTGTGAGTCTATGGGTCTCTGCGTGAGTCTATGAGTCTCTATGTGAGTCTATGGGCCTCTGTGTGAGAGTATGGGCTATACAATAATATAGCGTCTCAATGTGACCTTCATCAGATAAGGATAACACATCTTCTGCATCAACAACATCGTGGCCAGGGCTTAAATTTTCACAGTTTTTTTCCCCGGATCGCTAGTAGACTGGAGTCGGTGGCATGTGATGAGTAATCACAGCCATCCGGAGAGGCACATAATACTGGATGTGGTGTGCCGGGTACATAAATATTTCCCGAGTTGCTGGTAGAGTGGAGTAGAGGGCATGCAACTATGAAGTATACTGGAGTAGGCGACGGTGGCGAGACGTTAACTACCTCGCCTGGTGTACAGGAGGTCGTGGGTTCAATCCCGACCCTGACGCCTGCTGCTGTATATTTGGGGTTTGTATGTTCTCTCCCCCTGGTCGTTTGGATTTTGGTCCGGGACCTCCGGTTTTCCCCTCTACTTTTAGAAACTTGTGTTTAGTATATTTGGCAGCTATGCATTTCCACGTGATAAGCCACTTTGTTCAGCTAATATTTGTGATAGCGAGGTCGCTTCTGAAAAAGAGCTACATAGCTCAGTGGGCCTTACCTGGTAAAATAAAATAAAAATCGTTTAAAGTAGCCACAACCATAGCAGAAGAGTATACTGGATGTGGTGTGCGGGGTGGCTCAATGCTAAGAGTGAGCAGCTCGCAATCAGAAGGTTGCGATGCCAAATTCGAGGTTGGAGGTTGACTCAGCCTATCATCCATCCCTCTTGGGTACGGTAGTTAAAATAGGTTCCACTATGTGGGGAAGTCAACAGTGGTTGTCCTATGGACATACTCTCCTCGGCCATAGCCACGTGGAATTCCAATCATGGGCTTAGGGTTGTAAAGAGAAGATTAGCACTGCCACAATGCTAAGTTGAGCAGGAAATCTGGTTGAAATTTTACCTTTTTAAAAATCCTTTATATTAAGTTTACTTTCGCGCTTGCTTGCTTGCGCGCTTACGACCGTGCAAAAATTTTGGTCGTTTTTTAACCCACTTCCCGTGATCCAATCGAGCTGACATTTTGCACACAGACTCGTTGTGCGTGACAATTTATTTTCGTGAAATTTTTTTCTCCAAAATGTTACACTTTTTAGGAAAAAAAAATTATATTTAATTACCAATTGCTTAATGGTGGCAGGCAATCATTTGACCCATAGGTGGCAGCCATCTCAAGCCAGAGGACGAGAGGACTCTAGCCGCCACGCATATAAAGGATTTATAGTGAAAAACTTTGTTTTTACGGGTTAATTTTTATAAAACCCGGGACAGACCCCGGGCTGCGTTAATCCTCTGATCGCAGTTCCTCCGGCGTTGTAAAAAAAGAAAGGAGCAGCCACCTGCCACACGTGATGAGTCAACTGGGGCAAGGTTGGCTTGGGACGTGTGCAGACAAGACTGACTGCAGACGCGACTGGAACATTCAATTCCTGCCACGGCTTCAAGAGCCCGCCACCCGCCAGTGATTAATACACAGGCGGACAATAACAGTACGTCTCGTGCAGATTTCTGTCCCTCCGCATGTAATTCGGTTAATGTGTTGTCACGGCTTTAATGCACGGTTTTACGGCACTTTTATTGTAGTTGGAATGTTGAACATTGCGCAACTGGTATATACATATACAAAAAACTTATTTTTTACACATCCCATCAGAGAGTGCATCGTTTTAAGCGGCATTATCGGTTCAACACAAGCAAACCTCTGAACCGGTTTCGACACGTGGTGTCTCATCAGCAGAGTGAGGCCTGCTTGAACAGATGCTGCTGGACTGTTGCCAGTTATTGGCAAGGATCCTGTCTTTAAGATAGTCTCACATGGGTTGGACCAGATGACGCCAAAAGGCGCACAACTCAAAGACAATGCACCATCAGAGTAGGCTCTAAGGAAAGCTGTCTCGGGTGTGGACCAATCAACTTCAAGGACAGTGCATACATTATCACAGTTATGTTTTTTGTTTGCATTATGGCTGCAGGTATTGTGGTCTATGCAAACATGACTCCTCGTAAAAAAATGTCAGTTTTGTTGCCAGATAGAAGGGTAAAAAAACTATTATAATATTTTTTACTGGCAAATGAGGTTCCAATGGTGTAAATGCTTACCCCGAGCTCTCGTACTCTGATGGTGCATTGTCTTTGGACCGGTTTCGACACGCGATGTCTCATCAGCAGAGTCAGGCCTGCCTGAACCGATGCTGGTGAACTGCCAGTGCTGATGAGCGTGACCCCGCCTCCCCACCCCGTGCACATTGAACCACGGGGACTGTTGCACTGTACACTAATTAACATCGTGATAACAAAGGTATCTGTGTTGTGTCAAATATGCCGGAAGGGAGGAGAGCCAAGTTGGTCATCGCAACGATGCCTGGAACTCTTGGCTCTGAAACAGTCTGCGAGCTCGTGATGTGGGTGATGTCATATGCTGCGAAGAAGGGCCATTGCCCGAAACGTCGCCTGCTACTAATATTATATCATGGGACCTTTTTTGCCAGTATCAAAGGATTAAAAATGAGAATAGGCCAATCGGAGGTTGTTCGCATGCTCACCACAAGTACGTGTGGTTAATGCAGACCAGAGGTGGCAAACGGGTTTTGATTCCTTACCCGTACCCGTACCCGGCCGTACCAGGGTCGCAAATGGGTACCCGTACCCGTACCTGGGTATGGGTAGCCAGGTATCGGGTAGGGTACGGGTATCGAGTACCCGGTTGCGACCTCTAATGCAGACTTGCGAAAGGGTTCTATTTGGTGTTCGAACATCTTAACACAACTGCTTTATTGCCAGTAAGGTTAAAACGTATTTCTCACATTGTTGTTATTGTATACGTTTACTTTGAAGGCCACGGCGTTAATGACGAAGTTGTTGAGTGTGTGTGTGTGTTTTTGTCACGAGTGAAGTAAGTTCCGTTGACAATGGGGAGCACACACGGCAGCAATCATTGCCCCCTTCCACTACGAAAAGTTGGCAGGACCCTCCTGAAGACGACTCGTGAGAGTCAGGGGGACGGTCCTGAGTAAACAAGTACAATAAATTCTAGATTTGAAGTTTTCGTGACTGCAAGGGTCCATACTCTTTGTTTTTTCGGTAAAGTCACGTAGGTGAAAAATAAAAGAAAGAAATAAAGAAAAGAAAATACTTATTTTTTTATTTTATTTTTTTACCTACGTGACTTAACCGAAAAAACTAAGAGTAAGTACAATAAAATAATATAAAAACATCATTCATGCATTTGATTTAAATGTCACAGCGGCCTGGCAATTAGTGCAGCTGTTTAATCAAAATCATCATCATCGGCCATGCTCAATCCACTGCTTGGTGAAGGCCTCACCAAGTCACCACCGCCACCATCTCTCGCGATCGATAGACGCAACAGTCCACCCGGCACTTACGCACGGACTGATTTCATTGCTCTTCGTAAACTTCCATCGAGTTAAAGGGGTGCCACGGTGGCTATGAGATGTGAACTCCCTCGCCTGGTGTACAGGAGGTCGTGGGTTCGATCCCATCCGTGACGCCTGCTGCTGTATATTTGGAGTTTGCGTGTCTCTCTTCCCCGTGGTTGTGTGAATTTTTTCTCCGTGTCCTCCGGTTTCCTCCCCCCACATTTATAATGAATGTGCGTTCAGAGTATTTGGCTGATATAAATTTCCACATGAGGCCCGGTCGCTTCTGACAAAGAGCTACAGTTATAATGGTCTTGTAAAGTTATTTCTGAAAGTTGAACATTGTGGCCACTTTCTCATGCCCGAGTCCCAACTTAAGAAGAGAAAATGACCCACGACAACATTTTATCCACTTACTCAGAGCCCACGGTCATTTATATCCGTGGTATAGTGTGCGCATTGTACATTGCATAATTATATGTATTACATATCAAGACTGAAACAAGAATGATAACTGCCACACGAACAAACACGATTTGTCAAATATTTGTTTAGAGAAAAAGGTAATGCATCTCAGAACAGGTTCTGCCTTCTTACATACAGCACTGCACCCTGAACACGTGTCTGTGTGTGTAACATGAAGTTACATAAATACATTAACCTCCTTTCTATCTTTCCAAGTCAAAATTAAATAACTGTTAATCTAGCAACTTATAGGCTTAGCAGGCCAATGTTGATCCAGTAGGGGTTGTTTCTCAGCCAAACTGTGTCCCGGTTTAAAACTTCTGGGCTGTTTCATGAATGTCATTAGCTGTGATGCTCATTCGAATCCAAGGCTTTTGTGCTCGCTTGAAGTCAGGGATAAGCAATCTGCTCCCCCGATTCATATTTGCCAACGGTTGCCATGGTGGCTGTGAGATGTTAACTACCTCGCCTGGTATACAGGAGTTCGTGGGTTCGATCCCAACCCTGACGCCTGCTGCTGTATATTTGGAGTCTGCGTCTCTCTTCTCTCATCATAATTTTCATCACGATGGCTAGGAGATGTTAACTACCTCGCCTGGTGTACAAGAGTTCGTGGGTTCGATCCCAACCCTGACGCCTGCTGCTGTATATTTGGAGTCTGCGTCTCTCTTCTCTCGTCATAATTTTCATCACGGTGGCTAGGAGATGTTAACTACCTCGCCTGGTGTACAGGATGCCGTGGGTTCGATCCAGACCCTGACGCCTGCGGTATATTTGGAGTTTGTGTGTCTCTCTCTCTCATCATCATCACGGTGGCTAGGAGATGTTAACTACCTCGCCTGATATACAGAAGTTCGTGGGTTTGATCCAGACCCTGACGCCTGCGGTATATTTGGAGTTTGTGTGTCTCTCTCTCTCATCATCATCACGGTGGCTAGGAGATGTTAACTACCTCGTCTGATATACAGAAGTTCGTGGGTTCGATCCAGACCCTGACGCCTGCGGCATATTTGGAGTTTGTGTGTCTCTCTCCCCATGGTCGCGTGGATTTTTCTCTGGGTTCTCCGGTTTTCCCCTCCACATTTAGAATCAGCATCACGCGTTTGCTGCTATAAATGATCCACGCGACGATAAGCCACTTCGTCGCTTCTGAAAAAGATCCGCACAACTCAGCGGGGCCTTACCTGCTCAAAATAAAACCAACCAAAAAGTTTAGTTTCAATAAATAGTTTTCGCAGTAGTGTACGTTGAACTTCTGTTCACTGCAGACGATGCATTTGAAAAGCAAAGGGCAAACACAGCAGAGTTGACCACAGCACACGAGCCCTGCTGCTGCTGCTGCTCGCTGTGTCGTGTGTTCGTGGGGTAAGCGGTGGCGTTGCGGTTAGCGCTTCGCCACGAACCCGGCGACCCGAGTTCGATTCCTGCTAACGGCCACCGACACCAGTGACGATTATCTGAACCGGTCCTGGGCCTCCCCTGGGTCGACTCAGCCTCAAATGAGTACCTGGTGTGGTGTGTAGTAAACATCGTCAGTGGGGAGACAAAGGTGGTCGGGCGTGGTGCTGGCCACACACCCCCTCGTGTGCCGTGCCGGCCTTCATCGGTGCTACTCACTAACAGCACTTGCCCCAACAGTCTGTCAAGGCTATGCGGGGTCTCGTTATTTTTGTGTGTGTGTTTAAAGAGTCCGGGCGCTCGGGGGGGTTTTGGGAGCCTCGGTTCCACTGTGAAGGACGACGACGATGATGATGCAGCACTTCGTGAGAATGCCGGACAGCTCGTGCGCGCGAGCGCTCATTTGGTGTCCGCTGACAAAGAGGCCGATTGTTTGGAGCAACGCCCGCCCCGTGTTGTATCAGCAGTAGCAGCAGCATCAGCACTAATGGCACTCATGAGGGCCGGCTGCCTGTCTATCGCTCGACGCAGATGGAAAACAATCCCATCAGTGTACAGTGCAGAATTCTAACATCGCAAAGCTTTGCTCAGGGTTGCCCATTTTAAAAGAACGAGGATTCCCATCATAGCCTTGTCTTTGATTAAGGCCGGTGTGGTCAGAACCATGCCCGTCTGCTTTTGTCGGTCTGTTACAGGCGATCACTTTAATCCGAGTCAATTTATGGGATGCCCACAGCAATTCCTGACACCACAGAGACATCGTGCTTGATTCCCAGCCGCGGCTAACGTCACCAGGCCGCAACTGACCAGCGCGGTGAAGTACGGTCAAGCGACCCCTTCAGGGAGGAGGCCCCCCTCGTTCAGCGGCGGAGCGACTGTGAGATTTACACGCGCTCTCTACGGCCCTCCGCTGCTGCTCTGTGTTCGCGCACGTATGGAATACTGTATTTGTAATTGAATGCCGTGTCCCCCCAAGGGGTGGTTTCAATGTGGCAGTTTAAATACACTTTGCGGTAATTATTGGCACGCCGTGCGTGTTTCCACGCGCGCAAACACACATGCGCGCATTGAGAATAAACATATATCGAGTTGGGTGTTCGTGCGCGTTCACTAAAGTAAGTGCGGGGGCTTGGGCAGGACGCTGGTCGCGAGAAGGGGACAATGGGAGATGGTCAATGACGAAGATGGATCGGCAGCCAGGGGATGGGACACGTCCAGATGGGGCTGGCCGCCGAGGAGATGGAGCTATGAAATCCTAATGTGTGCATGCGCTGGCCGGGCGGATTTCTGTGATACATCGCAGGACCGTGCATACGTTACGTACGCATGTTGAACTTATTTTGCACCGTACGCAGCCAACTGTGCTAATTGGAGATGCAGGGGAAGGACAGCAAACTAAACGAAAAAAGCAGTTCCGAAGATATTCGTTTTCAATTTAGAATGAGTTTGGCGACTGCTTGCAGAGACCTTCATCCAGTAGTGAATTGACCATGGCTAACGGTGTTCACGACGGCCGCTTCAGATGAGCGCCACCTCATGAGTGACATCACGACCCAATGAAGGAGATGCCATGAATGCCGCACCTCCGATTAGCGCGGTTGGCCACGTACGGTGCGAAAAGAAGTTCAAAGTACATACATGCATACGACACTAATTGTCGCATTAACTTGCGGCGGTGGGAGACACGCCTGTAGCCTGGCACTCCGGTGCAAAAATACCTTTTGGAACCGTGTGGCAGAGGTCGAAAACGGGTTTTGATTCCTTACTCTTACCCGGCCGCACCAGGGTCGCAAACAGGTACCCGTACCCGTAGCCGGGTATCGGGTAGGGTACGGGTATCGGGTACCCGATTGCGACCTCTGCCGTGTGGAACCGCGCGGCTTTGTGAATCTCTCGATCCACCGCTGGGTTAGCTGTGAGGGGGTCAGGAGAGAGCAGTACAGGTACTCCTCTACTCACGAACGAGTTAGGTTCCAGAGGTCTGTTCGTAAGCCGGTTTGTTCCTAAATACAATTTTATTCCCGTCGATTCCAAACATGGTGTACGGCATGTACACTAAACACGGCAAATGGCTTCAAAGTTGTATAATCTGCTGTAGACGTAGATGCCACTGGGTCTTCATGTTCTGCGGATGTAGATGCCACTGGTTATTCATTTTCTGCAGATGTAAATGGGATTAGTTCTTCATGTTCTGAAGATATAGATATCACTGTTTCTTCATGTTCTGTAGATGTAGATGCCACTGGTTCTTCATGTTCTGCAGATGTAGATGCCACTGGTTATTCACGTTCTGCAGATGTAGATGCCACTGGTTATTCACGTTCTGCAGATGTAGATGCCACTGGTTCTTCACGTTCTGCAGATGTAGATGCCATTGGTTCTTCATGTTTTGCAGATGTAGACGCCACTGGTTTTTTGTGTTCTGCAAATGTAGATGTCACTGGTTCTTCACGTTCTGCAGATGTAGATGCCGCTGGTTCTTCACGTTCTGCAGATGTAGATGCCACTGGTTCTTCACGTTCTGCAGATGTAGATGCCACTGGTTCTTCACGTTCTGCAGATGTAGATGCCACTGGTTCTTCACGTTCTGCAGATGTAGATGCCACTGGTTTTTCACGTTCTGCAGATGTAGATGCCACTGCCGCCATTTATTGCACTGCGGTTGAACTTACCACTCTCGGTCCGAACAGGCAACTGGACGTACGGATCAGGTTTGTTCTTATCTCTGAAAGTTTATCAGTCGAATGTTCGTAATTTATTTTTTTGGAGTGGGCGGCGCTGCCGGTTCAGTGGGCGTGTCTGTTGAGAACTGACTGGAGCCTGAGACCCAAGTGTCCCGGCTGAGCCTCCCAACAATAAAAATCCGACGGCTGTTAACGTCGTTCCTTGACTTCTCAGATTCGAACGCAACCCGACCAACTTCGGCTGCCAGGATGAATACGACCTCGGAGCCAGCCGGGGGCAACACCAGCGGAACCACGAGCAACGTTGCGCTCCAGACAACCGCCCACCACGGCGCGGCGAGTTCGAGTCCCGCCCTGAGCACCACCTTACTGAACAACCTGACGTCAACGACGCTCAATGCAACCCAAGGTGTCACGGCGGGAGGAACCAAATCTCTGCTCAGTGAAGGTACAGAGACTCAACGTCGCACTCACAAACGTCCTACACTGTTGTGGCGAGCGCAGTTAGCGAGCACCTCTTGAGACTGGCACGGTGGACGATGGGGTCGTTGTGGTGAGAACCACTCCTGGCTGTCATTGTCTCCCCGCTACTGATGGCTAATACCCCACACTGAGTATTAATTTACGGCTGAGTTGACCCTGTGGATACCCAGGCCTGTTTATGATATCACTATCCACTCTCCACTGATGTTGGCCTTGGCTGGGAATCGACTACAGGTCTCCTGGTTCGTAGTACAGTGGGCTAACTTACTGCGCCAATGCTTGCCGCATGCAAACACACACGTACATATGTGACAGATATCTCTTTCATAGCGTGTGCAAACTTGGAGCACAAGTGATGTCAGCAAGCACCTATTGAGTCCAGACACACACATTAGGTTTGTGAGTATATCAGAATGAGTGGCAATGCATACAAAACCATCCACCTTTATCTCTCCATTGTGTGTATGTATACATGGGAACCGACACACTGATCAACATGTGTGTATACATTCAAACATTTTGAACTTCTTTCGCACCGTACGTAGCTAAATGTGCAAATTGGAGGTGCCGGGGGAAGGAAAAAAAACTAAACACAACAAGCAGTTCTAAAGAAATGAAATTTCAATCGCGAATTGCCGATGTTGACTGCACCACAGCACCACGTGGGCTCCTCATTTTAGGCTGAGTTGATCTAGGGGGAATTATGACCAAATCGCCCAGAATACGTCCGATCTCGTCAGATCTCGGTCGCTAAGCGGCGTTGAGTCTGGATGACGCCTGGATGGGCGACCGTTACCCTGCACGCCAGGCTGCTGCGGGCAGCAGCAGAAAGCAGTGCAGTGAAATCCATAGTTGTACTGCAGCTCTATGCACCCGCACGTGTGCTCGCCACCATCACCAAACCCCACACTCGCCCAAGCCTGGTGAAGCGCGGTCAAACAAACCCGTACGGCCCGCACGGCCCGCACGACGGGGAGGTGATTTGACTGTACCACGTCTAGCAGTGGATCGTGGAGAGTGCCCCAGCAAATGGTTGCCGCTGGTGTACGCGCGGTCAGGACACTGGGTCTGGGTCAGTGGGAGCCGACGCAGCACACAGATCAAAGCACAGAGGCCGGAGCGCGCGCAGTCACGCACACAGAATGCTCGAGTTGATGTTAAAATGCTGAGACCACGCTTCATTAACAATGCGGTGTAATCAGCGAGACACACTGTCCATGCAGCCGTGGGCTACGGTCAGAATCAGAATATAATTATTTACGCTGGAGGAATTCAGTGAGCCACGAAGCATCCTTCTCAGTGATGTTCAGCGGTTAGCAGCGTGGCTATGGAGCGAACAGGCGGTGCAACTGCACTGCGGCCCACAATCCGGAGGGGCCGAAATTGGAGAAGGGGCCACCCCATTTTCATTCATTCCTTGCAAAAGGGCCCATACCAACCATGCTATGCCACACTGCTATGGGAGAACCCGTTACCGTTCATGAACTGTTCTTATTTCACCAGGTAAGGCCCACTGATCGAAATAGCTCTTTCTTAGAAGCGACCTGCTCACAAATGAGAGCTCAATGAAACGTGGGAATTTATAGCAGCTAAATTCTCGAAACGCGTGTTGATTCTCTGGCGGACCCGGAGAAAAATTTACGCGACTGCAGGGAGAATATGCAAACTCCAAATATTGCAGGCCTCAGGATTGGAATCGAACCCCCGACCTACTTTTTACCATCTTCTTGGTTCTTTCGGTAAAGTCACGTAGAAGGGAAATAACAAAATAATAAAAATAAAACATCATAAAATACAATTCTTGGTGAGAATTCTTGGTGAGAATTGTATTTTATTATGTTTTATTTTTATTATTTTATTATTTCCCTTCTACGTGACTTTACGAAAAGAACCAAGAAGATGAATCCCTGCAGTCACGAAAGCTTTAAATCGAAATAAAATTATTTTTACCAGGCGAGGTAGTTAACATCTCACCAGCGTGGTGCCCTACAGCCTTGAAGCTCCAGAGTCATTTAACATTCAACCATAAAGTTGAAAGTCTGTGTGTGATTCCTAGAATATTGACTGAGAAGTTTCTATATGTATTGATTTTGATACAATTATTGCCCTGTATCGATCCACTGCTGGATGAAAGCCTCCTCTTGTCGTGGCCGTGGGAGTCAAGGAGGTAGTTTTCAGTTTCAGTTTGATTTATTTGGTATAGCCCTGTGAGCCATTCGGCTCTTGAATCGGGTGCAACCGCAACAAACAAAAAACAAAAACATGAACAAGAAAACATCTTAAAGTGACTCTGTGACTGTGCAAACAGAAAATCTAAGAAAAGACAGCAAAATATTGCAGAAAAAGCACTGTACACCAACGCTGTGTGTAAAAATCTCAGTGGGATGCAAGTCAAACTACAACAACAACAACCACAAGACAACTTAGATTAAGGCCATCAGTCTAACTTCGTACTACAACAAACAAACATGGCCAAACACACAAACATGGTCAGTGTGGGTTGTTGAAGGGGCAGCTCAGGGCTGGTTCGGATATCACTCGTTCATAACCATTGGCTCCTGCCATAGGAATGTGGAATTTTCACAGCACTCCGGGGGTGTCTCCAACATCGAAACGGAACAGGAATCTCAGCATGCTGTGCATGTCGTGGTGACGTCGCAACCGTTGAGCACATTCTGCACATTGCCTTGTGGTGATGCCAACAAGCGCGTGGTATTCTCGATGGAGGCATCACGAGGACACTGAGTGAACAACTGTATTAGACCGTTTTCACCATAACCGGAGCAATCATTGCGGTGCAGTCACCGATAATCCACACGAAAACAATAGACACGCTTTTGTATTTACATTTAAAGCTTTCGTGACTGCAGGGATTCATCTTCTTGGTTCTTTCGGTAAAGTCACGTAGAAGGGAAATAATAAAATAAAAAAATTGTAATGTTTTATATTTATTATTTTATTACTTCCCTTCTACGTGAATTTACCGAAAGAACCAAGAAGACGTTTTTGTATTTATATTTTCTTATGTTTGAGTCACCGATAAGCCACACGAAAACAAGAGACACGTTTTTGTATTTATATTTTCTTATGGTACAGTCACCGATAACCCACACGAAACCAATAGACACGTTTACGTATTTATTTTTCCTTACAGTAGAGTCACCGATAAGCCACACAAAAACCAAGAGACAAGTTTATGTATTTATATTTTCTTACGGTAGAGTTAGTCACTGATAGTCAAGACAAAATCAAGAGACACGTGTATATGTATTTAGATTGTTTACGGAAGTCACATGTAAAATTATTCATGCTCTCAGAGAGTCACTCAGCATGTCACTGAATATATTTTTAATAGCTCATTGAATTTAACAAATATTTTTTTAGCCAGATTATTACATCTCAAGATCGTGAGAGGTGGCGTTGGCTTGGGGAGGCCATCAGCCAACAGTGGATAGATGATGGCTGATCTGCTGCTGATGACAAAGATGAATGGAATCTATCCCTCTGAATAATTATTCTCCGTTTACGTTGCTCAAGCAGATTGATTTCTAAAAAGCTGGGGTGGTGGTTGGTGTGGGGGGAGGCACTCGGCAGTAGATTTTGGAAACAAAAGGGTTAATGAACACACGGTTTTTAAGGTGGAGTTGGAATGTGTGGAATGTGTGCACGCGTATACACGTAGTAGGTTACTGTTGATGGTTACCAGTGCCCAACCTCCCCAACAGCAAAGGGAGAATTCACACTTAATAATAATAATGATACAATTTATAACGCGCGCAATGTTGCCGACCGAAGACGTTAAGTGCCAGATCGCGTCGCGCTGTTCCAGGGAGACTCATCGGTTAAATGTCGAGCTCAAGGGATGCACCTTCTGGATGGTTTTCAAACGAAGAAAAGGATTGATCGCTACGAATGTGAATAGGGAGGTGGTGGCGTTTCCAGATGACGCGGGCGTGGGGCTGCGACGGATATGAGCAAGACATATAGCATTTGTTATTGCAAAAATGTGCTCAAGAATATATGTACAGTATATATAAATAAAGACAAAGAACCCCCCGTGTAGCCTTAACAGACTGTTGGGGCAAGTGCTGTTAGCGAGCACCTATGAAGGCCGAAACGGTACACGAGGGGGTGGGTGGCCAGCACCACGCCCGACCGCCTTTGTCTCCCAGTGGCGATGTTTACACACCGCACCAGGTACTCATTTGAGGCTGAGTCGACCTAGGGGAGGCCCAGGACCGGTTCAGATAATCGTCATTGGTGTTAGCCGTGAGTGGGAATTGAACCCGGGTCGCCAGGTTCATAGCGCAGTGCGCTAACCGCTACACTACCGATCCCCATATGTATGTATACACACACACAGACACACAGACAGCGCGTACATATGCTTGTTTGCATAGACACGTGTGTCGTCAGCCCATGCACCACCTCGGTAATTGATATCAGAATCTGTCGGAGGATTCCCCTGGCTGGTAAGAGCAGGTAAGCGTGCAACCCTGCAATCGCTTGCTCACGTCGCTGCCTGGAGGGTGGCCTCCGCTCGAGAGGGCATTTTTGGCCTACTCTTTCTCGGCTGGCGAGATGTCTTGGAAGTGGTCGGAGTACCGACACTTTACCCCACCGCACGCGACCAAGTTACTGTGGTCTATACTCTTAGTTCTTTCGGTAAAGTCACGTAGGTAAAAAATGAAATAAAAATAAAAAACAATAAAATCACGACGTTTCGGAGGCAACACAAGTGTCCGTCTTCAAGTGAAACTGTCACAGCAAAATATCTGTATCAAGTGAAGAGAAGTCCCAAGAGTGGTTAAGGGTTTTTTATTTTTTATATTAATTTTGATCTCATTTTTTACCTACGTGACTTTACCGAAAGAACTAAGAGTATGAATCCTTGCAGTCACGAAAGCTTCAAATCTAGAATTACTGTGGTCTGCCCGTTCATTACCTCTTGGTTGGACAGAGGTGGGGGTGATTTAAGAAACGTGTCTGTTGTTTCACTGGAAACTTCTGGATTTGCAAATAGAGTGTGCTGACCAGAAACCGTGGTGGAGAGACGTTATCTCCCTCACTCGGTATACAAGAGGTCGTGGGTTCGGTCCTCACCCTGATACCTGTATACTTGTAGTTTGCTCTTCTCTCTCCTTGTGGTTGCGTGAATTTTCTCGGGGTCCTCCAGTTTTTCTCTCCACATTTCGAATCGACGTGCGTTTAGAGTAATTGGCTGCTCGAAATTTCCAGATGATGAGCCACTTCGTTGAGCAATCATTTGGGGCTAGGTCGCTTTTGATAAAAAAAAAGATATATTCCTCAGTGGGCCTTACCCGGTCAAGTAAATAGTTAATAGTTTTTATTTTAAGCATATTTTTTTGGTTTAAATCTGTGCCTCCATTAGCTCGACTCCGCCAAAAATAAACAACCCGGTGCAGTGTTGCTGCCAACATCAGATCGGGGAAGACAAAGGTGGTTGTAGCTGTCCACGCCACGAGTTCATGCACCATGGATGTGCTGCAGGGTGCTCTCATGTGAGCTCGTGTTGTGCTGCCATTTGTTTGGTTCGATGTCCGACATTTCGCTCTGCATGCTGGGAACTTCTTGCGCAAACTAACGCTCGCCGACAGCACTTCTAACAACAGACACGAGTTCAGGCTACGTGTAAGCGTGCGTTTGCGTGCGTGCGGTGTTTTTGTGTGTGTGATGTGTATGCATGCGCACGATGGTAACGTGTAAGCAGATATCCGGTCCAGCTAGTTGCTCTGACCTCGTGGTAACCCTGGCCGTGCGTGCAAATGCTGCTTGAAGGACACATTCCATGCCCGGACTCCCCGTGCTCTCTGCATCTTCAGATACAACTTTTTGCAAACTTTTGCTTCGAGACTTGGCAACGGATTGCCAAAATTCCCGAATCCGATTGGGTTTCACTGGAATCATTTAGAGGTCACGTGTTCCCCTGTTCCGATCAACAGAAGCGAGGAATAGCGAGCCTGTATGTACAGGCGCAGCACCTGCAAGTGCACGTTCGCGCCACTGCTGGTCAAACGACCTCCACATTACGGGGAGCTGAAGAGAGCCCCTCTAAGGAGAGTACTTTGGCCTAATCTTCCACTCTGGCCAGACATCCGGGAAGAAAAGGTGGAAGTATCCACGCTTTACCCCATCACACGTCCGTGACCTACCAACCCGAACAGCTGTGGTGTTATCCTTTTTCCGTTGCGTGGGCAAGACGGGAAGCTAAGAAACTTATTTCAGCCGCCGTGTCGGGAGATCAAATCAAACCGGCGACCTCTTGATTTGCAAGTCACCTTGCACTCATCCCTTCCACCACAGCAACATAACAACAACAGCAACAACAGGCGTTCACCACTCAGTGGCAGTGACGTCGCCACGGCGCTTGAGCCAGGATATGTGCACTTTTGAGGCCACGTGAAGTGTCGAAGGCTCGCTGGCAGGAGGTCGCGGGACAGACCCCAGGTGCCACGGGTTGTCTGACCGATAGTAATACTCGCACAAGGAGGTACATTTTGTTAACCACGAGCCACGTATTGCCTCGTAGCAATTTGGCCAACAGGTATCCTGTCAGGCAGGGTTAGCGTCGGAGCATCTCCTAGTTTGCTTTCCTTCCGCTGCAGCTCCGATGAGCACGGTTGGCTATGTACGGTGCGAAAAAAGTTCAACGTATGTACATGCATAGCAAAAACTAATGAGTCACCTCGTGCGTTGAGTGGCACAGGCACTGTGGGTTATTTAAAGTATGCAGGGGAGGGCTGGTGCCATGGCCGGGAGTGCCTGAGTCATCGTCGCAAATCTCAGAGATCAAATTCCAGTGGAAGGGCTCAATGGTTGAGCCCACCAGTTGATAAAATGCGTGTCCTTTTTTTAAGCAGATAAAGTTTACAATCCCAAAAGTAATTATAATAATTATTGTAATTGTTTACCCAGGACAGCCTTAATTTGATGTCAAGAGTATTTTCAGGAGGGTCCTGTTAAGTGTTCGCAGGAGGGGAGAAGATGTTAACTACCTCGCTTGGTATCAAAGAGGTCGTGGGTCCGACCCCGACACTGACGCCTGTATATTTGGAGTTTGCATGTCTCTCCCTGTGCTCGCATGGATTTTTCCCCGGGTCCTCCGGTTTTTCCCTCCAGATTTAGAATCAACATGCGTTTAGAGGATTGGGCTGCTCTAAATTTCCACGCAATAAGCCACATTGTTGAGCTATCATTTGTGGCCAAGGCGCTTCTTAAAAAAGCTACATAGCTCAGTGGGTGGGCATTAGTAAAAAATAGTAAATAGCTGGCAGATCTTTTTTCAGAATCGGGATATTTTTCCATTAATAGTTTTCTATTTTTTGCAAGTGTAAATATTGCCTCTCGGGAGACAAAGGTGGCCGGGCGTGGTGCTGGCCGCCCACCCCTTCGGGTGCCGTTCTGGCCTTCATAGGTGCTCACGAACAGCACTTGCCCCAACAGTCTGTCAAGGCTATACGGGGGATCTTTGCGTTTTTGTCTTTGTTAACAATAGTGAGGAGGTAATGCAACGTGGCTTATAGGAGTCACACAAAACCCACAATTGAACACGATGACACTACAGCGTTGTAGTACCCGTGGGTGGATTCAAGGATCGGTCATTCCACATCTTGCGGTCCACATGCCTGTCAGTTTCAGGATGCAAGGATTGTAAGAGAGATGGCCAATGCCCGTGTCCGAAGGAAAAGTCCAATGTTACACACGTCACATTTACAACTTGCATCTTCGTATTCTTTGGGTCTTTCGGTAAAGTCACGTAGATAGAAATACAAATATCATGACGTTTCGATCGCAACGCAAGCAATCATCATCAGGCGTTGCGATCGAAACGTCGTGATATTTTTATTTCTATCTACGCGACTTTACCGAAAGATATTCTTAGGTTTTTTCGGTAAAGTCAAATAGGTAAAAAAAATTAAAATTTATAAAAGTAAAATAAAAATAAAATAAAAATCACGATGTTTCGGAGACGGAAGCTTGTGTTGCCTCCGAAACGTCGTGATTTTTATTTTATTTTTATTTTACTTTTATTAATTTAAATTTTTTTACCTACGTGACTTTACCGAAAAAACCTAAGAATATGAATCCTTGCAGTCACGAAAGCTTCAAATCTAGCATTTACCGAAAGACCCAAAGAATATGAATTCCTGCAGTTACGAAGGCTTTAAGTCAAGATTTGCATCTTGGTGTAAACAAAAATAAAAAAATGGCCGAAGAAGCCTTTCTGGAGTGTCAGGATAATGTTTTACAGACAGGTCTCTGCGCTGAACGTTTGTGCCAAATCCTGACTCGTTGCTCGAGTCCGTGGGAGGGCCCTGAGAATATCCCACACACACACACACATGAAGAGAATGTAAATGTCTCCATCTACACTTGCCAAATGCCATCAGTATAAAAATATGTACCGTGTAGTACATGGGTGGAGCGACGTAATGCTTTGTTGTTTTCGCTGTGCTTTTTTTTCCACAGAGGTAATCATAACCATTGCTGTCATCGGAGGAGTGATTGCCCTGTGCCTGCTCGCCACCATTATTTATTCCCTCGTTTTTGGGTACGTGTTGTCATTTATTCCCTCGTTTTTGGGGTCACGCGTGTTGTTGAAGAATTGAGGTTTGCATCGACAGGGCGCTCGCTTAAATGCCTCAGCATCTCAATGAGCCTTAATCTCAACTCGGCCCTTCCAATGGCACAAGAAGCCTCAGTTTCAGGATGCAGGGATTGTAAGAGAGCCTAGCCAAGGGGGCACCCGGTAGCAGCCGCCGCTGCGTGCCATGAGGCTGCCGGTAGGTGGGCCGATGTTGCTCCGTGAGTTTTTTTTTACCCCCCGCACCCACCCCCCTGAGGCAAGCAAATCCGCGAGCACGTTGCATATTGTTGTTGAACTTCTTTCGCACCGTACGTAGCCAACCGTGGCTAATCGGAGGTGCGGGCGGGGGAGAGGCTAACAAACTAAACACATAAACCAGTTCTAAAGAATGAGTTTACAATTTATATTTAAAAGTGCATCGCTCTAGTGCCTTCCTGTGTATATTGAACTTCTTTCGCACCATACGTAGCCAACCGTGGCTAATGGGAGGTACCAGGGGGGGAAGGACAACAAACCAAACATGAAGAGCAATTCTAAAATCAGTTAATTTTCAATCTATATTTATAAGGGCATAGCTCCAAGTGGCTTCCTGAATGTACGTGCCGTATATTGAACTTCTTTTGCGTCATACGTATCCGACCGTGGCTAATCGGAGGAGCCGGGGGGGGGGGGGTAAGAACAACAACACTAAACACTTGTATTTAAGAGCTTGCATCTTTTGAATCCCTGCCTCACTTGATGCAGCAAATCTGGCTGTGACGGTCCCACCTGATGACGGAGACTCGTGTTGCCTCCGAAACGTCGCGATTTTAATTTTATTTTTATTAATATTAATTTCATTTTTCACCTACGTGACTTTACCGAAAGAACTACGAGTATGAATCCTTGCAGTCACGAAAGCTTCAAATCTATAATTAACGACAAAGCAGATTCGAGCCCTTGACTCTCTGTTCTCGTGTGTTGCCCAACAGCTGCGGCAAACGAAAGCAAGTGGACGTCTCCGACGGGAAAAACCGGAAGCCCAAGAAGGGCTCCGCCGAACTCATGTCCCCGTACGTCGAGTTCCAGCCGCGGGGCTCGACGGGCGACAGCCTGGAGAGCGTGCCGCTGCACACGCAGCCCGGCAGCGTGAACGGCGTCAACGGTTCGGCATACACGGGCTTGTGAGGTGGGGGGCGGGGGGGGCGGGGGGTGGGGGCACCACCACCACTCTGCAGCTACCCCCCCCTGGCTGTCCCACGTCCCCCCCCCCCTCCACGTCCCGCACTCTTCCGTCGGGATGCTAGGTTTCACACTTCGCCCCCCCGCCTGGTTTGCGCTGCTTCATGCAGGGCCACGCGGCCACCTGCCGTTTGGCGATCGTAGCGCGTGCGCGTGTGTGTGTACGCGTGTGTGTACGCGTGTGTGTACGCGTGTGTGTACGCGTGTGTGTACGCGTGTGTGTACGCGTGTGTGTACGCGTGTGTGTACGCGTGTGTGTACGCGTGTGTGTACGCGTGTGTGTACGCGTGTGTGTACGTGTGTGTGTACGTGTGTGTGTACGCGTGTGTGTACGTGTGTGTACGTGTGTGTACGTGTGTGTACGTGTGTGTGTACGTGTGTGTGTACGCGTGTGTGTACGTGTGTGTGTACGTGTGTGTACGTGTGTGGGGAGCGGTAGTGTGGCGGTTAGTGTGCGCTGCGCCATGAACCCCGGTGACCCGAGTTCGATTCCCACTCAACAAAGGTGACGATTATCTGAACCGGTGTTGGGTCTCCCCTAGGTTGACTCGGCCTCAAATGAGTACCTGGTGCCGCGTGTAAACATCGCCACTGGGGATACAAAGGCGGCCGGGCGTGGTGCTGGCCACCCAACCCCTCGTGCGCTGTGCCAAGCCTTGATGAGGTTCTGCTCGCGAACAGCACTTGCCCCAGCAGTCTGTTAAAAGCTACACGGGGGAGGTCTTTGCCATGCGTATTCATTTTTTAAAAATGTATCATTATTTTCTCCTGGAGGGGGGGGGGGTCGGGTCGGGGGGGGGGAGCTTAAAGAATTCGTCGAGTAAATATCCTGTATATATTTTGGGGGGGGAGGGAGAGGGGACGGGAGTTTGTGGTTTCTGTTGTCATTATGAATCGGATGTTCGTCTGGCCTGGTACACGCAAGGCTGGGCAAATCATTGTGTGTGGGAACCGCTCGGGCAAAGAGCAGAGCAAGGGAACTCCTTATGGCCTCACATAGTTTTGGGGGGGGGACGATAAAAACAAATAAAACAATGGAGCACATCAGCAATTATCAATGAACTCGTTCACATTGAACATCCAATTGACGTGCGATCTCAATCTGGTCCACATCGCTCACCTCGCAACGTGTCTCCGATAATCATCTACAATTCTTCTTATCTCATTGCATCTCTTATTTTTTTTCCATCAATATCACTCGGATTTTATTAATTGAAAAGGTGGTGGGAGGGGGGGGGGGTTGGGGGGGGCAAGCGGGGAGGTTGTGGGTATGATAGGTGGGGGTAGATGGGAAGGGTGGCTATCATTGGAGATCTCATTGAGATCTGTGAACCAAATGCAGGTATTCTCTAGCAGAGGGAACAACTCATTTGGCGATGATGCTGCTGAATTTGCAGTTGGTGCACAAGATACAATTAACAACAACAAGCAACCAACTCAACACATTCGCCAAGACCACTGCCTTAAAAGAAGAATAAGAAGAAAAACATATACTTACAAGAGACGACGTTGACGGGCAATGGTCCTTCTTCAAAGAGAGAGACTTTGTATACATTGAAAAAATTGGTTTGTTACGGGGAACATTTGATTCTTTCAAGGGGCACCGTGCGGTTAGAAATGCTGACGCCTGATTAGCTGCTTAAGCGCGTCAAACACAACCCGCTCTTACGGATACGCCGCTGCCGGGGCCTACGCCGATACGCAAATCGTATTTTTGGGTGGTTTAGGCGTTGGTTGCCGCTTCATTGTCGTTCGCGTTATCGTGGAAAATAAGTTTCAACATTTTTCTTAGTGGGAAGCAAAACATTTTTATTTCAATTTTAAAGCTTTTAAAAAATGACACTAAGAAGCTGGGGATGCTGCCATAGTGGTGTAACGGTCAAGCACACCGGGGGGACTTGCAACTCAGAGGTTGCCCCAGGTTCAATCTGCCGGCGCGGCTGTTGCAAGGCTGTTGCAACGACGGTGCGAGTTTCTTCAAATCCCTCCCCCGCCTCCATCCGCCCAGCGGGCGTTAAATGGGTAACGCCGCAGTCAGGCGATCGGCAGGTAGCATGCGGTGGTGGTAGCGGTGGTGAGCTCAAGTGGGGGTCTCTCCCACCGATGCTGGGAACGTGGAAGGGAACTCTCGAGAGGCTTGGATTACATTTCCGTCGGCGGTGGAACGAGCGAGCAATCGCCTTCCGTGACCTCTGTTTAATCAAAGGCCATCACAAATGGAGTATTTTTAGTGAGAGCTATATTCGTCGGCGCTGATTGGGATTTGCCCGGAAATGTCGGTCGGCTCACCCCGTGTGTAGGAAGGTAAGAGTACTTGATGGTACACTGTAAAACATGGAATGGTCTGTGAGTACCCAACACGGAATGCGGTTGTATTGAGCATATCAAACTGATTTCGTCTAAAGGGACTCCTCTACTTATGAACGAGTTAGGTTCCAGAGGTCTGTTCGTAAGTCGATTTGTTCGTAAGTCCAACTTTACCCCCTGTCGATTCCAAACATGTTGCACGACATGTACACTAAACACAGGGAATGGCTTTAAACGTTGTATAATCTCCTGTATGTGTAGATGCCACTGGTTCTTCATGTTCTGCAGATGTAGGTGCCACTGGTTCTTCATGTGGCATCTACATGACATACAGGTTTGTTCGTATCTCTGAAAGTTCGTAAGTCAAATGTTCGTAAGTCGAGGAGTCTACATACAGTGTATAAGTATAGCAGTAATACTGTGCGGTCTTTAACCAAAGAAAAGTGGTTAGCTTATGGTATTGTGTGGTTTTTGTACATAATCTTTTCGCCCAACTGGTTCGACGGGGCTTTTCTACTGTACGTTGAAACGCCGTCAAGTTGAGGCGTAATTGTGATGTTCCGATTCGCGAGGCGGTGTGCAGGTCTGTGTAACAGTAGCAACGCTCACAGCATTAAAGTGAGAATTTTCAATCAATGGTGGCCAAACGTTGTTGCTTTTCTGCGCATGTGTTTCATTTCATACACGCACACATATATTATCTGTGCCAGACATAATCTTTCCCAAGGATTCTATCACGACCTCGCAAGTACAGTCACTGGACAATGAATTCGGAAACGATGGTAGAGCAGATTTGAAGCTTTCGTGACTGCAAGGATTCATATTCTTAGGTTTTTTCGGTAAAGTCACGTAGGTAAAACATTAAAATTAATAAAAGTAAAATAAAATAAAAATCACGACGTTTCGGAGGCAACACAAGCTTCCGTCTTCAGGTGGAACCGTCACAGCACGATAGCTGTATCAGCTTCAAATCTAGAATTTAACACTTGATACAGCTATCGTGCTGTGACGGTTCCACCTGAAGACGGAAGCTTGTGTTGCCTCCGAAACGTCGTAATTTTTTTTACTTTTATTAATTTTAATGTTTTACCTACGTGACTTTACCGAAAAAAAACCTAAGAATATGGTAGAGCGGTGCGACCTCCCACTCGCAGTAAGAGAACGGCCCACAGAAGCGGATACCACAGAGCTACTTCCAAGATCTCTTTCCCACGTTGCCCTGCCACGGAGAATATTTTTCATCCATAATAAGAGGTTTTTGGGTCAGATCGCGTAAATATGAATGCATACCTGTCAACCCTTTGTCAGTGCCTACCTTATTACGGACCAATTCAGACCTTATTGGTCACCCCGTCTCCTTTATAAATATCAACGTTCATCCTACAGAGTCCCATCACAAGGGAGAAACACAAACAAATAGACACATTTTTTTTGCCTGTATTGAAACGGGCTGTACGCCAGATGGACCTGAAAACTCAATTTCCCTACACATGAATACGGGTAAACCGTATGGGTTGACAGGTATGTAAATTCATAATCAACGTTTTTGGGTTTAGATCGCGTTATTTATAAATGTGTCGCAACCCTCCACCACCCGACACGGCCAATCAGCAAAAAAGTGTCACGTTGACAAAAGACAAATAGTTCACTACTTTTGCCCACCGGTGTGTTGAAGCCACAACATTTACAATTTGAGTACGACGTTTCGCTGGTAATTGCATCCAGCACCATCGGGCAATTCGACAGAATGATTGGCCGTGTCGGGTGGTGGAGGGTTACGACACATTGATAAATAACGCGATCTAACCCAAAAACGTTGGTTATGAATAATATTTGGTCGCGAAAGCCTACGTAAACTGGTATGTAAATGGGTCGTTAAACCCGCCACAACCTGACAGCCAATTAGTAAGGTTTGTCACGTTAACAGAACGTGCCAATTCGTTACTAGTACAGCACACCGGTGTGTTGGAGAGTAAATCCACAACATTTATAATTCGAGTACGACGTTTCGCCAGTAATTACGACGAGCATCATCAGGCGATATCCAGATTTGTGATTTTAATATTTCATCTTGTGCCGGTGAAACAAATACACTTAATTTTTTAATTGGGAGTCTCAACACTTAAGGAGGTTCCTGAATTCTGCTGTTTTTAGTCAATGGCCATATTCCTGAACCATAATTGTGTGTGACAGTAGGTAATATGCACTGGGGCGTAAAGAGTACAAATGGATTAAGACAGGACACGTCATGCTAAATTCACAAGAGCTCTGTCTTGATTAAGGTGAGAGCAATAACATACCCGAAGCTGCTTTCAAAATTAACAATAAAGTAGGCAGACGACAACAAGTATCAAAAATGAGAATTGCTTTTAGCCTTTCTGGCAACACAACAGGAGATGTTAAGATGCTCAACCACCAAATAGATACCTTTTTATAAGGAATCCAGTCTGCATTAACCACACGTACTTGTGGTGAACATGCAAACCAACGTACTCTGATAACACTGGTCAACAACAACAAACACATTTCTGGCCTGGACTTTTGCAGCTGTTCTAGACTAATTTCAGAGTGCTGATTCCAAATCTGATCTCAGATCTGCTCTATCACATCATTTTTATGCTATCGGCATACCCCATTTTCATTGATTTTACCCGAAATTAACTCTGTCACTTATGATTGCAAGTTGTTGCGAGTCAGTGGCTGCTTTAGTGTTAAAATATGGTGCTGTGTTTTTAGGATAGTGTGTTATATAATATAATTTTATGTAGATATCCACATTTTTTAAAGATTTTTCTGCTGCAGTTTTTTTTGAAAATGCAATCTTTTATATCTCAAAAACCTGATGTGATAGACAAAAACTGATGCCAGATTTGGAATCAGCACCCCAAAATTACCTTAAAACCGTTGGAATACCTTATGCCAGAAAAAGGTGTGTTGACCAGTGTTAAGTTTGCATTGTCTTTGAAACGGATTGGCCTACACCAGAGACGACCTTCTTCATTTTCAAAGACAATGCATATATTATCAGAGCATGTTAGTTTGCATGTTCACTACAAGTACGTGTGGTTAATGCAGACGATTCCTTGCAAAATGTTTTTATTGTTTGAACATCTTAACACCTCCTGTTTATTGCCAGAAAGGGTAAAAACTTATCTTATTTTTAAATCCTTTATATTAAGTTCACTTGCTTGCTTGCTTGCGCGCTTACGACCGTGCACATCTTTCGGTCGTTTTTAACCCACTTCCCGTGATCCAATCGAGCTGACATTTTGCACACAGACTCGTTGTGCGTGACAATTTATTTTCATGAAATTTTTTCCCCAAAATTTTACACTTTTTAGGATTTTTTTTTTCATATTTAATTTAAAATACCAATGTGATAAAAACGAAACTCTTACTCAAGAAAAACAGAAATTAATAATAATATAAAACCGATGCCACACATATAAAGGATTTATAGTGAAAAACTTTGTTTTTACGGGTTAATTTTTTCATACTTTGATACTGGCAAAACAGGTACTATCATAGACAATAACAAGCCTCCTTGAAAAATCTGTCCCTGCACGTGAATAACACATTTACACAGCCGATCAGACACACAGCCTTCTGGGAGTGCATCATTTAGGCAGCATTGGGTTCAAGCAGGCCTGACTGCTACTGATGAGACACTGTACTGCCAGGGTTAGCTTGCATGTCGCCAATGCTGCCAAAATGATGCACTCCCAGAAGGCCCGTGTGTGGCTGATAGGCTGTGTAAATGTTTTATCCACGTGTAGAGACGGATAATACTGGTAGGAACCTCCTGGTTACACCAGCCCATAGGGGATTATTGTGTCCGTCCGTCCGTTGTGCAGGGAGGGGCTGGGTGGGGAGGGGCTGGGTGGGAGGAGAGGGTGGGGAGGGGCTGGGAGGGGAGGGTGGGGAGGTGCTGGGTGGGGAGGGGTTGGGTGGGGAGGGTGGGTCTGGGTGGGGGGTGGGAGGGGTGGGGCTGGGTGGGGAGGGGCTGGTCACCCCGTGGTGCCCTTATAAAACTCAACGTTTAACCTACTCACGCCGGCTTGTGCCCGCCCTCACAGTCGGGAATATTTGCGGAATAAACCACGCAGCCGTTGACCCTGGCCATTGACCGAGCAACCCAACGTTCCTACCAGCTCCCTCCGCAGGAATGTGTTTTAAAGGCGGCTTGTTGCCTGCTGGTGAGACACTCCATTTCCAGAGTTTGCTTGCGTTGAACCCCATGCAGGTGAACTACTAGATGCAGTGGCAGCTCGTGACATGTCCACCAGGTGGGGCTGTTGTGAGTGACCTCTAATTAAGGAAAACCTCGTGGTGCTATTGGCCTCCCCGTGAAAGTGATACAACTGTGTTGTCGACCAACGGTCGGCGTTTATAAACAATACGGAACCAAACAACAAGGCACTCAAATGCTGTCCCCATGACCCTCAAGTCCACACTACACAGCCCCTTTGATGATGCCAAAAGCCGTGAGCTGCTCTATTTTCACAGCGCACCCTCGCGTTGTGACATCGCCTCTCATCGCAGCCATGGCCGCCTTCTTCACCGCCCTGAATGGATCTCAAACGGCGTGGCTACAATGCTCGAAGCTGCTCATCGTAACGAATGCAGGGAAATCTCTCACTCGGACGCCTTCACAGCCCCCCCCCCCCGAGGCTTCCCCGAGGCACAAATCAAACTGTGGCGTTGCAGCGGTTTCGAATATGAACAACTTAAAATGTTATCCCCATTAGGAAATTCAGACTGAAATAATGTTTTTTTGTTTATAAACACATTTATAGATATATATATATTTTATTAATTAAAAAATAATTTCTCATCTCCAGCTGCTTGGTGGGGCGACGCCCCAAAGATCCGAGTGGACGAACCGCGCCTGGCCACATGTTTGTGTCGGGCCGGGGACCCTGCTCTGTGCCACGCTCAACGTCGTGGTTCTGTGGCGCCCTCTTCTGGCAGGTTGTTCACTGATAGGCGCAAGTGCCACGTGCCAGCAACCTCTACAGGTGGCTAATGTTTAGCATTCACCGGGTCTCAAAATAAGGCTGGACCCAGAGAGTGACCGACGTTGAAGTAAGAAATAAGTAATATAAAAAAAAAAACTTTTTAAAACACGCTTTTATGAAATGTACGAGTAATGGAAGAACATACTCTTAGGTTTTTTTCGGTAAAGTCACGTAGGTAGTGTTGACTCCGAAACGTCGTGATTTTTGTTTAACTATTATTAATTTTAATTTTATTTTTTACCTACGTGACTTTACCGAAAAAACCCAAGAGTATGAATCCTTGCAGTCACGAAAGCTTCAAATCTAGAATTTAAAAGTGTGTTTGTTCAGCAAAAATGGAAGGAGCCGAAAAGAGAGGAAGACCTCAAAGAGAATGGCTTGACGACCAAGAGATTGGTGCCGGAAAGATGTGGTCACTGCTTGAGCATAACGACACAGTGGACAGAGGAAAGGGGAAGTATTCTTAGGTTTTTTCGGTAAAGTCGCGTAGGTAAAAAATTAAAATTAATTAAAGTAAAATAAAAATTAAATAAAAATCACGACGTTTCGGAGGCAACACAAGCTTCCGTCTTCAGGTGGAACCGTCACAGCACGATAGCTGTATCAAGTAAGAGCTATCGTGCTGTGACGGTTCCACCTGAAGACGGAAGCTTGTGTTGCCTCCGAAACGTCGTGATTTTTATTTAATTTTTATTTTACTTTAATTAATTTTACATTTTTTACCTACGTGACTTTACCGAAAAAACCTAAGAATATGAATCATTGCAGTCACGAAAGCTTCAAATCTAGAAAGGGGAAATGACGAAATGTGCAAATGACGAAATGTGCAATGGGGGTATCTGCCCATGGGTCGTGATGATGATGATGAATATGGCTAACGAAAGTGGATCGTGTGATAACTTGCCTGTCTCCGTGCCCTCAACTGGCTACCCATTGCCAGTAGGGTCACATACAAGACCGCCTGCCTCTGCCACAACGCCTTCACATCCGCCTGCCCGCCGTACCTCTCTTCATTATTGACAACTTGCAGCTCAGCACACGGCAGATGCCTGCGCAGCGCGACTCACGACCTCCTCTTGATACCAAGATCCAGGATGGTCACGTCTATGCGCCGCTTCTCGGTGGCAGCCCCAACAGTCTGGAACGCCATCATCCCTCTGCACATTCGCAGCATCAACTCAATCGCCTCCTTCAAGAGACACTTAAAAACTCACCTCTATAACCACGTGCTTTCGAGCGACTCTGAGCTTGGCACCGCGCCTCTGAGTTGCGGCCTTTACGTCCGCAAATTTGTGCGCGTTATAAATTGCATTATTATTATTATTGCGTAATTCACTTTTGTCGTCGAGTTCAAGAGGCCGAAGGTAGCACCTCAAGCGATGTCATCTCAGCAAGTCGGAGACATCTGGTCTGTTCCCATTGACCACGCACACGTGGGAGGAACAAGGACATTTATTTCTCGATGTCACGTGGCTGTCCCTTCCGAGATCATCGTGGGTGCGAATGAAGCGTCTTCAACTCAGAATTATCCGGTGAAGAGAGTGGCCAGGGACCGGGCTGACATGTTCGAGAAAGCGATCGATGAGCCAAGTGCACTTACGGGTGCCCGTGTCCCACAAGGGAAGCGTGGCACCGAGAGGCGAGTTATCCCCGCACCGATGACTCCGACTCTCGCCCCCTGCGCCCTCTTAAGTGGAACAACACCGTCCCTCCGGGGTTCGCGTGACGCCAACGCGACAGACACCTCGGCTGGCGTGCCACACGCACACAGAGACAAAGATCCCCCGCATAGCCTTGACAGCCTGTAGGGGCAAGTGCTGTTAGCGAGCACCTATTAAGATCGGCACGGCCACACAAGGGGGTGAGTGGCTAACACCACGTCCGCCCGCCGGCCTTTGTCTCCCTAGTGGCGATGTTTTTACACACCGTACCAGGTACTCATGTGAGGCTGAGTCGACCTAGGGGAGGCCCAGGACCGGTTCAGATAATCGTTTTACTGGTGTTGGTCGTGAGCGGGAATCGAACTCGGGTGGCCGGATTCGTAGCGCAGCGCGCTAACCACACGCACGCAAATACGCACACACACACACATAGCACCACACACGCACAAACGCACGCATACACACACCCACATACGCACGCACACACACGCGCACACACACGCACGAACGCACGTGCACGCGCACAACACGAGGAGGGCGAACAAAAATGCAGCGAGGTTCCTGTGTGGGTTTCAAGGTCGATGGTTCTCGCCGCGCAAACAAGCTCGCTGATCTGCTGCTGCACCTCCGATTCGCACGGTTGGCTACGCACGGTGCGAAAGAAGTTCAACGCACGCACGTGACGTCACGCAACACGATCCCCATCCATGTGGTGGCTCGGCGTTGGAGCCATCGCGGGGGATCGGTCACAAGAAGAAGAAGAAGATCCAATTTTTATTTTTGAATTCGGTGAAAAAAATCATAAACAACTCTCTCGATATCGCAAGAGCCCGCAATGCACTGTGGGTTGAATACGAGCCGGTGGTGTTCCATTATTAAATTACGTCACGAAGGAGTCACTTAAAAGAGCCGACTCCTGGCCCAGGGAGATGCCCAGGACCCGGGTCGGATATTCGCCACTGCTATTAGGGGGCCGTCCATAAATGACGTCACGCGATTTTGGACGATTTTTTACCCTCCCCCCCACACCCCGAGTCACACGGCGTCACAAAAAGTCAGACCCCCCCCTCAAATATGACGTCACAAAACTCTGCCCACCCCCCCCCCAAATAAAACATGCTTCAAATCGCTTTAAACTATTGTCATTGTAGTGCGTAGTAAATGTGGCGCTGCACTCTGATGTTGTAGGAGAAAACATTTAATTAACAAGTCTATTTAATTAAGTAGAACGTGTTGTCTATATTCATTTAAAGTTGCGCATTTTGATGCGACGTCACATTTCTCACCCCCCCCCCCTCGTCACACATCGTCACAAATGTCTGACCCCCCCCCCCCCAGGTGCGTGACGTCATTTATGGACGGCCCCTTAGTTGTGAGCGAGAATCGACTTCGGAACCTGCAGGTTGCCGATCGCAATCGGAAGGTCGCGAGGTTCAAATCTTGGTTGGAAGCATTGACTCAGCCCATCATCACTCTGGGTGGGGAGGGGGTCGATAAAACGGGTACCACTTTGTGGGGAAGTCAACGATTGTTGTTCTATGGATAGACTCACCACCCGCCGCAGGAATGTGGAATTTTCACGATTGGCTCAGGGCTGCAAGCAGATGAGCACATACACTGCACCTCTCTGCTCCTTGAATCACTTCGACACACGTGACCTGTGCCGATCCGCCACACACAATTACGGAAACCAACACAATTGCAGAAATTCACCAAACAAACATCTTGAAAGCGGTGTACATATTAACTTTATTAACATTTGTTTTCATTATTCAGGTTAAATGTGCGATTATAGTAAGATTGCTTATGCCTTCCATATCAAAAGAAGATGCTTACAGTATATTGCCCGCATACGTGTTTAGAATTTCTATGTATACAAGGTGGCTTTGCAGAGCAGCATGGCATAAATATATTTATATACACACACACATATAAAATATAACATGACCGCATCACACACTCCAGTGCTCGTGTCTTCATTACGTTTGCTGTGCGCGTGCATGCGAGCGCGTATCACCTGCACACCCGCGTGTGCGCGCGCGCGTGTGTGTGTGCCTCAAAACATCATCACTGGAGATACAAAGGCGGCCGGGCTTGGTTGCTACTGGCCACGCCGCCCCGGCCTTCATAGCCGCTCGCGAACAGTCTGTTGCAGGCTACAATGGGAGGAGGAGACCTTTGCCCGACTTACACGTTACCCTTCATGCGCGCCGACACATCCTCAAACACGCCGTCCACACAGAAGCACAAACACCCAGAAACGTTCCACCCGTTCATCTTCTTGGTTCTTTCGGTAAAGTCACGTAGAAGGGAAGTAATAAAATAATAAAAATAAAACATAATAAAATAATTATCACGACGTTTCGGCCACAACGCAAGCAGCCGTCCTCGAGTCTTCACCTGAGGACGGCTGCTTGCGTTCTACGTGACTTTACCGAAAGAACCAAGAAGATGAATCCCTGCAGTCACGAAAGCTTTAAATCGAAAAGTTCCATCCGTTGTTGACGTGGCGCACGCGCGGGACGGACACCTTGCCGGCTTAGTCCACAGCCCCGGGATGGCGATCGGTCGCGCAGAACACGGAGTGCAGCTCCTCCCGTGATCCCTCGAACTGAAATCGTTGCCCCCGCGACCGCTTTGTCCACATCTCGCCGAGTAGATGCGCCGACGCGGGGAATGACGCCCACGTTGTTTTCTTTGTTTTAGGCTCGCGACCAAACGCGTTTGCACGCGATGGGACACGTCGCTTCGAAATCGCTGGGCAGGTCACCAACTTTGCAAGTTAAGGGTTTGGCCTCTGCTGCGAGCAACCGGTTGAAGAGGCGGGTAACCCATTGCTCGGATGTGGGCCCTGCTTCACGTGCTCGCAATAGGACGGCGACGTGAAGCAGGGCACGGCATCAGCCACCCGCTGCGCTGTCTTTAAACAATGCACGGCGCTGCGTCGATCCAATGGGTGCATTTGTATTCTTAGGTTTTGTGACCCGCCAACCTGAGTTCAATTCCCCGTCCGCGGCTAAAATCTGAAGGAGGGTGAGCTCACGGCACGCGGAACAGAACGTCGGACATCGCGGGCCGCAACCCGAAAACGCATCGGAGAGTTGAGCTGCTAACAAAACAAAAAAACCGAAAAAACAGAACAGCACAACCGCGACAACCTTCGTGGAAGTGGTAACACCTGGAGACTGGAGCCATGAGCAAAACGGTTGCCAGCTGCACTACAGGCAACCCGAACATGAAACGTGGACGCGACGTCGTAGTGTGGATGGCATGTGCCCTTTCTCGGGGCTCCATGAACATGAATCTCTGGCTATCGCCTGATGAGGCTGGGTTGCAATTACCGGCGAAACGTCGGACTCGAATTGTAAACGTTGCAGGTTTACTCTCCAAACGCACCGGTGTTGCTGAACTAGTAACGAATTGGCACGCGTTTTGTTTACGTGACAAACCTTACTAATTGGCTGTGTCGGGTGGCGGCGGGTTTAACGACACATTTATATCTTCTTGGTTCTTTCGGTAAAGTCACGTAGAAGGGAAATTATAAAAAAAATAAGATAAAACATAATAAAATAATTTATATTTACACGACCCAATCCCAAATAAGAAACCCTATTGTGGACAATTTCCCCATTCTGCCCCCCTCTCTTCGTAGGTCGACGCCTGCGCCCCCTACGGTCCGCGAACCCACGATACGGCCACACACTTCACTTCATAGCCACGGAAGCGCCGTGCAGCTCGAGACGTCGCGCTGTGCAGTGCGCTGCACGTGACGGAGAGCATCGCAACCGCGATCGTTCAGTGTAAGGCATTTTCGAAGTGGTGTGTAAGCGCGTATTAGGGTCGACGCTCGTACACTCTGCGCACACACGTTCAAATATTGCCGTGGGGGTTGGGGGTGATGTACAATTGCCTCTATTGCGTGATCGCGCAAAGCCCGGCGAGCCCAATGATCCACTCATCCTCCCGGCGTATCCACCGCGCACGTCGCCGTTAAAATCAGCCGGTCACGGGAGGATCGCCTCCGTCAAACAGCTCGCAACCAAACAGAAACACAAACGCACAGCACTGCGATGAGCACGGTTGGTTACGTACGGCGCGAACTGCGTCCCGCGGTTCCGTGTTTCCACTGGACGTCTGTAAAAAAAAAAGCTTCGTATAATTTAACACGTGGCAAGCTTTCGCGACCAATATCATCCATGATAGAGGTTTTTGGGTTAGATCGTGTAAATTTTGAAATGTGTCGTTAAAAACCCGCCACCTCCCGATTTGTGGCTGTCCACAAATCTGTCTGTCGCCTGATGAAGCTGGTTGTAATTACTGGCGAAACATCGTGCTCAGTTCGTAAATGGTTGTGGCTTGGCTCTCCAACACACCGATGTGCTGTACTAGTATACTACACTATACACTACACTATACACTACAATACACTCCACTACTATACACTACACTATACACTACACTATCCACTGCACTATACACTACACTATACACTCCACTATACACTCCACTACTATACACTACACTATACACTACACTATACACTACACTATACACTACACTATACACTACACTATAAACTACACTATACACTACACTAGTGCAATACCAGTGACTAATTGGCCACGTTCTGTTTACGTGACAACCCTTACTAGTTGGCTGTGTCGGGTGGTGGCGGGTTTTAACGACACATTGATATTTTTACAAACACATATTTAAAACAATTGGGTTTAAAACTCATTTCTTTATAACAGTTTTTTTCGTGTTTAGTTTTCTGTCCTTCCCCCGCACCTCTGATTAGCGTGGTTGGCTACGTACGGCGCGAAAGAAGTTCAACATATATATGTAAATAAGTCGCGGCCTTGACAACGCTGTAGTGGTTCTGTACTTTAAATGCTACATCGATACAGGGAAAAATGGATAAACCGGAGAGCTATTTTAATTGGTTTGTATTTGTTTCGTTTAGAGCTATGGTGGTTATTCCGAATGCGGACAAATGATTGCACATTTGTGGAGCTTAATGCTTTTAGCTGGCTCGATCAATACAAGTGTTCAATATAGAAGGTACACGAATACTAGAACAAACACATACAGTATTCAAAACTATTCAATTGTTATAGTGATTTTTTTGCTTCAATTTACAATGTTTTTCTAAATAAGTAATTTTTCATTTGATGTTAAACGCCTTTAAATATTTCAACTTGCGTAGGCGACATTCTTCTTGGAAGATTCACCATATTACTTACTGTTATGCTTCCTCGTATTGTGTAGATATGCATGGGAAAAGGTTCGACATACATCCATAGAAACATAACTATTTGTTATCACACATATTACCTAACGTTGAATATATAATAAATATAGTTTAAATATTTCAAGGCACTCAAGAACAGTTATTATTATTACGACTTTAAAACTACCGAGTGAATTTTAACCGAATAGATTTTTCCGCACGAACACAAAACGATTATGACTACATTCCCTCAATTTTTCCCAACTTTGCAAGACTATTCATCTAACTAAAGCAATGCCAAATTTTTTTTAGGGAACAATGTGATTAATAACAATGTTTGACGTGCTTAGATCCACGAATGCAAGTTCTACCTAGCTTAGGCAAATAGCTAAAGAGGTAAGGGCACAGCCCTGCAACTACATGCTTAGGCCAATACTGGTGGCAGGGCCTCCACCATTGAAGGAGCGATGAAATACGGTTGTGTGCACGTGCTGGGTGTGTCGTTAACATGGCAGGATTGTGACCAATTGGGGAGGCCTTCATCCAACGGTGGACTGACCATGGCTGATGATGATGATTTACGACTGCATTTGTGTGTCCCATGGGAATTTTTTAAGAGACTTTCAAAGTCGGTCACAAAGTGGGATCGTTACAGAGAGGTTACACTATTCATAAAGGTGATGATGGAATACTGTAATAAAGAAGGCCTGCGTTGTGTAGGCCATGGTGTGTGTATGAACGCTAGGTTACACCCACGGCAGTGCATTAAAACCTACAGCGCGTCCATTGTACGCAACCTATATTACACTATACATCCATAGCATGAGTGCGTGTACATAGAATGCATATCACAGTGTCTATCGTGACTTCAGTTGACATGCACTAATTAATGTTAAATCATCTTTAAACGGACGCTGGCTATCCTTGAACCTATTGTTTATTGAGGATACGCAGTAATAAAGTGTTTATAGAGGATGTATTATTGTGCACTTCAGAATGTACAAGTTTTGGAATGATTTGAAATATAAAAAAATGCATCTATTGAAGAACGATGACTCCACTGATTGATAAGGTTAACTTGGAATAATGAGAATGGGTTCCGACTGTGACTGTCAGAGAGGAAAGGAAGACCTCAACATTTCAGCCTGAGATCTTTTAAGGGGCACTGTTGAGGTTTAGGAAAAGAGACATACTCATTCTAGATTTGAAGATGTCGTGACTGCAGGGATCCATACTCTTTGGTTCTTTCGGTAAAGTCACGTAGGTTTTTTTTTCTTGCAAATTTATTTTTTTCAAGAAAAAAATTCTTGCTGTAGTTTTCACACCTGATGATGATTGCTCTTGTGTTGCAATCGAAACGTCGTGATGTAATTTATTTTATATTTTATACCTACGTGACTTTAACGAAAGACACACTCAGCCTATATCTGGCATATGCTTTACTCACACAGCAAATTCTCAGGTATGGATGTCATTTCACCCGGGTGTAAAGCTCTACAAGCGAAAGCAGGTCATGAACACCGTCAATTCAGTCACGCACATCGCACACGCGAGCTGAACAGCCGGAGGATTGCATTCTCTGTGAAGGAAAGGTGAACACAATTATCAACAGTCCTCTTTACAGGCTTGACAAAAATACGTTCTTTCTCATCGTTACCACCGGGACATTCCCATTACAACCCGCGTGGCTTTCAGCAGCATGTTTCCGTATAAACCACAATTGCATAGCGCAGCAAAAAAATTATTTGAAAAATCTTAACTTAAAGCTTTCGTGACTGCAGGAATTCATATTCTTTGGGTCTTTCAGTAAAGTTACGTAGATCGGTTCAACCTATAGGTTCAAACCTATCTATGTGACTTAAACCTATTTACCTGACTTTACCGAAAGACCCAAATAAATTTTTTTTAAAAGTTGAGTTTTCTTATCCTGTTTTGTTGCCTGCTTTCAATCATCCATTCGTGGAGTAAAATGTAGCTTTCATGCGCATCCACCTTGATGCTCGTTCCAGCAAAAGGAGAAAAAAGGAATGGTGAGCATTGCACGTCATGTAATGCACCATCAATGCACGCCAACATTATTTCTTGCCGTTAGCATCTTGTTGAAGCAATCTTACTCCAGTCTTAAATTCATCAGCGTGGCTGGAGTGGGAGCAGTTGCGGTTTCAATCCTTGAGAAAATTAGTTAAATTCCCGCGTTCACTGTCAAATCAGCCCCACGACGATCATCATCGTCATCCATCTGCCAGTAAAATGAGCACCACTCGACGGGTGTGCGTGACGAGGTGTTGCAAGCCAACAGCGGTCGTTGTGTTGATTTGGAAAGCCGTCCCCTGCCATAGCAACGTGGATTTTCCACCAAAGGCTCAAAACCTCAAGCGTAAGTGTCCGGGAACTCGGCGAGAGTGGACGCGGACGCCATTGGCCCCCCTCCTCCTCCTCCTCTTCGTCGTCGTCGCCGTCAAACGCCGCTTGCCGCGCTGCTTCGAGGCGTGGACAGTTCGCGTTTGTCAAACGAGCAATGACTGGTCCTCGTCATAGGAACGTGGAATTTCACGAGAATCCGCCACCGAAGCTGAGCTGACTGTTGTGGCTCCGTGAAAAAATAAAAGACTTTGGCTCTCGTTTCTTGTGTGTTATCATGTCTGGGCTATTCCATGACGATGCAAATCCTCATTGCGATTTGGAAAATTAGAACGATTAAAGCCAATTAAATTATAAAAGTGTATAAGCTAGATGTGTTTATATCGATTGCTTCAGGACGCCTGTGAAAACTAGGCCCTTCAAATGACTTTCACAGGTTATATAATCTCAATGAATACGCGCGATCATTGTATTTTTTGTTGAACACAACAAATAAACAGCTTCGACTTAAATGTCGCCACTTCAGTCGTCGCCGTCAATCCCTGCCGTGGAAGATGCGCTGTTCATTCCTTACGTAGCACACTTGATTTATTTTCTTCATAACCAGACCTTCACCAGCTTGCGCTGATCTGCGTCCAGTAACTCGCAACGATCCGTTCATCTTGAGGAGGAGACTCTCACCAGGCAATGGTTTGACATACGGGTCGTCCATACGCATGAATAACAACAATGTTCAAGGCTGATACACTAACACAGAGCAACGCTAATCTATAATTTTTTTGCAAGCTTAGTACTGGCCAAAAAAAACGAACCTCCTTACACCTTGTAAGGCGGCTCAAGAAAATCACCGAGCAGATAACAGAACGAATGAACGGCCTTACGTGTCCACGGAGTGGCCCGGAGTGGCATTGTAACCTCCGCTGTTGCTGCTGTTGCTCAAGTGCGTTGCTGTCCGTGGTGCTGAAGTCGCGTTGGAGTTGATCGTGTTCGGCACGGGCTTCCAGATGAGCGTGTAGTATATGGCGAGGAACATAGCGGCCAGCGACACCGACAGCACGTATCCGAACACGGTGAGCAGGCGGATCCACTTCTCCTTGCCGTGATTCGCCATCCTCTGCCGAGGCCGCTCCTTGTTCTTCTTCCGCGGCTTGGAAACTCGATTCGGCGCCGCTTGGTGCCCGTGGGATAGGCTCGAATGGGTGAGCATCGCCGCGGGAGATGGCGTTGGTGGTGGTGGTGGTGACGATGATGACCGAGGAAAGATGTCCATGGGCCGTCGACAGGGAGAGGTTATGGCTAAACGTCCATCAACTGTCGGGAGAGAGAGAGAAACACGCAGGCACAGTCACGATTGCTGAAATAAAAACATGTGCGACCCTGAGATTCGGAAAGGCCTCCGCTATTGAGAACTCCAGACAGCCCCTCTAGTGGGCATTTGGCCTCATATTCCACGCTGCTCAGAGGTCTTGGAAGAGGTGACGGCGGACGGGGGACGCACCCACGACTTTACCCGACCACGACCTGCCGATCGACGGTGTAAACTAGAGCAATGACAGAGACGAACGGAGTAACGGGACACGCCGGACGGTACCGGGTGAACACGCAAACTCTTGAACGGGGGCGAGGGTGACACAGGCCTGTGTCCCGTCGATAGGATCGCACACAGATGTGGTAATACGTACATGGCATGAACATGCGAGGCACACACATGGCATACCGCGCAGCGTAAGGTCACACACTAACAGTCCCAGTGGAGTTACACACGCTGGCAGTGGACACACCAACACAGCGTGTCCCCCGTGTAGCCTTCATATACTGAAGGGGCAAGTGCTGTTAGCGAGCACCTATGAAAGCCGGCACGGCACACGAGAGGGTGGGTGGCCAACACCACGCCCGGCCGCCTTTGTCTCCCTAGTGGCGATGTTCACACATCGCACCGGGTACTCATTTGAGGATGAGTCGACCTAGGGGAGGCCCAGGACCGATGTTGGCCGTGAGCGGGGATCGAACCCGGGTCGCCAGGTTCGTAGCGCAGCGCGCTGACCACTACACTACCGCTCCCCACTACTGTACGTGTGTGTGTATAAAACACACACACACGTACAGTATAATCAGCGCACAACGCATCGTGTGTATCACACCATGTTGTATGAGAAACGAAGTCTAAAATACTGGCAGTATATACATGATAGTATATATATACGCGGCGGCAATGTATACACACAATGCTGCAAATTTCAAATCACACACACACACACGAACATAGATTAACCAGATATTAAACGTGAAATATAAAAAAAAGTATCTTACTTTATAATGCTTTGCTTTGGATGTTTCCGATAATATCCTTCTGTTGCATCACAAGGTCGAGCGAACAAATATTCAAGGCACATCAGAACCACATGCACAGCAATGCCAGCCGACGCACAATTTATATCTCGCACCAAATGGTAATACTAGCAAAGCAGTGCCATTATGTCTGTGCTAATAAAATTGGCACGGCCATAGCTCCAGCAAGCAGCACGTACGCTTTCTACAGTGGCTAGACTGACAGTGGTGGGTGGGTGGTGATTATTATTATTGCAAAGTGGATGGCATAATAAATACGTACACAACGACTCGTCTGTCCTTGAGATCACAGAACGGCACACAGGCATCGCACTCAACACACACGCGCGCACAAGGCAATTGAATTCGTCTGGGAGCAAATTAATTACCGCGATTGATAATGATCTCGGATGTGGCCAAACCTTTAAGCGCTGTGTCCTTTCCGCGATGGCTGAGTCCTGTTTTGAGAAAGCCCCGGTGCTAAATCGATACGGATGTGTTGTACAGTATTGTGCATGTACGCAAAGACAAAGGTTCCCCGTTTAGCCTCGACAGACCTTTGGGGCAAGTGCTGTAAGCGAGCGCCAATGTAGGACGGCACGGCACACGAAGGGGCGGGTGGCCAGCACCACGCCCGGTCGCCTTTTGTCTCCCTAGTGGCGATGTTTACACATCACATTATGTACTGTACTGATTTGAGGCTGAGTCGACCTAGGGGAGGCCCAGGGCCGGGTCAGATAACCGTCACTGGCCGTTGGTGGCCGCGAGCGAGAATCGAATTTAGGTCGCCGTTTTCGACGTACAGCGCGATAACCACAACACTACAGCCCCTCTAAACACACACACACATACACATGCTGATACAACCATTATTAATACTACAGTATAGCTCCCACAACACGCATATCTTTGGGCACTTACGCCTGTCACGGAAGTATCACAGTGGCCAGATAATTTGACTGACAGCCTGGAATATTGTGAGTTTAATTCCCGGTATGTGAGCATCAACTAATCATCATAATCGATAAAAAAAATACGTACCACGTTGTGGTTTTGTCCCGTGGATAAACTGGACTGTCATGCCAATGTGGAATTTTCGACATCGGCCAAGGGCTGCCAATGTTATATTGAACAGACAGACACGTTGAGTTAATAAAATGTATCAGCCGTGATAAATCCATTGCTGGATGAAGACCTCCCCAAACCGGCGCCATCTGGTGAAGCAATGTCACATATCATTTCCTCACAGATATGAAGAAGTAACGTTTCTCGGGACGTCGCCTATTATATATCGGTTCCTCTTTCGGGCAGGACGCTCATGAAATACTGTGGAGCTTACCAGCTCACTGGGTCCTTCCTGGAGACAGAATGTTGGCATCACAGGACCGTTAGGGGATGGCGAAGGCCGTGTTGAGTCCTTCACCCAGCAGTGGGTTGACCTTGGTCAATGACGACGACGATGATGACATAAACATGATAAAATCGAAATTGTTCCACTTCAACAACGATATTTACTTCTTCTTCTGAGATGATTGCGTGACGACCACTTGCACGTCAACGGTGCTGATTTGAGCAATTCTATATAATGACCACTAGATGTAGTCCACAGTCTACACGGTGCACAAGCCAGGAGGCATCATGCCTCCTTGGCTGCCAACTTAGACGTCTGTCCCTGGGGCTGCCAACTTAGACAAGCACCCATGGCACTGCTCATTCGACCAAGAGGAGCCTTTCGCGTTTGCTGTTGTTTGTGTTAAAATCTGAAACTAAACGCAGCGCCGGGGAAGTTCAGATCCTCGGTTCCGAATCCTGGCAGTCCCCTCCTATTTCTAGATTTGAAGCTTTCGTGACTGCAAGGATTCATATTCTTAGGTTTTTTTCGGTAAAGTCACGCAAGTAAAAAAATAAAATTAATAAAAGTAAAATAAAAATAAAATAAAAATCACGACGTTTCGGAGGCAACACAAGCTTCCGTCTTCAGGTGGAACCGTCACAGCACAATTGCTGTTACTTGAAACAGAAATCGTGCTGTGACGATTCCACCTGAATACGGAAGCTTGTGTTGCTTGTGTTGCCTCCGAAACGTCGTGATTTTTATTTTATTTTACTTTTTTTAATTTAAATTAAAAAAAATTACCTACGTGACTTTACCGAAAAAAACCTAAGAATAAGTCCCCTCTTATTAAAGCAACGCGAACTAAAACTACGCGTGACACGAGTGCAGGGCTCGGCAACCTGCGGCTCTGGGGCCGCATGCGGTTCTTTAATGACCTGCTTCGCGACGTCTCGTATTCACCACGGCGCATTACGGCTCTCGAAATATAAAGGGTTTTTTTTTTTTACAAAATTCAAAAAAATGTCTCTTCTTGTTATTTTGGTTGCCGACCCATGTAAGTGTAGAGGAGTAAAATGGGGACGTGACGTCAGGTGTGCCGTTCAGTGCAATGACATCACGTTATTGATAAGCTTTAATAAACCCTGGCGAAAGCCCTTAACTTACCTCCGTCTCCGAGTAGGTCCGTGGGAACGTCTCTACACAAGCATTGAGAGCGTAAATCTTGACTTAAAGCATTCGTGACTGCAGGAATTCATATTCCTTGGGTCTTTCGATACTGATCTCAAACCTGTATAACCTTTGGCTGCAGTAGCTCTCTCGCTACATTTCTTCCTGCCTCAGCAGTCCGCCTGCTGTATTTTTTCACCTGAAGACGATTGCTTGTGTTGCGATCGAAACTTCGCGCTTTTCCAAATTATTGCATTATATTTCTATCTACGTGACTTTACCGAAAGACCCAAAGAACATTGAGAGCAATTGACACGTGGCGTTTAGAAATGGGATTTCGAGCGCCAAGAATTACAATTGCGTTTCCAGTGTAAAATTAGCAGACTTTAGGAACAAAAAAGTTATAATGCTATTCTCAAGTGCCACTCACAAACGGCTTTACTAATGGCAATCAAAGTGCGGCAGGAGCAGACAAGCAGCAATGCCTTCGACGCAGCCGAAGCTGGAAGGGTGCCGAGAGCACTGAGATTCCCAGGTGAAAAAGTAAACTTATTAACAAATTTCGATTTAAAGCTTTCGTGACTGCAGGGATTCATCGTCTTGGTCCTTTCGGAAAAAGTCACGTAGAATGGAAATAATAAAATAATAAAAATAAAACATAATAAAATAATTCTCACGACGTTTCGGCCACAACGCAAGCAGCCGTCCTCAGGTGGAGAACATGTCTGTCGAGAAGACAGAGTGGAGAACAGGTCTGTCGAGAAGACAGACTTGTTCTTCACCTGAGGACGGCTGATTGCGTTGTGGCCGAAACGTCGTGAGAATTATTTTATTATGTTTTATTTTTATTATTTTATTATTAACAAATGTTTTTATTTTACCAGGTAAGGCCCACTGAGCTACATAGCTCTTTTTCAGAAGCGACCTCTCTCTCTCTCTAGCGTGTGTACAAATCACACGTCCAAGTTTGAGTCTGTAAGATATGCGATAGCTTCAGGAGTTGCGCGGCTAATACTGCTCAGTCCGCCGGAGAGCGGGCGCAGGATGCGGTTGTTGGCAAGATGGTCCATTGTCTGGTTCGGGTTGGCCGCAGTCACACGTTTATCTGACGTTTGTCTGTGCGCAGCGACCTGTTGCTGTTCTGAAACGGTTGATGGAGCACCACAGTTTTCTTGGCAGATCAACGCCGTGCATAGCAATCTTGGGGTCGTCGATGATGTTTTTAAGTGGAATGTTCACCGAACTCCAGAGTGTTCGCCAGCGGTCTTCAATTGACCCCGCGACCTGGCCAGAGACCTGGCCACAAATGATAGCTCAACAAAGTGGCACGTCATGTGGACATTTATTGGAGCCAAATACTCCAAAAGCACGTTTCTAAATGTGGAGGGGAAACATCCACGCGACCACGGGGAGAACACGCAAACTCCACATATTCAGGCGCCAGGGTCGGGATGGAACCCACGACCTCCGATATACCAGGCGAGGTAGTTAACATCTCGCCACAGTGGCGCCCTAGCAGGCACCGAGAAACCAGGTGACGGTAGCACCCAGGACAGTCCCGTTTCTCTGGACGTTCAGCAGATCTTGGATCATGTCGCCAAGAAAACGACGCTTCTCTGCACTCAAAGGTTTAAAGAGAGTGAAGAGATATGACAGCTGAGCTTGACCGACAGCACGAAGAGAGAGAGTGGCATCGAGTGCGTGATCCTCGATTTGAAAGGAAGCCGTTACTAGGTTCTGAGTGCAGTCACGGGCTCCATGTGGTATTTTGGATTCGCCGCAATTTATCTTGATGTTGTTTGGACAAGGATGGAATTCGTCAATCCAATGCTGAACGAAGGCGTCCCCACGCTAGGCCAGTCGTAAAGTTTCTGCGACCATACTTCAATACTCTGGTCATTCCTGGTGTGAGTGACTGAGTGAGCGTGTAAGTGAGTGAGTGACTGACTGAGTGACTGACTGACTGAGTGACTGACTGACTGAGTGAGTGACTGAGTGAGCGTGTGAGTGACTGAGTGAGCGTGTGAGTGACTGAGTGAGCGTGTAAGTGACTGAGTGACTGATTGAGTGAGCGTGTGAGTGACTGAGTGACTGAGTGAGTGAGTGACTGACTGAGTGACTGACTGATTGAGTGAGTGACTGAGTGAGCGTGTGAGTGACTGAGTGACTGACTGAGTGACTGACTGAGTGACTGACTGGGCTTCGTTATAACTCGCCACCGTTGTAGGAATCGAATGCAGTTCGCCCGGTTAGCGCGCTGCGCTATGAACCCGGCGATCAGGGTTCGATTCCCGATCACGGCCAACACCGGTGGCGATTATCTGAAGCGGTCCTGGGCCTCCCCTAGGTCGACTCAGCCTCAAATGAGTACCTGGTGCGGTGTGTAAACATCGCCACTGGGGAGACAAAGGCGGTCGGGCGTGGTGCTGGCCACCCACCCCCTCGTGTACCGTTCCGGCCTTTACAGGTGCTCGCTAACAGCACTTGCTCCTACAGTCTGTTAAAGCTGTACGTGGGATCTTTTTTTTTACCAAAGTGCCACCGTTCTGCTGTTCATTAAAAACATTTTTGGTGATGGAAAAAAAAACCCGATACGACCCGGGGAGGTCAACCAACCAGCCAACCAAGCCCAGCCACTGGGGGCTCTGATGGCCCTCCAGAGCGAAGGGGAGTCGTGTCACTCTCTACCCAATGTCACTCTCTGCCCCAGGAGAGACGTGTCACTCTCTGCCCAATGTCACTCTCTGCCCCAGGGGAGACGTGTCACTCTTTGCCCCAGGGGAGTCGTGCCACTCTCTGCCCCAGGGGAGTCGTGCCACTCTCTGCCCCAGGGGAGTCGTGCCACTCTCTGCCCCAGGGGAGTCGTGCCACTCTCTGCCCCAGGGGAGACGTGTCACTCTTTGCCCCAGGGGAGACGTGTCACTCTCTGCCCAATGTCACTCTCTGCCCCAGGGGAGTCGTGCCACTCTCTGCCCCAGGGGAGACGTGTCACTCTCTGCCCCAGGGGAGACGTGTCACTCTCTGCCCCAGGGGAGACGTGTCACTCTCTGCCCCAGGGGAGTCGTGTCACTCTCTGCCCCAGGGGAGACGTGTCACTCTTTGCCCCAGGGGAGACGTGTCACTCTTTGCCCCAGGGGAGACGTGTCACTCTCTGCCCCAGAGGAGACGTGTCACTCTTTGCCCCAGGGGAGACGTGTCACTCTCTGCCCAATGTCACTCTCTGCCCCAGGGGAGACGTGTCACTCTTTGCCCCAGGGGAGACGTGTCACTCTCTGCCCAATGTCACTCTCTGCCCCAGGGGAGTCGTGCCACTCTCTGCCCCAGGGGAGACGTGTCACTCTCTGCCCAATGTCACTCTCTGCCCCAGGGGAGACGTGTCACTCTTTGCCCCAGGGGAGACGTGTCACTCTCTGCCCCAGGGGAGACGTGTCATTCTCTGCCCAATGTCACTCTCTGCCCCAGGGGAGTCGTGCCACTCTCTGCCCCAGGGGAGACGTGTCACTCTTTGCCCCAGGGGAGTCGTGTCACTCTCTGCCCCAGGGGAGACGTGTCACTCTTTGCCCCAGGGGAGTCGTGCCACTCTCTGCCCCAGGGGAGACGTGTCACTCTTTGCCCCAGGGGAGACGTGTCACTCTCTGCCCCAGGGGAGACGTGTCACTCTCTGCCCCAGGGGAGTCGTGTCACTCTCTGCCCCAGGGGAGTCGTGCCACTCTCTACCCCAAGGGAGTCGTGCCACTCTCTGCCCCAGGGGAGACGTGTCACTCTCTGCCCCAGGGGAGTCGTGCCACTCTCTGCCCCAGGGGAGTCGTGTCACTCTCTGCCCCAGGGGAGTCGTGTCACTCTCTGCCCCAGGGGAGACGTGTCACTCTCTGCCCCAGGGGAGACGTGTCACTCTCTGCCCCAGGGGAGTCGTGTCACTCTTTGCCCCAGGGGAGACGTGTCACTCTCTGCCCCAGGGGAGACGTGTCACTCTCTGCCCCAGGGGAGTCGTGTCACTCTATGCCCCAGGGGAGTCGTGTCACTCTCTGCCCCAGGGGAGACGTGTCACTCTCTGCCCCAGGGGAGACGTGCCACTCTCTGCCCCAGGGGAGTCGTGTCACTCTCTGCCCCAGGGGAGACGTGTCACTCTCTGCCCCAGGGGAGACGTGTCACTCTCTGCCCCAGGGGAGTCGTGCCACTCTCTGCCCCAGGGGAGACGTGTCACTCTCTGCCCCAGGGGAGTCGTGTCACTCTCTGCCCCAGGGGAGACGTGTCACTCTCTGCCCCAGGGGAGACGTGTCACTCTCTGCCCCAGGGGAGTCGTGTCACTCTCTGCCCCAGGGGAGACGTGTCACTCTCTGCCCCAGGGGAGTCGTGTCACTCTTTGCCCCAGGGGAGACGTGTCACTCTCTGCCCCAGGGGAGACGTGTCACTCTCTGCCCCAGGGGAGACGTGTCACTCTCTGCCCCAGGGGAGACGTGTCACTCTCTGCCCCAGGGGAGTCGTGCCACTCTCTGCCCCAGGGGAGACGTGCCACTCTCTGCCCCAGGGGAGTCGTGCCACTCTCTGCCCCAGGGGAGTCGTGCCACTCTCTGCCCCAGGGGAGACGTGTCACTCTCTGCCCCAGGGGAGACGTGTCACTCTCTGCCCCAGGGGAGACGTGCCACTCTCTGCCCCAGGGGAGTCGTGCCACTCTCTGCCCCAGGGGAGTCGTGCCACTCTCTGCCCACGTGCGCACAACTGACAACGGCGAAATTCCAGAGGGTTGCGTTAGAAGGATCTTTGAGGAATGTCAAGCGAATGCCCGAGATGTCACGTCTAAATCATTTCACGACGACACATGTGGATCTACTTTGTCTGCCTGATGCGGGGGAGAGGGTAGGGGGGGTGAGCGCAGGGGCTGGAGAAAAAAAAAAGATTCGCTTCGCGTGAAGATGTCAGTCACACGAGTTGTGATATAACCGATTTAAAGCGCGCAAGCAAAAATATTGACACGTGCAGCGGTGCACACGATGCAAATAAACAATACAAAGACCTTCTAAATTTGAAGCTTTCGTGACTGCAATGATTCATACTGTTAGTTTTTTCGGTAAAGTCACGTAGGTAAAAAAAATAATACAAATCACGACGTTTCGGAGGCAACACAAGCTTCCGTCTTCAGGTGCAACCATCAAGACACAGATATTTTGCTGTGACGGTTGCACCTGAAGACGGAAGCTTGTGTTGCCTCCGAAACGTCGTGATTTTTATTCTTTTATTTTTATTAATTTTTATTTAATTTTTTTACCTACGTGACTTTACCGAAAAAACTAAGAGTATGAATACAAAGACCCCCTCACATCACCGTGTGGCCTACGTAGACTCTTGGGGCAAGTGCTGTTAGCGAGCACCTATTGAAGCCAACAGGGGTGGTGTTGCCAGCGCCACGCACGGTCGCCATTGTCTCCCCCAGTGCCTAGGACCGGTTCAGACATTCATCCCTGATGTTAGCCATGCTCGGGACTTGAACTCAGGTCGCCAGGTTCGTAGCACAGTGTGCTTACCACTCACTATGCTAAAACTCCCCACCTCCACACACAACAAACACAAAGATAAAGATCCCCCCTATAGCCTGGTCAGACTGCTAGGGCAAGTGCTGTTAACGAGCATCTAGGAAGGCCAATACAGCACACGAGGGGGCAGGTAGCGAACACATTGCCCGTCCGCCTTTGTCTTTCCAGTGCTGATGCTTTTACATACAGCAGCAGGTGCTCATTTCAGACTAAGTCGACCTAGGGGGAGCCCGGTATAAGTTCAGATATTCGTCACGGATGTTGGCCAAGTTCGTAGGACAGCTCAATCCCCACGTACACTCTTACAAAGACAAATACAAATATCCCCCGTATAGCCTTAACCGTCATAGGTGCTCGCTAGCTGCAAGTGCAGCTAGCGAGCACCTATGACGGCCGCCACAGTACACGACGGGGTGGGTGGCCAGCACCATGCCCGACCGCCTTTGTCTCCCCAGTGGCGATGTTCACACCGCACCATTAATTATTTTGAGGCTGAGCCGTCCTGGGGGAGGCCCAGGACCGGTTCAGATAATCGTCACTGGTGTTGGCCGTGAGCGGGAATCGAACTCGGCTCATCGGGTTAGTAGCGTATATCCAAGGACCAACACAAGACACGAAGCAACTCCACACACACACACACGCACGGTTCGTGCTCTATGCAATACAGTCCTCCAATGTCGTCTGTCAGCATTGAAAATCTGCATGCATTTCATAAGCAAAAGCCACATACGTGTTAAACAAATCCCTTCTAGGCGCAAATGCATTTCTACACCGCAGTGGCGGTGTTCTTCATTGCAAGGCCCCGCGGTCCTCTATCGTCCCCTGGTGGCCTTGAGTGTGGCCCCTGGTGGCCTTTAGTGCGGCCCCTGGTGGCCTTGAGTGTGGCCCCTGGTGGCCTTTAGTGTGGCCCCTGGTGGCCTTTAGTGTGGCCCCTGGTGGCCTTGAGTGCGGCCCCTGGTGGCCTTTAGTGTGGCCCCTGGTGGCCTTTAGTGTGGCCTCTGACTGGCGGCCCTCGACAGTACACAACGAGTGACACCACCACCACCACCCACCCATCATCATCATCATCATCGTGCTGCTGTCAAACTCCCCAATGGTTTCAAATTGTGTGGAGGCCCCTCACTCACGCTGATGATGTCTTATCGGCGAAACTGCCCACCTCCCCCCTTTCTCTCTCTCACATTTGGTGAAAAACACCGCTGTAGTGCGTCACAAAGAGGCTATTTAAGGGTCGTGTGTTCCAAAGAGCAGCGTTGGAACGCGCACCGACCTCTGTGTCATCCGTCTCACTCCTCCTAGGCTGCGTGCTGACAAGCCTGAGTGGGCTTCTCCATTCACGCAGTGGACCCTTGCGTAGCCTGCCTTGTGTTTGCCGCCTCGTGCGTTCACCCGTTTACAAATCCGCGTGCCCCCTTTGTCAATCCCATGCTGGACGAATGCCTCCCGATGTCGTGTTGGTCGCGGGGGTTGATTGAGAGTGGGTGCTCTATGCACGTATGTATGCGTGTCCAGTGTCTGCGAGTGCGAGGCGGTGTTCACATCCGTTGGTTGCCTCCAGAGGGGCATTGGTGGTAATTCCACATTCCCATGGCAAGGGACTATTCTGTCCATGGAAAAATCCAACACCAAAGAAGTTGAAAAAATGACTGCTTTCATCAAAGTGGCTACTAATAGTATGTTCGTATTTATGTACGTATGTATGCAGGCAAGGCTGCGTTGGCTGGGTCATGTAGCCCGCATGCCCAGCCAGCACATACTCAATCAGCTTCTGTTTGGCCGCATAGAGGGGGATAAATGGGCACGACATGGGCTGGAGAAGATATGGACTGATGCGGTACGGGAGAATGTGGAGCTGAGTGGACTTGTCGAAGATTGGTACCAGCGGTGTCAAGATCGGCCTCTGTGGAGAATGCTCGCCCTCCAACAACAACAGAGGACAGAGGAGCGACGCTCACAACAACAAGCGGAGCGCCGGGTGGATAAAATACAGCAAGTTAGCACAGTAGGGGTACAGCTGGTGCATATACCAGTCATCTCAGTCAGTCAACCCATTGCACCACCTGGGTATGTCCCGTGACCTCCTGTCAGCGATCCTTCGACCCTTCACGTGGCCTCAAAGTGCACCGGGCCTGGCACAGGTGCTGTGGTGACGTCACCGTCACTGAGTGGTGGGTATTGGTATGTACGTTGAACTTCTTTCGCACCGTACGTTAGCCAACAGCGCAAATCAGAGGCGCGGGGGAAGGACAACAAACTAAAACACAAAAAAGCAGTTCGAAAAAAATGAATTTCAATCGAGATGATTGAAAAGTGCACCGTCGTTTTAGCTGCCGCGTCGAGAGGTGGGATTGAACTGGTGACCTCTGCATTGCAAGTCCAGTGTGCTTGACCGTCACACTGCTGTGGCAGTTGAGTGGCCGTGCGTTGACCCGAATATAAAATTAAAGACTCGACTAAGCCTGGAATGAAAATGAGAAATTCTGCTACACGCACCATTAATGTCCGGTATGGAATCAACAAGTTACATAACAGCTGAGAATAAAACCAGATGGTAGTCACTGCTTCTTAAGGCATTGGCAAAATAATGGCAAACGCTAACCGTGATTTGATTCAACAATTTTATTTTGACATCGCAAATAATGTAAGATAGCGAAGTCACTTCTGGTATTTTTGCAAATGCCGTGAAAGAAGAGGACCATATTGCGTTTGATAGAGATATAAAATATCTTGGAGAATGTTTTTGTACGTGACTTCCATTATCTACGGAACATGAGTACACTGAGGGAGTGTGAATATCATACGCACCAATGTGTACGCAACGCTTTCTGCCCATGGTGAACACTGCCCATGGTAAACACTGCCCGTGGTGAACACTGCTCGCATTATTTGTCACGCCAAATGCCACTGACCAATCATCCTGGTCTAGTGGCCTACTTTGCATATAGCGCCGTGCGATGGTTGGGGAGTGGGAAACGAAGGGGGCTTTCAGCGGCGCTGGCTCAGAACTGATGGCCGGCACCGTAGCAAAAGATTTCTACTATACCAGGTAAGGCCCACTAAGCTATGTAGCTCTTTTTCAGAAGCGACCTGGCCACAAATGACAGCTCAACGAAGTGGCTCATCATCACGTGGACGGGTTGCGCGTGATGTTGATTCAAAATGTGGAGGGAAAAACCGGAGGGCCTGGAGAAAAATCCACGCGACATTCAAACTCCAAATATACATGAGATGTTAGGCTTGGGATGCAACCCACGACATCCTGTACACCAGGCGAGGTAGTTAACATCTCGCCAACCGTGGCATTGGGGTGGGGAGTTGAGCTCCCCCTTCCAAAATCTCAAAGTCAAGTCAAAAAATGCCTCTGCAAAAATGAGCACAATGAAGCTGATGACGTCACCCTGCTGCTGCTCTATATAAGAACGGGAGACACAGCAGAGCCTCACCATTCTGGCGAATTGCCCGATGATGCTGGATGCAATTACCAGCGAAACGTCGTACTCAAATTGTAAATGTTGTGGCTTCAACACACCGGTGGGCTAAAGCAGTGAACTATTTGTCTTTTGTCAACGTGACACTTTTTTACTGATTGGCTGTGTCGGGTGGTGGAGGGTTACGACACATTTATAAATAACGCGATCTAAACCCAAAAACGTTGATTATGAATAACATTGGTCGCGAAAGCCTGCTGCGTGTTAAACTGACAATGAAGCTCTGCGTCGCCACAACCTTTTTTGTGTACCTCGTACACGCACAGGGGGTGAGAGAGCTCGGGCAGAATGTGACGACGAAAACAATGGTAGATCCATATCGCTCCTCGTTCTGCTTGCGTTTAGCGTTTGTTTTTAAGAGTTGATTTCGTTTTTGATTGTATCATATCCATTATGTTCATGGCAAGTGAACGAGACGGGAAAACAAGGATCGATTCATGGTCCTCGGAATTGTGACAGTCCATTGAATCGCTGCGGAGAGAATTGGTTAGATTCCAAATGATGAGGACGCGGATAAGATATATATTTTTGTTCACACATATTCTCAAATTACAACAGTAATCAGAATATATTTGTACGTACGTATGTATGTTGAACTTCTTCCACACCGTACGGAGCCAACCGCGCTGATCGTGGGTGCGTCATTATCGATGATCGATCCACTGCTGGATGAAAGGCCTCACCCCAAAAGCCACCGCGGCCGCCACCTCTCGCGATCTCGCGGAGCGACGATCCACCCAGCCAACCTGCACATGAACGGATCTCACCGCCCCATTTCTTCCGTGGACGTCCTCACTTTAAATCGTGACATATATAATTTGTGACGTTGTGTAAATAGCACCGTATAGTGTGAACTTTATTCCCGTGAAAAATGAATAATGAATGAGACATTAATCCAACCGACAAAAAAGTTGCACGTGCTACGTTCGGTTTTGTTGATGCTTAATGGCAGCGAATGGATTTTTTTGTTTGGTTGGTGCTTTGCTTGCCAGCAATCGTTAAAATAATCTCGGGAGTACGTTATACCACAATTACATTTTCCAATCTGCGCAGCTGTGAAGCTACCTTCAAGAAACATTTCTCCCCAACTCAGCCAACACTAACATCAGAGAGCCATTAAGGTCCACTACTTAAAACAACCCAAAGACATTTTCTTTCACTGCAAAACCCTGGCGTAAATGTTTAATCAATCATAATGAAGGGTGAAAACAAGGCGTGCTCACTGTATAAAAACACATATGTGCATATATTTTCCATTACATTTTTCGAGCGGCTCAGTAGCTCACACGGTGCTCTGTGAACATGCCAAAACCTGAGTTCGAATCCTGAACACTGGCTAACGTCAAGCGGTGAGCGATATCTGAACCGGCCCACGCTCCCCCCTTCACCAACTTACATTGACCAGCGCGGTGAAGTATGGTCAAAGCATTCTCCAAAATGGCCTGGGCAAGTCTTTAAAACAGCGATGGAAAGCCGCAGGGCTGCAATGATAAACAATAAATAATGATACGTATCACTAATTACATTATACATGAACTGTACATTATTTGTTGTATATACGCAGAAGATAAATGTATAGAGGGAGGTGGAGAGTGTAACTGTACAGCAGTAGTTATTAACCCTTACTGCAGCCTTGCACCCCTTTGTTTCAACTGCTGGCATATTCCAGATCGCAAGTCCATCGCACTGACCGTTACACCGTGGCAGAAACCCGGCGATCGGAGTTCGATTACCGCTCACGGCCACCAACACCGGTGACTATTATCTGAACCGGTCCTCCCTTAAGTCAACTCGGCTTTAAAAGTATTACCTGGTGCGGTGTGTAAAGATCGCCACTCGGGAGACAAAGGCGGCCGGGCGTGGTGACGGCCATCCACCCTCTCGTGCGCTGTGCCGGCCTTCATAGGTGCTACTCGCGAACAGCACTTGCCCCCAAAAGTGTCTGTTAAGGCTACACGGGGATCTATTTTGACTTTGACATTATTACACGGACTGGCACTGGCGTGTTCGAAGCAAATACGGGTCCAGCAGTAGCAGGGCTGCTCCTTTGCTTTATTTCATGCACGCCTGTTAACATTCCTGCCAATAACGCCTTGGCTTTCTTCGTCGAAGGGATGCTTTGCTCGTTGTATTTATCGTCTCGTTTACATGTGTTTTTTTCCACACGTAGAAGACTACGGTGGGAGAGAGAGAGAGAAGGAGAGATTTCTCTCCCCATATCGTGCTAAGTTATCCAGAAAGGGCACACGCCAAATTTGAACGCGAAGGCTGATAATATGTAAAACACGTGGCGATGGGAGAGTTTGGCACGAAATATAAAACATTTATCACCGAGGAAGGTGTAACGCGTCTGTGCTAAGAATGAGCGGCTGTAATATGTTTTTTTTACTTTTTGGTTAAAGGAAAATTCCAGCAAAGAATATAAAAAGATGACGTTTACATTTACCGTACATCGTGCTGAGGGATGGAGTTGTCGGTGCAGTGACTGGGTTAGTTTACTGCACTATGAACCCAGCACACGAGTTCAATTCCTGGCCAAGGTTAACATCGCTGGCAAGTGATATCTGACTACTTTGAACATCAGTTTCCTCTGTTATTTCCTTCTTAATTTAGCTAGGAACTGTTTGTACCGATAAATGGTCAAATGCTATTTATGCAACGCTAGGTTTTCTTGTACGTGAACCGTTTGCGTCGTTGATTATCGCTATTTCTTAAAGTAAGTTTCTCAACGAATTGACAAGCGGCAGGAGCATTGGCCAACGGTTGGCGCCTCCGTCGATTTCCAACTCAAACTTTTCGTTTATGACAATTGTAAACCTCAAGCTGTCAGCTGGAATGCTCTCTGAGCTCACTTTGTTGTGAAAAAAACAATAACTCCCTCCACCCCTCCGCACACCGGCCTCCATTAATAACAAGTTGTATGTGGAACAGTCTAACTCATTGTGTAATGTCTACATCTGGTATCGCGTGCTTGTTTTTCTTCCCCCCCTCCCCACCCCCCCGTGATTCGAGGGACGTGCCCACTGAGATGGACCGGGCATCAAGAATGAATGGCAACCTGCAACGCACCACAACCCGCAAGCTCGAAACAAAAGGCTGACGTCATTTAGCCTCGCCAGGACCCACGTGACGGCACTTTGGGGACCAACCAGGAAAGCGCACACCACGGGGAGGGTGAGGCTGATGAAACCTCAGAGTTTGAGAGGTCAGAGTGCCTGAGCTGGCACCGCTGAGATCCTAATAATAGGTTTTTTTACCCTTTTTTCTGGTAACAAAACTGACACCTTTTTACAAGGAATCATGTTTGCCTTAACCACAATACCTGCGGTCAGAATGCAAACAAAAACAACTATGATAATGTATGCATTGTCCTTGAAATTGATTGGTCCACACCAGAGACAGCTTTTCTTAGAGCCCAGTCTCACATGGTGTTGGACCAGATGAGATCCTGTTTGGATGGAAATGCAGGCAGCCGTCCGTGATTCAACGAATTGTTTGGTGGTTGTGGTGATGATGATGATGCTGTGTTGGCAGTGCTGCACAAACAACAAGAACTCAACGCATTCGTCAATAAGTGCCGTATGATGAAAAGTATATATTGGCCGACGTTCTGGCAATGGCCCTTCTTCAAGGCAAGTTTCAAGTGTAGAGAGTCGATGGTCTCAGCCTGGTCACGAATGACTGCACACAAACAAACTGATCAATCACATCGAATTTGGCTTTGCTATTAATTTGGCTAAAAGCCAGCTATGAAAATACATTTTACTGGTAGGAACCCACTGGTTCCACCAACCCACAGGGGATTATTGTGTCCGTCCATCGTGCAGGAAGGGGCTGGGTGAGGAGGGAGGGACTGGGTGGGGAGGGAAGGGTGGGGAGGGGCTGGGTGGGGAGGGTGGGGCTGGGTAGAGAGGGGCGGGTGGGTTGGGGCTGGGTGGGGAGGGTGGGGAGAGGCTGGGTGGGGGGTGGGACGGGTGGGGCTGGGTGGGGAGGGGCTGGTCACCCCGTGGTGCCCTTAGAAAACTCAACCTTTAACCTACTCACGCCGGCTTGTGCCCGCCCTCACAGTCGGGCATATTTGCGGAATACACCACGCCGCCGTTGACCCTGGCCATTGACCGAGCAACCCAACGTTCCGACCAGCTTCCTCCGCAGGAATGTGTTTAAAAATAAGTTTGACCAACTTGCAGTGACCGGCGTGGTGAAGTATGGTCAGCCACCCCCCCTCTCCGCCACCATGTCCAAAATGGCGGACGAATGATTTGCGTCGCATTAGAGGCTCGCTGCTCGAGACTTTGCACGGGAAATGAACTTGAGAGGTCTTGGAGATGACGAACTGCAGTGTCTGCTTAAGGACCTCTTGTTATGTTATTAAATATACACTGCCAACAGATGCTACGGTGGCTGTGAGATGTTAACTACCTCGCCTGGTATACAGGAGTTCGTGGGTTCGATCCCGACCCTGACGCCTGCTGCTGTATTTGGACTTTGCGTGTCTTTCTCTCACATCAGTGGTCGCGTAGATTTTTCTCCGGGTCCTCCGGTTTTTCCCTCCACACTTAGAATCAACACCACGCGTTTGGAGTATTTGGCCGCTACACATTTCCACATGACGACAAGCCACTTCGTTGAGCTATAGTGTGTGGCCAGGTCGCTTCTCAGCTCAGTGGGCATTACCTGGTTAAAATAAAAAAAAAACATACATATTTGATTCGCAGCTTTCGTGACTGCAGGAATTACTCTCTGGTTCTTTCGGTAAAGTCACGTAGAAGTTAAAATAATAATAGAATACGACGCTTCGGTTGCAACACCAAGACAAACTGTTTGGATTGGTGTGTGTCTCGCTCTGTGTGTCTTTGTGTTCCGGCCGGATCGAGGGGGCTAAACGGGCGCAGCACGGGCTAGAGAAGAGATGGAGTGATGTGGTACAGGAGGACGTGGAGCTGAGTGGACTTGCCGATGACTGGTACCAGCGGTGTCAAGATCGGCCTCTGTGGAGGAGGCTCGTGAAGGACGCTACTGGGCAGTTGGAGGCAGTCGCCCTCCAATAACAACGGAGGGCGGAGGAGCGACGCTCACAACAACGAGAGGAGCGCCAGGTGGCTAAAGCACAGCAAGTTGGCACAGTAGGGGGCACAGGTGGTGCATCAGTCACTCATCTCAGTCATCTCAGTCAGTCGACCCGTGGCACCTGCTGGGTCTGCCCCGTGACCTCCTGCCAGCGGGCGTTCGATACTTCACGTGGCCTCAATGTCCACATGGCCTGGCACAAGCGTCGTGGTGACGTTACCGCCACTTAGTGGCGAATGGTGGTTGTTGTTGTCTTTGTGTGTGTCTCTCTGCATGCGTGTCTGCCTATGCTGTTCCCGTGTCTGTGTTTTATCATTCATTCTTACCTGATGATTGTTGCTTGTGTTGCAACCGAAACGTCGTATTCTATTACTATTTGATTTTATTTTCTACGTGACTTTACCGAAAGAACCAAAGAGTAAAACATAGCGTAGCTTGGTTTTTAGTTTAGTTCTACGGACGAGCTGACTTGGAGTGTTCGGGGCGGATTGGTGGCTGGTGGTGGTTTTCGGAATTATTTCAAGGAACTCCAGGGCTGGAGGAGGTGGAGGTGGGGGGCTCTGTCGCACCACCCACGATGCGAGGCGACGCGCAGGCCAGATACGACATATTCTAAGGTTTTTTCGGTAAAGTCACGTAGGTACAACATTAAAATTAATAAAAGTAAAATAAAATAAAAATCACGACGTTTCGGAGTGTTGCTTCCGAAACGTCGTGATTTTTATTTTATTTTACTTTTATTAATTTTAATGTTTTACCTACGTGACTTTACCGAAAAACCCTAAGAATATGAATCCTTGCAGTCACGAAAGCTTCAAATCCAGAGACGACATCCCGAGACGAACGTTCGATCAGCTGGCGCGACGGTCGTGGTGGTGGCTGGGCCGGGTAACCCGCGCGCCGATCTCCGTCGTGCCCCGTGGGCACACGAGTCGACCGTGTGCTGGAAACGGAACTTGCGGTGGACGGTCGGACGGTCGGACGGAGAAGCGGTTTCCTCTGTGCTAGGGCCGAGGGCTGCCCGTCTTCAAGTCCGTTCATGGGACAAGCAAACGGGGCTGATTGCAACAACAGACACGCTCAATGCGGACACACAGCTGCAGTGGTTAACGGGAAATATTTTAAACACATTTGGTTCGAGTGTTTGCCCTGTGTCAAATGAATGTCAAACATCCTCCCTCGTAAATGTTCAGCCGCAGCACCCCCCCACGTTTCCATACAGACGGCCAGGTGGTGGCTCAGTGGAAGAGCAATCGGAGAGACTTTAACTCCCTGACGTGGGTTCGATCCCTGACCCTGACGCCTGCTGTCGTATATTTGGATATTGCATGTTCCCCCTCCGTGGATTTTTCTCCGGGCCCTCCGGTTTTTCCCCTCCACTTTTAGAAACGTGCATTTAGAGTATCTGGCTGCTATGAATTTCCACACGATGGTTTCAGTTTCATGTATTTGGTATAGCCGTGTGAGCCATTTGGCTCTTAAATCGGGTGCAACCGCAACAAACAAAAAACAAAACATGAACAAGAAAACATCTTAAAGTGACTATGCGCAAACAGAAAAATCCAGGAAAAAACTGCAAAGTCTTCCAGAAAAAAAGCACCGTACACCAATGCTGTGCAAAAATCCCAGTGGGCTGCAGGTCAAACAACAACAACAACCACAAGCTACTTCATTGAGCTATCACTTGTGGCCAAGTCGCATTGGAAAAATGAACTCTGTAGAGCTCAGTGGGCTTCACCCGGTAAAACAAAAAAATCCAAAGAAAAATTTCATCAAGAAATATGGAACTAGGATTGGTAGCAACGCGCCCTATGTACAGCGATATCGCACCAAGGAACAACTTGAGGACGCGTAAACAGAACAACATCTAAGAACACTATAAAGAGCTATGATTGCAAGGCTTAGGAATGCACACTCTCAAAACACTTATACAACTCCAAAGGAGCCCGATGTTAACGACGCGCCGTTCACTGTTGGATTTCTCCAGATGTGTCCAGCTGCCTTTGCAGGGTAGGGGTTGCTACCCCTCCTGTGCATTATTGTTCTAACGTTCTGACCCCGTGGCCTCGACTTGACATCTGTGAAAAAGAGCTTTATAGCTCATCGGATTCTTCCTGCAGTATAAATAAATAATCCGATTCTGTCTCCTTATTGCGAAGTAGCCGTCCTGCGAAATCTTCGTGAACTTTTTTGTTTTTACTCTTAGGTTTTTTCGGTAAAGTCACGTAGGTAAAAAATAAAATTAAAATTAATAAAATAAAAGTATTAATTTTTATTTTATTTTTTACCTACGTGACTTTACCGAAAAAACCTAAGAGTATGAATCCTTGCAGTCACGAAAGCTTCAAATCTAGAACTTTTCGTTTTTTTTTTAACAAACAATGAAACGTGCCAGATAACTGGGCGAAAGGTCTTCGACTCAGATGGACGGCACTGCGGTCGGGCAACACGCATCGCAGTTGAAAAGTCGAGAGTTCGGGTCCCGTTTGGGAACTGTTCCAACCCTATGTAGAGAAGCTCCCGCGGACGTACTCTGACACGGAGGTAAGTTATGGACTTTCGCCAGGGTTTATTAAAGCTTATCAATAACACACAGCAGGGTACACAACTCCCAGGGGCTAGGGGTCCTACTCTGAGTCCGGGTCCCTGCCGGCTGGCTCCGGTCTCTCTCTCTCTCGTGTCGGATCGTGGACTCTGCCGACTCCACCGACCTCTTCACCCTGCTTACTCTACCCATTCCCACAGTGACCCCGCTTACGTCACGGGGTCTCCCTTAAGTACCCTAGGAGACGTGACGTCATCGCACTGAACGGCACACCTGACGTCACGTCCCCATTTTACTCCTCTACACCTACTTACTGACTCAGCCCTGTGCGGCAGTTGAAACAGTGGTTCAGGTTTCTTGAACCCCCCCCCACTCATCGCCCATGTCCAGTCAGCCGTGTGGATGGGTTCAACCACCGTTAGTCGATCAGTGCTACGCGGGTGGTGGAGTAAAATGCGGGTAAATCCCAATTCTTACAAGATATCTGGCCAGCGTTGAAGAAGTAGGCCAGAATGCAGTGCCCCTCTGGTGGAGGCCCTTCTGCTAGCAGTAGCATGAGTAATACATTTGCAGGGCTGCGCCTTGACATTTTATTTTCAAAGTGGTTTCTTTGTTCATACTTAATTTGGAGCTTTCGTGACTGCAGGAATTACTCTTTGGTTCTTTCGGTAAAGTCATGTATAAAGAGAAAATAATAAATTTAATACTAGCATACGATGCTTCGATTGCAACACAAGCAATCATCATCAGGTATAAATGAAATAGAAACACAAATCTAGTATATCTTCTTGGTTCTTTCGGTAAAGTCACGTAGAATGGAAATAATAAAAGAATAAAAAGAAAACATAATAAAATAATATAATAATTTCTTTGTTTGTCATCGTATTTATTTAGTTTTTGAGATATTGGTGACCCAGCTTACTCTTGCAAATGACCCTCCTGGTCCCTTGACCGATTATCTGGTTAAACAAAATAAACTCGAAACTGTAACGCACTCATTAATTTACCCACGCACCCACCATCTCACTCACTCACTCATTTACTCTCATTCATTAACACACTGCACCACTCACCACGTCACTCACCCACTAATTTACTCTCTTACTCATTCACGCAGACACCCATCTCACTCACCCACTCAGTCATTTACTGTCGAAGTCACTCACACACGATCTCACTCACCATATCACTCACCCACTCATTTACTCCCACCCATTAACCCACTTACTCGTTTATTCACTCATTTATTGACTCATCACGCGTAGGCTTGACCCAATCATTCACTCGCTCTTGCAAATTAATCTGCCCTGGTCTCTTGAGTTTTCACCTGGTAAAACTAAATACATTTGGAACGAGAATCATTTACCTTTCCTCCCTCCAGGTTTAATAAAAAACGATTTCCATTTTAATCGAAAGTCAGCCGTAGTATTTCTAAGACTCCCCTTGCACCAGTCATGAGAATGTGGAATTTTGCCCGTTGGCTGAAAAGCTGTAAACAGGAAACGAGGACTGTCTCATGCTCATTTGAACAGGAAACCGTTGTGAACTTGTATTGTACTTCTTAACGGCCCGCCAGAGATTAAGGACGTACGTTTGCCATGGGAACATATATTTTTTGGAAGATTGGAAGGATAAAAAAAAACACTACGTCAGACACCGTACAAAAATAAAAAGAACACTGCAGCAACTCAACTTGAGTGGTGGGTTTTGAGGGTGCAGGCACTGAATGTTTTTGTTAACCATGAGTCTGGACTTTAACGTGAATCTATAACGTGACATTTTGACGTGAATCTTTAACGTGAATCTGGACTTTTCCAGCTGCGAAAAAGCGCCCCGGTTTTGTTGAACATGATCATTATATATATATATATTTATATTTTGGAACGGAGCCGAATGCGTATGAGTAGATCTTAGTTTCCAAAAGATATTCATTATAATAACGATGTCATTTAGAGAGACGCTCGACTGAATTCAGACGCATGGAAATCACTAACGGTGCAATTCACGAGCCTATTGGGCGGCGCGGTGGCGAGGTGTTAACTCCCTCGCCTGGTGCACAGGCGGTCCGGGGTTCGATTCCGACCCTGACCCCAGCTGCTCTAATATTTGGAGTTTTCGGTGTCTCTCTCTCCCCTTGGGCGCGTGGATTTTTCTCCGGGTCCTCCGGCTTTTCACCTCCACATTCAGAATCGACGTGCGTTGAGAGAAATGTGGCTGATATAAATGTTCACGTGATAAGCCACTTCCGTTGAGCTATCAGGTCGAATCTGAAAAGAGCTATGTAGCTCTGTGGGCCTCACCTAGTAAAATAAAGAGTCGAAATATATCGACTGCCACGGGTGTGTCGATAATCAGATGGAAATGACAAAGCAGTGAATGAATGAAAGCAACGTGAGAAACAGCCTAGACGTTTAATTCGCTTGACGATGTTGTTGCCGTGAAAAGAACAAAAGATAACATAATTTGACGAACATTAACATGATGCCTAACTTGCGGAGGTGGAGCGGTGGCGCAATGATTAGCGCGCTCCACTTTGAACCTAACCACCCGACCTCAATTCCTGGCATACGGCAAACATCGTCATCACCACCACCATCATCATCATTACCCATCGGCCATGATTACTCCACCGCTGGATGAAGGCCTCCCCTATCAGTCTGCATCAGTCACGGTCCGGCCTATGTCACAAGAGTCGAATTCAACGCTCCATCTCCTGAGCCGTTGAACTCTTGGACGCTATTCCTTGGCAAGCATGGAGTGGTCAGTAATATGTGAAACGGGTCTGGTTTCCTCCCCCCCCCCCCCCCCACACTTCACACTGACCAGGGAAGTGAAGAATGGTCAGACAACCTCCGTGACCGGCACAGAATGTTTATATCTTCTTGGTTCTTTCGGTAAAATCACGTAGAAGGGAAGTAATAAAATAATAAAAATAAAACATAATAAAATATTTTATTATGTTTTACAAATAACAAATAACATAATAAAATATTTTATTATTGTTTTATTTTAATTATTTTATTACTTCTCTTCTATGTGACTTTACCGAAAGAACCAAGAAGATGAATCCCTGCAGTCACGAAAGCTTTAAATAGAATGTTTATAGACAAAGAACTGCGAATGTATTTGTATTTTTTTGTATTCATCGTGACTTGTGAGCAAGCCCTGTGATTTGGACTGTATATCTTTCCTGCTGTAATTTGTTGATACAACGCAGAAGGCCACATTCTTATGCATTGAGGGTTGAGGGAATTTTAAGCATGGGCTGTTGAAGTTTGGAGGCCGTTGTGTGTGCGTGCGTGTGTGTGTGTTTTTTTTGTCGCATCTTGATGTCTTTGATGTGGAAATCCCTAATGTGTGACAGTCCTGCCCGTTTACTCTTTCATCTTTAAAAAAATGCACCTCAAGGTGTTCATAATAAAGGTTTTTTTTTGGGGTGAGATCGCATTGATACAAATGTGTCGTTAAACCCGCCACCGCCCGACAGAGCCAATGAGTAAGGGTTGTCACGTAGACAGAACGTGGCCAAGTCGTCACTAATACAGCACTAGTGTGTAGTGTATACTGTAGTGTATAGTAGTGTAGTGTAGTGTGTAGTGTATACTGTAGTGTATAGTAGTGTAGTGTATAGTGTAGTGTGTAGTGTAGTGTATAGTAGTGTAGTGTATAGTGTAGTGTGTAGTGTAGTGTATAGTGTAGTGTATAGTGTAGTGTATAGTGTAGTGTAGTGTATAGTGTAGTGTATAGTGTAGTGTATAGTGTAGTAGTGTATAGTGTAGTAGTGTATAGTGTAGTGTATCGTGTAGTGTATAGTGTAGTAGTGTATAGTGTAGTGTATAGTAGTGTAGTGTATAGTGTAGTGTAGTGTGTAGTGTAGTGTATAGTGTAGTGTATAGTGTAGTGTATAGTGTAGTGTATAGTGTAGTGTATAGTAGTGTAGTGTATAGTAGTGTAGTGTATAGTAGTGTAGTGTATAGTAGTGTAGTGTATAGTGGAGTGTATAGTAGTGGAGTGTATAGTAGTGGAGTGTATAGTAGTGTAGTGTATAGTAGTGTAGTGTATAGTAGTGTAGTGTATAGTGGAGTGTATAGTAGTGTAGTGTATAGTGTAGTGTATAGTGTAGTGTAGTGCGTAGTGTAGTGTATAGTGTAGTGTATAGTAGTGGAGTGTATAGTGTAGTGTATAGCAGTGTAGTGTATAGTGTAGTATACTAGTACAGCACACCGGTGTGTTCGAGAGCGAATCCACAACATTTACAATCTGAGTACGACGCTTCGCCAGTAATTACAACTAGCATCAACAGGCGTACAGCCAGATGAAAGATGAAACTCACAAATCTGATTGTCCGCCTGATGATGATACAGGAAGCTTGTGGGTTCGATCCCGACCCTGACGCATGCTGTTTACTTGGAGAGGGCACGATCTCCCCCGTGGTCGCGTGGATTTTTCTCCTGGTCCTTTGGTTTTCCCCTCCACATTGAGAAACACGCGTTTAGAGTATTTGGAGTGTATAGTAGTGGAGTGTATAGTAGTGGAGTGTATAGTAGTGTAGTGTATAGTAGTGTAGTGTATAGTAGTGTAGTGTATAGTGGAGTGTATAGTAGTGTAGTGTATAGTGTAGTGTATAGTGTAGTGTAGTGCGTAGTGTAGTGTATAGTGTAGTGTATAGTAGTGGAGTGTATAGTGTAGTGTATAGCAGTGTAGTGTATAGTGTAGTATACTAGTACAGCACACCGGTGTGTTCGAGAGCGAATCCACAACATTTACAATCTGAGTACGACGCTTCGCCAGTAATTACAACTAGCATCAACAGGCGTACAGCCAGATGAAAGATGAAACTCACAAATCTGATTGTCCGCCTGATGATGATACAGGAAGCTTGTGGGTTCGATCCCGACCCTGACGCATGCTGTTTACTTGGAGAGGGCACGATCTCCCCCGTGGTCGCGTGGATTTTTATCCTGGTCCTTTGGTTTTCCCCTCCACATTGAGAAACACGCGTTTAGAGTATTTGGCGGCTATAAATGTCCACACGACAGTAGGCCACTTCGTTGAGCTATCAATTGTGGCCAGGTCGTTTCTGAAAAAAAGCTACAAAGCTTAGTGGGCCGTACCTGGTAAAATAAAAAAAAACGTATTTTGTTAATTTGTTTTCGCTGGTAAGGCCCATTGAGCTTACACATCACACGGTCCTGCGATATACCAATCCAGCTTGCATCTGCAGCATGCAAGAGAGAGAGAAGCACGATAACAGATACCCTCTAGCGGTGCCCTCCTGATCGCCTACAGCGGAGCGAACATGACACCTGCATGTTTGTGTTGTTGTAGTACAGAGTTAGACTGATGGCCTTAATCTAAGTTGTCTTGTGGTTGTTGTTGGTTGTTTGACTTGCATCCCACTGGGATTTTTGCACACAGCGTTGGTGTGCGGTGTTTTTTCTACAATATTTTGCTGTCTTTTCTTGGATTTTCTGTTTGCATTCAGTCACATATTCACTTTAAGATGTTTTCTTGTTCATGTTTTTGTTTTTTTGTTTGTTGCGGTTGCACCCGATTCAAGAGGCGAATGGCTCACAGGGCAATACCTATTACATGAACTTGAACTTGAACTTGCAGGGCTGCACCCTAAGCCAGTTTACCTAAGAACGGAGGACGTGGATTTCTTATGGCCTCGACGGCCAAAACCTGTCCAACATTCTCCATAGTCGTGACGGGTCGTTCCCCTGTGGCCCCTGATTGCGTTTTGCAATTCGCTGGACTTCACTCCCTGCAGCACGTGGCCGCAATTAGGATGAATGATTATTTAATAAAAACGTAGCGGACAGCTTATGCATTTCTCCAAAAAAAAGCAATTGCTTTTCGCTTGACACGATGCAGGCCTGCGTTTAAAAACGTTGCATTGGAAGGCCACGGGCATTCAGGAAGCGAGGCGGATTTGCTAATTTGGTGAGTAAAAACAAAGAGATTCAGCGAACACGCACACGGGACAAAAATGTCCCGCAATTAGTGAGCTTCTGTTTGGTATGGCTTGGCGTGTGAGTGCGTGGCGAGGCCAGAAGCAACCCGTCTCGGCTGACTTGGTCCTGTCCACCTATCTAGCTCCAAACCTACCTCCCCTGCAATGTCAAGCTTCCACACATCCAGGATGTTTCTGTTGCGCGTCGTCGCTTTAAGATCTTCTCTGTTCATATTTAGTTTGTTGCGGTTGCACCCGACTCAAGAGCCGCATTGCTCACAGGGCTACACCTAATAAATGAAACTTGAAACTTGAAACCTACTTAGCTGCCAACATTCCCAGCCACCTATCTACCTACCTACCTACCCACCTGCCCGCTCAATGGCCAAACCCAATTGTTTATCAATCCATTCATCTACCCACTCATCAATAAAACCATCCTCGCACCTACCCACAGTACGTACCCACCCGCCTTGCTCCACACCTACCCAGCATCCTCTTCGCGAATGCAACCATCAAACTATTTCCTTCACTACTCACCCACCTACCCATTTACCCACCCACCCATTGACCTGGCTACCCGATCACCCTGACTACCGATGCTCCTACCCACCAAATGGTATCGACCTAATTACCCAAAAAAGTAAACACGCAAGAAGGGAGCTCACCACGACGGTTCACTGCACGCCAATCCATTCACCTTGTTCAGAACTCCATCGCATCCCAGCCATGTGAAACAAAAAAAACGTAATCCAATAATCACAATGACACTTTTCAGAGCATGTTACGCGACAATGACGACGAGGATTGTACAAGGCAACTATTTTATTTCACAAAGAGGATCTCCAGACATCATCATTGAGTGAGTCCACATGTGAGTTTAACTCAGTGGCCTGGACTGCAGCCATGCAACTCCACATGGCAGGGGACAGTCTCAACACTCACCCACACCGCTCACCCACACCGCTCACCCACACCGCTCACCCACCCCGCTCACCCACACCGCTCACCCACACCGCTCACCCACACCGCTCACCCACACCACTCACCCGCGTGTTCCACTCACCAACACCACTCACCTTCATGTACCACTCACCCTGACGTCCCATTCACCATCACCACTCACCCTTGTGTACCACTCACCCCCACGTCCCACTCACCGCTCACCCTATTGTGCCACTCACCCTCAAATCCCCCTCACCTACACCACGGACCCTCATGGACCAATCACGCTCACCACTCACCCTAGTGTACCACTCACCCTGACATCCCACTCACCATCGCTGCTCACCCTCGTGTACCACTCAGACTCACATCTGACTCACCATCACTGCCCAAACCGACTCAACGCTTCATCCTTTTGGCTGCCATTCCCAGCTATGTCCTGACTATGGATTGGTGTTAACCCAGACGATGCTGGCACGCAGGCTCATCCCGTGTTCACTTTTGGAAAGCGTTTTGGGATTTTGCAAACGCTTCCACCCTTCATCGTGGGTGTCATCTCCACTTAGCTCTGACAACACCCAACCAACCACCACCAGCCTCTGCTCATTTTCCGCGATGTCAACAGCATCGGCCAATCATCACAGATCTTTCTCCAGGGTATTCGTGCCACTCGTTCTCAAGGTACACAAACAAGGCGGGGTCACGAGTTCACGGGGTCACGAGTTCACGGGTTCACGAGTTCACGGGGTCACGAGTTCACGGGGTCACGAGTTCACGGGGTCACGAGTTCACGAGCCCAAGCACGTCTACAAAACGGCACCGGACACAATCTCTTAACGGCAATTCCGTGGATCGTTGTGGGTGAAAGCAATTGTAAGTGGAACTCCGTGTCTCTGCATAGAATACAAATAATATATATCGTTAGTAAATCCGCTTATTTATTTGCTTTTAATATTACCAAGCCCTATTTGTTTAAGAAAACTCTGGATCGGCTTTATGAGCAGATATGCATTACCGGTTCCTGTTGAAATGCAGCAGCAGCAGCAACAACAACAACGAACGACACCGTTATACAAATCAATAATGTGTTGTTGTGGAGCATTGTGAGGTAAAAGGTCAATATTAGTGGACGTCTAAGAATAGGTCTTACCCTTTATGGGGATAAAACAGTTGCGTTAAAATGTTAAAACAGCAAACAGAAACATATTCTTGGTTCTTTCGGTAAAGTCACGTAGAAGGGAAATAATAAAATAATAAAAACAAAACATAATAAAATTCTCACGACGTTTTGGCCACAACGCAAGCAGCCGTCCTCAGGTGAAGAACAGAGCTACGTGACTTTACCGAAAGAACCAAGAATATGAATCCCTGCAGTCACGAAAGCTTTAAATCGAAAACCAAACAGAAACCTTTTGCAAGGAATCCTGTCTGCATGAACCCCACATACTCGTGGTGAGCATACAAACAAACGAAAAAAACTATGCTCTGATAGTACATGATGCTTTGTATTTGAAACTGATTGGTCCACACCAGAGACAGATTTCTTCATGGCCTAGTCTCAAATACAGTGTTAGACCAGAGAACGCCAAAATGCGAACAGCACAAATACAAAGACAATGCATCATACATCACCAGAGCATGTTTTGGTTTGCATGTTTACCACAAGCATGTGTGCTTAATGCAGACAGGATTCCTTGAAAAAAGGTTTCTGTTTGGTGTTTTAACATCTTAACACAACTGTGTTATTGCCATAAAGGGGAAAACCTATTCTTATATGTTGGTACTGGCAAAAAAGGCCCCATATAAGTGGACGTCCTTTCTGAATATGCCTTCACCAGGGGCTTACTTTCCGTCTCGATATTTTCTGGAACGCTGCTGGGCTTGCTTGCAGTCTCGATTTCCATCATTGCATTCCAGCTAGGCACGATTACAACTCGAGTACAAGATAAGCCATATCCATAATAATCCTATATTATTGTACCCGAAATTACAAAAACAATGTGAACAGGTTAAGGCTAAAAGAAGAAGGATCGATCCTGTTTAGCTTCTAAGATCTGACAAGATTGGGCGCGTTTTGACCGGCGGCTCGCTTTGCCAAGAATGAACTCTGACCGTGAAGGATTCCACTCAAATGTCAAAGTGACTCCCACCTCGAACGAGAATTCCGGGCGGTTGTTCACCCTCCTGTTCACAGCCATGAATCGTCAAGGGGTGAGTCGCCCCATAGCACAACCGCTGTTGTCGACTTCTCAGTGGCGTAGTAACTATTGTAGATTATCAGCTCAAGGGGTAGCGGCAAATCGGGTCACGTGGGGCCCCCCAATATTTGATTTGTCTCGCACTACTTTTGCACTAATCACAAATCTAGAATTAATCACATCGTCTTTATGCTCACGGTCTCGAACATTTAACGCTGTATGGGGTGCTCCCATCTTCTAAAAATAAGTCTTGTTCTTTTACACTGTTTGTTGAAAACAAATATCATCACGGTGGTTGTCAAGGGTGGGGGTGGTGGGGGGACAGCTCATAGCTTTGGCCATCAGGAGGGGAAGAAGGGCAAGACACCCCCAGCCCCCACACCTGTGTCTTCCCCACAAAGTGATACACATTTTTTTTATCAGCGATGGTTTTTTGTGTTTGAGTGTCTTGTCCCTCCCCCGCAGCTCCGATTAGCACGATTGGCTATGCACGGCGCGAAAGAATTTCAATACCATCCATAATGCAGGTTTTTGGGTTAGATCGCGTAAATATAAATGTGTCTTCTATGGTTCTTTCGGTAAAGTCACGTAGATATAAAAACATAATAATAAAAATAAAGTGAATAAAAATATCACGATGTTTCGATCGCAACACAAGCGCTCGTCGTCAGGCAAAGGAGTCAGCCTCCAGAGGCAAACTGTTTATAAAGGTTTGGAGATGGGCGTAGCCCCCCAAGTGTATCAACAGCACCAGCAGCATCGGCGGTGCACGATTGACAATGCAGCAACAATGCCAATGCAGCAGAATGCCAATGCAGCAGAATGCCAATGCAGCAACAATGCCAATGCAGCAACAATGCCAATGCAGCAACAATGCCAATGCAGCAACAATGCCAATGCAGCAGAATGCCAATGCAGCAACAATGCCAATGCAGCAGAATGCCAATGCAGCAGAATGTCAATGCAGCAGAATTCCAATGCAGCAGCAATGCCAATGCAGCAGAATGCAAATGCAGCAGCAAAAATCCCTGCACCCCGCTCCACACACCACACTGCTGACGGTGGAGGTTGATTGACAAGAAACACACAAGTCAAGTCAAGGCCTCAATGTGGTTGATGACATCTTTCCAATGATTGACCTGGAGAGGGAATCGAACCGGCGTCCTCTGGATTGAAAGTTTATTGCGCTGACCGTTGCGCTAACGGGGGCATTAAAACATAAACCAACGATGCATTTTTAAATAATCTAAAACAAAATTCACGAAAATAAACTGCATCGAAATATAAACGGAAACGTACTTTTTTTCGATTTAAAGCTTTCGTGACTGCAGGGATTCATCTTCTTGGTTCTTTCGGTAAAGTCACGTAGAAGGGAAATAATACAATAATAAAAATAAAACATTATAAAATACAATTGTCACGACGTTTCGGCCACAAGGACGGCTACTTGCGTTGTGGCCGAAACGTCGTGAGAATAGTATTTTTTTATGTTTTATTTTTATTATTTTATTATTTCCCTTCTACGTGACTTCACCGAAAGAACCAAGAAGATACTTATTTCGTTTGGCAATGCCATCCCTTCAATAAAGACCATCGAACTTATTGGCCCACTCGTCAATCCACTGCTGTACGAGGGACGCGCCGTGCTGATGTGTTCACCTCCTGTGCTGTGCAGATGTAAGCCATATTCGTCTCCACGTGTTTCCCACTTTCACAAACACGAGAGTAATTCATCGCCGCATTATGAAGATTGTTTTCGTTTCTTTGTTTTTTTTATAGACATCCCTTTAGCTGCCATTGCCTCGGTCCTGTTGAAGCGTGGTCATATGTTCGGCAAATGCGAAAGCGCATGGCTTGGAGGTGGGTAAGGTGCGATGTCGCTATCCCATGTGGATGCTACCGCTTGCCGTCGATTGCAATTCAGAAGGTCGCCAGGCTCTGATTCGATCTCCTGGCGTGTCAGCTGAAACAACCAACGGTGGCGACGTTTCAGGTGCAACACAAGCGTCCGTCATCAGGTGGGAAAGCATGGCCTGGTGCTGAGGCAGAATGTTTTTTAAAATATTTTTAACAGTTTTTTTTATTTTTTTAAAGTCTGCATCAGCAGCAAACTATGATTTCCCATCTGATGACGGACGCTTGTGTTGCACCCGAAACGTCGTGATTTATTTTATTTTCTAACCGACGTGACTTTACCGAAAGAACCAAAGAGTATGGATTCCTGCGGTCACGAAAGCTTCAAATCAAGATTGAACGGTGGCGAGTTTCTTCGATTCATGCGGGACGTCTGACCAGCCTGCAGTAGTAGGCCAAAGAGCCCTCGAGAGGGGCTCTCCACAGCTCCCTCTAGTGGCGGCCCTTCACTGAGCTGCATTGGCTTCGGGTTGCGGAGCGTATACTTTGTAAGGTCGGACTCATTACACAAAAAGTTATTTCCACAAATGAACCACGAACATCTGTCTGATCTCGTCAAGGGGCATAAGCCATCATCACGCGACACTCTGCTCATCCTCGCAGCAGCAGCGGCTTTTTGTTGGCCATCGAACAAAGGGGTCGTCCATAAATGACGTCACGCGATTTTGGATGATTTTTGACCCCCCCCCCCCTCCTTCGTCACACGACGTCACAAAAAGTCAGACCCCCCCCTCAAATATGACATCACAAAGCTCTGCCCCCCCCCCCCCAATAACACATGCTTCAAATCGCTTTAAACTATTGTCATTGTAGTGCGTATTTAATGTGGCGCTGCACTCTGATGTTGTAGGTGAAAACATTTATTAATATATTTATATTTATTTATTTGAAGTTGCGCATTTTGATGTGACGTCACATTTCTCACCCTCCCCCCCTCGTCACACATCGTCACAAATGTCTAACCCCCCCCCCCTAGGTGCGTGACGTCATTTATGGACGGCCCCAAAGATGGTGGTCACCGCACTGCGCGATTTCAGATGCGCTTCTGCGGCCGTCTGGAACGTTCTTCCTTCCCACATTAGGAAGCCATGGGAGCTATTCATTAATCGAGATTGCCAAACTCATTTCGTTAGAACTGCTTTCTGTGTTTAGTTTCTTGACCTTTCGCCCGCACCTCAGATTCGCGTGGTCGGCTGCTTATGGCGCGGAAGAAGTTCAACATACGTTACAGACAGTGGCTCCATCAAGCAATTGCAGGGCTGCACCTTTACTTCATTTGACCACTAACATCCACCTCTTGTCGCCTGTAAACTAAGCAGGTTGTGGAGTTGCGTCTGTGTGAATGTCACCCGTGCTTTGGTGCTCGATGCAATCAGATTCAACTCACTGCCTTTAAAGTAATGGTGCCAACGTAATGTGCAATCATAATACGACCAACAATATTTATCAGAGTTAACGTTTTCATACGGAACATATTACTCAAGAATGAAGGTGCGTTTGAGCGAGTGTCTGTCAGCGCAAAGTAATTTTCAAGTCAGGCGTTTAACAACTTAAATATTATCGTGGTAAAAAAATATATTTTGTCACACAAAACACACTTAGGGCACAGAAAACCAAGCCAAAGATCGCCCCGGTAGCCTCTACAGGCTGCCGGGGCGAGTGCTCGTAACGAGCGCCTGGCGAATGCACACACGCACACCCACGCAGACAAATAACGACCTCATTGTGAAATGTACTGTTGGTGGGGCGCAAGTGATGTTAGCGAGCACCTATTAAGTCCGGCACAGGACATGAGAGGGGATGGTGTGGCAAGCCCCATGCGTCACCACCTTTGCCTCCTAATTGCTGATAATGACATACTGCACCGCAAGTAACCATTTATGGCTGAATTGACCAAGGGGATGACTCAGGACCACTCAAATTCCACTCAGATATCACTCCACACCGATGCTATCGGTGGATGGGAATTTAATTCCGCGGGGTTCGAAGTTCAGTGCGCTAACCGCGGCGCCACCACCCCCCCCCCCCCCCCCTTGCACTCACATGTGTCATACAGATAAAGATCTGTCCATATAACCTTAACAGACTGTTGGGGCAAGGGCTGTTATCGAGCACCTATGAAGGCCGGCACGGCACACGAGGGGGTGGGTGGCCAACACCACGCCCGACCGCCTTTGTCTCCCTAGCGACGATGTTTACACACCGCACCAGACACTCGTTTCAGGATAAGCCTACCTTGGGGAGTCCCAGGACCGGTTCAGATAATCGTCACTAGTATTGGCCGTGAGCGGGAATCGAACCCGGTTTGCCAGGTTCGTAGCAAAGCACGCTAAACGCTAGACGACCGCTCCCCATACAGACAAAGATCCCCCGTATAGCCTTAACAGACTGTAGGGGCAAGTGCTGTTAGCGAGCACCTATGAAGGCCGGAACGGTACACGAGAGGGTGGGTGGCCAGCACCACGAACGACCGCCTTTGTCTCCCCAGTGGCGATGTTTCCACACCGCACCGGGTACTCATTTCAGGCTGAGTCGACCTAGGGGAGGCCCAGGACCGCTTCACACACACACACACGCGCGTATGGTAGCTTGAATGATGACAACCGTTCCTTGGCAGTTTTATATTACCGTAAATCTTCAAGCGTACAAATTCTTCCGAAATGGGATATTTTTTTCACTTACCCTCAGCCATTTCGACGTAAAAAAAAAACCCCAAAAAACATTCGCGTGATATTTTTCGTTCATTTCCAGAATTTGTGCAATTGATCTTTCGTGCATAAGGACACCTAATCTGTGTAAAGTACTATGGCAGTACGGCTAATAACCGGCAGCTTTCACTTCGCCGTACATTCTCGAAGGCACATTTTTTTTTATCAAGCCTGTCACTGTTCTCACGAGGGAAACAACAGAATTTCTACCGGGTTCAGTTTAACAACTTTTTTTTGTCAATCCACTGCTAGAAAAATACCTCTCTCGCTCGGAATCCGTTCAGTGGGATTGTTCACGTGGTGAGAACGCGGACCCGGCGGTTAGCACGCTCCCCGCTTGTCACAGAGGTTCACGATCGGAACTCAGCGGCCGCCCTGGTTAACACTGCGGCAGTATTGAACTAAACTTTTTATTACATTTCACCAGGTAAGACCCACTGAGCTATATAACTCTTTTGCCGAAGCAACCTGGACACAAATTATAGCCCATCGAAGTGGCTTGTTACGTGGAAAATTACAGCAGTCAAATGCTCTAAATGCGTGATGTTGATTCTAAATGTGAAGGGGGTAAACCCGAAGGGCCCGGAGAAAATCCATGTGACCACGGGGAGAAAGAGAGAGGAAGAAGCGCAAACTCCAAATGTACAGCAGGAGTCAGGGTCGGGATCGAACCCACAACCTCCTGTATACCAGGTGAGGTAGTTAACATCTCGCCACCGCGGCGCCCTTAACGGAATCAACAACCACTCCGCTCCGTCCGTTCCACAGTGGACGTCAAACATCCCTCTGCCGTCATTCGCAAGAGTAAATCATTGTTGCGCCCGAGTCGCAGGGTCCAATTTGACCAAATTCGAAAAGGCCACCGCAAAGCACTCAATTGGGACGATACATTAGTCCGCTCTCCGCTGCACCGCCACCTCTTGGAGAGCCGGGGTTATGCCACCACAACAACCGAGGCGAGGGACATTCGCAACAACAAGCTGTGTGCGATCCACCGACCCTGGCTGGTTTCGAGGCGTGCACGGTGGCCGTGAATACAAAGTGGGCACGCCAGGAGGACGCGTCGCCAGAAAAGGAGGGTACCGCACCTGGAGCACGACCTCTGTGGGGATGGAGTTTTTACATCACGGGGGGCAACGACGAGACGTTGAGGTGGGGGGGTTGTTTTTGCCAGCCACCACCGCCACCACCATCACTGCCATCACAGCCACCACCGCCACCACCACCACCACCGCCACCACAGCCACCGCCACCACAGCCACCACCACCACCAACGCCGCCACCACCACCGCCACCACCACCACCACTGCCATCACCTTCACCGACACCACCACCACCGCCACCACCGCCGCCACCACCGCCATCACCACCACCACCGCCACCATCACCTCTACCGACACCACCACCACCGCCACCAACACCACCGCCACCACCACCACCGCCGCCACCGCCACAACCAACCCCGCCACCACCACCGCCTCTACCACCACCACCTCTACCACCCCCATCAAATCGGTTTCACCTCAACGGGGTCTGCCCCCCCCCCCCAACCTAACCCGCCCCTCCCGTCCGCACCCCCAAGGAAACTTCCGTCCGTACAAACGTGTCGAGGGCGCGTTGCGGGCTCATCTCCACCATCGCTTTCCGTTGAAGCGACGCATCAAATGACGTCCAACCTCTAAACCATTACGAACTGGCTCGCAAGCGTGACGCCTGACAGCCTTCGCTCGCCCGCACTCAAGAGGAATGCACCGCGTGAGTGAGGAAGGTGAGCGGAGGGGAGCGATCGCGCGCTAGCGATAGACTTTGACTTTTAAACAACTTTTATTGCCGCCAGCAGCAACAGCAATGGATGCGATTCCGATATGGAACACACAAAGTCACCAGCAACACAAATGAAACAAACGCTGTACACACACGCGCTGTGGCGCTAAATGCACCCGCGCACAACACGAAAGGAAAAAAAAAATCACGTGGTGGTGGTTGTGGTGTTCATCGCGCACGCCACGTGACGAGCGAGCGCTTCAATCTCCTGCACTGGAGGTCACCGCAGCGTTTGGCTACGGGAGAGAGAGGGAGAGAGAGCTTCTTCCGTTTTGATAATGTTTTGCCCCAGAGGGGAAAGGGATTGGTGGGTGAACGTTTTGACACCCGAGCGTGAACCGGAGGGCAACTGGCGGCGTTGCCCACAATCGCGCGTTAACTTAGTTTTGTGTGCACATCGAGATACGAGGCCCGGGACTCACGTAACGTCCCGCGTGTAAGGTAGCAACTCAAGTCGGTTTTGTGTCTGGCGGTGCTGCGGTCACGCGATTCAATGATTCAACTGCGCACCTGAAATAAAAGGCTGCCGGTTCAAATTGAATACAACTTTTTTTTAAATTTACATTTTACACTACAATTTTTATACTGGTAGGAACCTCCTGGTTACACCAGCCCACAGGGGATTATTGCATCCGTCGTGTAGGGAGGGGCTGGGTGGGGAGGGGAGGGTGGGGAGGGGCTGGGTGTGGAGGGTGGGGCTGGGTGGGGAGGGGCTGGGTGGGGAGGGGCTGGGTGGGGGGGCTGGGTGGGGAGGGTGGGGAGGGGCTGGGTGGGGAGGGTGGGGCTGGGTGGAGGTGGGAGGGGTGGGGCTGGGTGGGGAGGGGCTGGTCACTCCGTGGTGCCCTTATAAAACTCAACGTTTAACCTACTCACGACGGCTTGTGCCCGCCCTCATAGTCGGGCATATTTGCGGAATACACCATGCCGCCGTTGACCCTGGCCACTGACCGAGCAACCCAACGTTCCTACCAGCTCCCTCCGCAGGAATGTGTTTTTACTTTTGCACAGTATCAGCTGGTGCAGAGGTCGGCAAAACCCGAGTGGATCACCAGAGCAGGAGACGGAACTTTGCACCATTGGGCCTGATGAGACATAAATAAATACCAATTATAATTACCAGTTTTATTTTTGTTATTACGTTTTAATAGTTAGCTGACCGCAGCTACGGACTAACAAACACATCCTCTCCAAATTCGACAAGTACTACTAAATACGTTAATTTATATTACAAGTAAAATTGGCAAAATTTTGCTGGCACATTGCATTGTAGGACGATAAGGTACACCCCACTTAAGAATGCATTTCGGGGCTCAGTCATCATGTCAATATAAGGAATTTAGCTAAAACTAAAATAACTAAATCAAACTAAAAATGGATGAGGTTTGTCGAAGCACTCAAAAACAAAGCTGTGTTTTAAGCTAAGATGAGGCATCCATTCAAATCCTGCCGGTTGTTAGATTAAGAAACGTTCACAGAGAGAGAGAGAGGCACGCAATGTCTGATTATTTAGTTCCAGTCTGTAGAGTTTCCCTTACAATCCGAGGCACAGGAAACCACAAACCATTGTGAAGGCGGCCGGCACTGGTGCTAACAATTACCTAAGCTCTGTTATCCTATTTTCGGATGATTGGCCAACTCCACTTAATAAATTATATGTCCACTTTCGACGCAATAAAAAAAAATGTTTTTACATTTTTTAATGGGTTGCAGCAGTCAAATGGATTGCTGCATCGATCGTGATGACCGTCACAAATACCAATCGGAGGTCTTCATCCAGCCGTGGGTACGTCATGGCTGCCGATAATAGTAACACGTGGAACATTAAAAAGGTCTCTGAAACCGTACAACATCTAACGACGCAATGCCCCGATCCACTAATATGAAGGAGACATCACAGCGATACACTCTGCTGACACTATGAGACATCTCCTTTACCAGTGGCAAAATATAGTAATAGGTTTTTACCCTTTCAACTGGTACAAAACTGACACCTTTATACAAGGCATCATGTTTGCAATAACCACAACACAAGCAGTCAAAATGCAAACAAAAAGAAACAACTCTGATAATGATAATGATATGCACTGTCCTTGAAGTTGATTGGTCCACACCCGAGACAGCTTTTCTTAGAGCCTAGTCTCCATTGGTGTTGGACCAGATGACGCCTTTGGCGAAGGAGACATCACAGCGATACACTCCGCCGCTTCACAACGTGGTTATCTAACTCGACCACTGGGATGTGAAATTGCAGTCGTTTCTCTGCGTCTACATCAGCAGCTATGCAAAAGAAGATAGGAGCACATGAGTGGGTTATAAGCCCCAACTTTAGAGCCAAACCACCTGCAGAATGACTTCACGTGGTGGATATCTCTCTGTCCAAACATCATCATCATCAACAGTCATGGTCTATCCACTGGCACGAATTAGGTAACACAACGCATATTAGAAGGGTACTCTAAACAAGGAGACAAGCTGTCGTCTACGTTATTCAGTGACAATGCAATGTTTTGATTTCCTAACAAAAACAAATATCGGAGGAATTAAGGCATAGCCGCGGGGAAAATATCAACCTTCTCAAATTACTTGATGGCATAGTCCAAACACACGGACAGACGTGCCTCTATTACACTATACACAGCTGAAAATTAACCTAATTGGGCCTCCCAACCTGCTTAAATAAAACACAACAGTAAATCAGCCAAGGGCGATGTTATTATAGCCAGTACAGCCGATCTAAAGTTCAGTAATTTCAGGACGAGCGCGGTGGTAATGTTATTCCCTGGGCGTTCCTAATTGTCTCTCTTTTTTTACGCACGCGCGCGGAGAGCGGACGCATGGGGGTTCGCTTAAGTCGTTGCGTGAAACGCGGCGGTGATTTCGTGGCCAGAACGAAGACAAAAGGGACACGACCACATCCGCCGAACGTTCGCACCGAGAGACGGTGGCTCTCCTCGGCGGCGCTCTGTGAATACGCGCAGGAATGTTTCGTGTGATGATGATATTTGTCCGCTTCCGACCGCCGTTTGTCCAGAAAATCGCTCTCCGGACGTTTTTCGCGAACTGCAACGCGGCGTCACGCGTTTGATATTTCGCTTCCCCACGCCCCCTCCCCCGCGGGACAATGAATCACGGCTTCTTACAAATGACACCTCCGTACCCGTATTATTTTACACTGCGTAAATGTTGGTGCGGAGAAGACTTCATTTTAGCGGCTGATTAATGGGCCCCGAAATCGAGATCAAGCGACGACGACAAAGGCAACACGCGGAACTGCGCGCTTCAACATCGAACCAACGTCTCAAATGTCCCGCACGCGCAGCCGCCGGGGCTCCCCACTCACGCGTTGGTGAATGTCTCTCTTTGTCCGATTGTTTTTGGTGGCGGTGGTCAGGTTACACTGCACGTGGCCTGGCCTGCAGTCCCATTGCTGCGGAGGTAGCCGCGAGGCTTGAGGATCGCTGTTGTGAAAAAACGAACTCCCAATCCCGCGAGCGGCAGAGAGTAGCCGTAGCCTGGCTCGCCAGGAGTAGGCGGTGCAGGCAATGTGGACTCCAGGCTGTTCTCTCTGTATGGGATCGAGTGTTTCCCCCTCGCACCGTGGAGATAGCCGCACGGCTTGTGGATAATTGTTGCTAAAAATAACCTCCCATCCCGCGAGCGGCAGAGAGTAGCCGTAGCCTGGCTCGCCAGGAGTAGGCGGTGCAGGCAATGTGGACTCCAGGCTGTTCTCTCTGTATGGGATCGAGTGTTTCCCCCTCGCACCGTGGAGATAGCCGCACGGCTTGTGGATAATTGTTGCTAAAAATAACCTCCCATCCCGCGAGCGGCAGAGAGTAGCCGTAGCCTGGCTCGCCAGGAGTAGGCGGTGCAGGCAATGTGGACTCCAGGCTGTTCTCTCTGTATGGGATCGAGTGTTTCCCCCTCGCACCGTGGAGATAGCCGCACGGCTTGTAGATAATTGTTGCTAAAAATAACCTCCCATCCCGCGAGCGGCAGAGAGTAGCCGTAGCCTGGCTCGCCAGGAGTAGGCGGTGCAGGCAATGTGGACTCCAGGCTGTTCTCTCTGTATGGGATTGAGTGTTTCCCCCTCGCACCGTGGAGATAGCCGCACGGCTTGTGGATAATTGTTGCTAAAAATAACCTCCCATCCCGCGAGCGGCAGAGAGTAGCCGTAGCCTGGCTCGCCAGGAGTAGGCGGTGCAGGCAATGTGGACTCCAGGCTGTTCTCTCTGTATGGGATCGAGTGTTTCCCCCTCGCACCGTGGAGATAGCCGCACGGCTTGTGGATAATTGTTGCTAAAAATAACCTCCCATCCCGCGAGCGGCAGAGAGTAGCCGTAGCCTGGCTCGCCAGGAGTAGGCGGTGCAGGCAATGTGGACTCCAGGCTGTTCTCTCTGTATGGGATCGAGTGTTTCCCCCTCACACCGTGGAGATAGCCGCACGGCTTGTGGATAATTGTTGCTAAAAATAACCTCCCATCCCGCGAGCGGCAGAGAGTAGCCGTAGCCTGGCTCGCCAGGAGTAGGCGGTGCAGGCAATGTGGACTCCAGGCTGTTCTCTCTGTATGGGATCGAGTGTTTCCCCCTCGCACCGTGGAGATAGCCGCACGGCTTGTGGATAATTGTTGCTAAAAATAACCTCCCATCCCGCGAGCGGCAGAGAGTAGCCGTAGCCTGGCTCGCCAGGAGTAGGCGGTGCAGGCAATGTGGACTCCAGGCTGTTCTCTCTGTATGGGATCGAGTGTTTCTCCCTCGCACCGTGGAGATAGCCGCACGGCTTGTGGATAATTGTTGCTAAAAATAACCTCCCATCCCGCGAGCGGCAGAGAGTAGCCGTAGCCTGGCTCGCCAGGAGTAGGCGGTGCAGGCAATGTGGACTCCAGGCTGTTCTCTCTGTATGGGATCGAGTGTTTCCCCCTCGCACCGTGGAGATAGCCGCACGGCTTGTGGATAATTGTTGCTAAAAATAACCTCCCATCCCGCGAGCGGCAGAGAGTAGCCGTAGCCTGGCTCGCCAGGAGTAGGCGGTGCAGGCAATGTGGACTCCAGGCTGTTCTCTCTGTATGGGATCGAGTGTTTCCCCCTCGCACCGTGGAGATAGCCGCACGGCTTGTGGATAATTGTTGCTAAAAATAACCTCCCATCCCGCGAGCGGCAGAGAGTAGCCGTAGCCTGGCTCGCCAGGAGTAGGCGGTGCAGGCAATGTGGACTCCAGGCTGTTCTCTCTGTATGGGATCGAGTGTTTCGCTCTCGCACGCGTGTATATTTTTTCCGGGTGCCCAGGTTTCTTGCCACGTGTAGGCACTCATTAATTAGGCCGATACAACCTTCATATATCGGGGACTGGCAGAGCTCGGGCAATTGTTGGCGCCGGCTCATTGCGTAGCTGCCGTCCTGCTCGTCTGTTGCTCTCCTTCGCTCCTCCGAGTCGCCCCCTCTCTCTCCTCTCTCTCTCTTAGACAGCGAACAAACAATGTGCGGCAGTGGCGCGCTGCAAGTTGAAATTATTAGTATCATCATTATGACGTTGCGTTGCTTTGTCAACATGCAAAGCTCGTTGGTGATGTCAGTTTTAAAACGTTTACAAAGTAAAAGGCCGTCCATAAAACTACCACCACCACCACCATCATCATAATCAGTTATGAGGCTGAATCGACCTAGGGGAGGCCCAGGACCGGTTCAGATTATCGTCACCGGTGTTGGCCGGGAGCGGGAATCGAGATTGGGTTGCCCGGGTTCGTGGCACAGCGCGCTAACCGCTACCACTCTCCACGTACACACACACACACCTACACGTGCACACACACACGCACCTCCACGTGCACACACACACACCTACACGTGCACACACACGACTGACTGAGATGACCGAGACGACTGGCTGATGCACCACCTGTGCCCCCTACTGTGCCAACTCGCTGTGCTTAAGCCACCCGGCGCTCCGCTCGTTGTTGTGAGCGTCGCTCATCCGCCCTTCGTTGTTGTTGGAGGGCGACTGCCTCCAACTGCCCAGTAGCGTCCTTCACGAGCCTCCTCCACTGAGGCCGATCTTGACACCGCTGTTACCAGTCATCGGCAAGTCCACTCAGCTCCACATCCTCCCGTACCGCATCACTCCATCTCTTCTCTAGCGCACGCACAGACTCAGCCAGGAGAGGCAGCCGTGACGATCAAGGGGAACATCCAAAGGGTTTATTGTAGCGAAACCGCGATGGCGCAATGAAGGAGCCGAGATGGATTGCAGCCGTGCGAGATCACAGGCGGTGGGGGCGACACGCGGGCGTAACCCCCCCCACCCCCCATCAAGAGGACACCGATTTTGAGGTCGGAACCCACACCATCAATCATTTAGAAACACAAGCCGCTGTCGCATTTAGAAACACGAGCCTCTGTCCTTATCGCGTGCGTAAATCGGCGACCACCTAATTAACGCGCGTTCGCTTAATGCCTTCATTTTTCCAGCTCGGTGAACGCTCGCAACCATCTCGATTATTTCCTTTCCGGGAATCTGTGCATTTGGTGAATTTAAAAGTACAAGTCGAGCCTGTCTCTCTTTGGTGTAGCGAGCATTATGGAGTGGTGCGAAATGCATGCTTGGTCTGCAGTGAAAACAAAAATTACATGTTCCCGTCATCGTGGCCTATCTACTGGATATTTGTGATAAAGAGCTTCACAGCCCATCGGATTTCTCCAGGATGAATGCAGATTTTGATTTTGACCTCTGCAAAGCACAACCCACTGCTCGCTTTCTCCCACAAAAGTGGTATCGATTTTATCGGCCCAACGGGAATGATTGGTCGAGTTGGCCCTCCCCAGCTGTGAAACGACTGGACATCTGTTTAAAAAGAGCTTCATAGCTCATCGGATTCCTCCAGTAGAAATAAATATTCTAATTCTGACTGTGAGCGCTCTGGTCCACACGTACAATGTTTGAACCTATGGTGCATATTTAATTTTCAAATCAAACTATGCTTGTTTTTTTTTACGTGAGTTTGGTTAATTTACTATTTAAGCCCAGGGGCGCTCAGAGCCGCTGTTCATAGTTCAGTGACGCCTATGAGAGCCGCTTGTTTGAAGTGATACAATTCAGCACCCTTTGGAGATAAGAACGAGTGTTTAACTCTAGATTGCAGAGACAAGACGCAAACAAGCACCACACGTTGTCTTGAGCCACGTGGCCACGTAATTATCTGAGAACAGTGATTTGCAGTTACTAATCACGTACATGTCTTGACATTAGCACGGTTGGTTACGTACGGTGCGAATGAAGTTCACCATACATCCGTACAACATGCACATCACAGAACCAGGGATTGATTTCAGCCGAGTTCGTCTGGTCTACGAACATGGAAATAATGTTTCCAAAACCCGAGAAACGACATCCAATTTGCCGCTCCCCATAGCTTGTGGCTACTACTTGGCATGGGCCACCTTTCCCGTCTACCAACGACTTGCACACTATTCAGCGAGATATCAAAAGCCCCGCTTAACGCAACTTAAAGATGCACAGTACACTCTTTACGAAAACGCATTAGGGACACTGTAAAATGTGGGGAGGTTCAAGTTAATTTAGTTTAACCAGGTGAAGACTCAAGAGACCAGGATGGTGTCGATCTTGCAGGATTAACCTCGGTCACCTGACAATAGCAATAATAGAAAAACAAGTTTAACAATGATACAAATTTAATTGATAGCAACAACAACAACAACTGTGTTATAGAATAAATAAACAACCGTGCAAAAAAATTAATACGTAAAGTTGCCGTAACGAAAGTTTGGTTGGGACAAAATGGCATCAACATAGATTCAGGGTTGATTGCTAAACTCGCGGTGGACACAGACGAGGACTACACAGATGAGGAGACGGAGGCGACAGAAAACCAACAAAGAGACACAGATGATCAACAACCGGTGGAGCAGCACACTCGATAGCCATACGAATGACGAAGAAGATGACGCAAAGATGCAAGAACGAGGGTTTCACGCGAGGTGCTGGGTAGCAGCACAGAGGCAACGAACCCGCAAGAGTCCCACGGCACCGGCGGAATTCCAGAAGATTCCGACGAAAAAAGAAACCACGTGACGAAAAAGCAACAATAACAAAATACCAACTTTGTTTGTAACTTCGAAGGAGCACAACGTGTTCATTCTGTGCGAAGTTACCACTGGTGTCCAAGCAAATTGGCCTCAACCCTCTTGGTCAGAGGGAACAAGGTTTAAAAAAAAAACAGTGGCGAAAATGGCTCGGCCCATCGGATTCGCGAAACACATGTGCGCTCCGCTCCTAAGCGATATTGGCCAGGTCAGCCCAGCAGCGAATTGTGCGTCACCAGACAGCAATGAAACCTGACGTGACCCCGAGCAGCAGTGGGCGCAGTGAGAACAAGTCAACAAACAGTAGCCCGGCACACGCCACTGTGTTTCAGGCGGCCACAATGAGCCTCTCTCTCTCGCTCTCTCTTTCTCCGCTGTGTTTGTTTAAACCTCCCCCGTGGCTTTACGGCGGAGTGTGGTTCGCGTGCCAATCATCGCGGTGGCAGATGGCAAGAATTATGCCAATCCAAATCTCGCCCATCCATCATTAATAAGAATGTTTACTTATTTACCAAGGAAAGCCACGGGGAAGACCCGCTTTTTTTTCAGGATAGTCCTGCACTGGAATGTTTGGTCAACACCATCTAACATTGCACGATGCTTTTTATTATTATTTTGTTTTAGCTATGGGTAGAATCTGGAGAACTGAGATGAATCCCATGCAGGGCAAAGGGGAGGACAACTCCGCACACGCAAAAGGGCGCCCGCGACACGAATCAAAGGCAGGTTCTTCTCGCTGCAAGGCGCACGCGTCACCACTGTGCCACCCTGCCACCTGTTGAGGCTCCGTCGGTTAAAGGGTTTCAAAGAACCGGGAGCAGGACGCAGCAAGACTTTCAGAAACACATTCGTTCGCGTTGCTGCAAATGCAAACGTCTGAAATGCCAGCGGAATCATGGAGGCCGGCATTTTTTTTGTTTTCTTCTAAAATTTAAAGGAAGAATTCGGTTGGCAGCTGACGGTGAACTTAAGGCAATAAATGATTAAATTGCTAAATGACCCTGCACGCGTGCATTCCATTTCCCCATGTGGTTAGGAATCTGATTTCAAACGGTTCTGTGCCGAAAAAGCAAGCGGATAATGCTTTCGGGGGGGTGGGGATGGGGTGGGGAGAACACAATGCCACGTGTTTGAGTGCCCCATGAAGGAACGATAACGATACACGTACGTCGGTCTCTTTCGAAATTGTATTCTCACTCAGCTACCGGTGTCACGTCAGGTCATCAAGACAATCTTCTTACGGGGAATCTTCTCGCGAGGAGACATCAACGGAACGACTCTTTTTTTTTAAATCCTTTATATTAAGTTCACTTGCTTGCTTGCTTGCATGCTTACGACCGTGCCAATCTTTCGGTCGTTTTTAACCCACTTCCCGTGATCCAATCGAGCTGACATTTTGCACACATACTCGTTGTGCGTGAAAATTTATTTTCGTGAAAAATTTTCAAAAATTTTACACTTTTTAGGAATTTTTAAAATATTTAATTACCAATTGCTTAATGGTGGCAGGCAATCATCTGACCCATAGGTGGCAGCCATCTAAAGCCAGAGGACGAGAGGACTCTAGCCGCCACGCATATAAAGGATTTATAGTGAAAAACTTTGTTTTACGGGTTAATTTTTTTAAATCGCTGGCTTTCTAGCTTTCTAGCTGACCGTCTTAGTCCACGCACTAGGGTGCGCCCTTCTCGGCACGGCCTGATGAAGAGAGAATTTCGCTGCCCCGACAGTCGACGTGATATTCCAATTAGGCTGGAATTTAGCCAAATCAAGTGATAACCCAAAATGAATATCGTGAGTTTTTTTCGTGTGTTGTGTGCGCGCGCGTGCAGCTATTGGGGGTATGTGTGAGGAGGATCCCCACCTCTCTCAAGATCCCAAGTAGACCAATCATTCCAAGGACCGCACCTTAACCTGTGGTGTCTTTACCATTGTTGGTCGGGCTGAGACCATCACACTTGAGAACCCGGGCTCACTACAGAGAGCTGCCCGGATTAGAACTCAGGATATCAGCTGTTCCTACTCATCACTCTGAGCTCTGAGTCACTCGGCCATCTCTCCAAATGTGAGGTTTCATCAGCCACGCTCTCAGCGCGTGTGGTTTTTTGGTCGTCCCAAGTTCCGTCAAGTTGGTCCAACGCGGATGAATTATGTATTATTTGTTACGAGCCTGTGTCGGGCTCCCTGATGTCTAGCCAAGTCCATCGAATTATGAGAAATGTTAGATTTAGAATGGGCGGCTTAATCCCTGATGCGAACTCAGGATCTTCCTGGTGCTGGCCCAATGCGAGCCACTTCACACCCGCCAGATCTTGAAAGAGCCGGGGTGTGTGTGTGTGTGTGACCTTACTGCGGGATTGAGATGCGGAATGAGCCTAAGGTTAACTTGCACATGTTCAAGCGAGCATTTCTCGCATGCTTGCGGTAAATTGAAACAGGACATTTTATTCCTTTTTGCTCTTGAAAGAGCGGCGCCGGTGTACGCTCGCGCCGAAATGACTGCGGGCATTGAGCAAAGGGCCTTTGTGGGGTTTAACATTTATTTCTCTAACGTCTAAAAAAAAAAGACTATTTCTGGAATCTGGCAAAGTGTCACGTTTGCCACTGGTGGAAAAAAAACCGCGTGAGTTCGGAGAATGTTTGGCCGTGGGCTTCCTGGTGGATGGAGCGAAGCGGATGTCCATTCCATTCCTGACTCGATATTTCAGGAGCAGTGCGCACTCGGGTGTCGACTAAGGAAATGAGGTTCGTAAATCACGTTGATCTGGCCGCGTTATATTTACGTACGCAAACACGCACACATAAAGTCATAGGGTGGCGCAGACATTGCAGTGAGAGACAGAGAGGAGAAGATGTGTCTCAGAGAGCAAATGGCCATCAGTCCGAGGCGCGGTATTGACCGTCTAGAGGGGTTTAAGTGAACTTGGGCAGGACGCGTCACGGCCGGACGGGACTATGGCCGGTCGGGGTGAGACTGGGGATGGAGTGGCAGATTGCAGCACGTGTCCTTCCCCCGCACCTCCGGTTGGCTACGTGCGGTACGAAAGAAGTTCACCGTTGCACAAATACGCACGTGCACACGAGACATGGCGACACCTTGCGGAGGCATTCGTTCAGCGGTGGATTTATCATGGCTGATGATGTCGATGGTGCAAAAACAACGAAAGAGCTACTGTTTTATTTTAGCCTCGTAGACTTTCACGTTGCGTGATGTTAGCGAGCGCCTATTAGGGCATATAAGCTAGTGGTGTGTCCAAAATAGTACCTTTCTCCCCCCCCCCCTCGTATGATGTCGTTGTACCATAGAAGGTAATCATTTTAGGCTGAGTCAACCTAGACGAGGCGCTGGCAGGCTAATGCATCAGTTGACATTGGTGGTGTAAATATTACTCTTATAATAGCCCAGAAATGTGTGTAACGCGCGTGACGTCACTCCACATGCCGCACCCCACCCCCCGTTATTAATAATAAAATAATCATGAGCGGGTGAATTTTTACACTCACGCAGAAGAAGGTCGAGCGGAAAGATATTTTTTTTCGCAAAGTCGCTTCAAATATGACGACGTTTATTTACAGAAAGTGTCGGTCAAAAATAAATCTACGCAGCACCAGTGCTGCATCCGTACGTGACGTCACTGCAAAAGAGCCCCCCCCCCACCCCCCCGTCATTACTATCATAAGCAAGAAATTTTTTTAAACGTAAATTCGCTTTAAATTTGACGTTTCTTTATTGAAAGTTACTCAAATAAATAACTCTACGCAGACGTTTCTTTACGTACAGTGATACCTCGGTTCACAAACTTAATTCGTGAAATGACTCTGGTCGTGAACCGAATTGGTCGTGAACCGAGGCACATTTTCCCATAGGGTTCAATGTAAATCCGGTTAATCCGTTCTGACCTTTTTTTTGAGAGACCACATTATCATTCATGAGATTTAACACTCTGTTCGTGACAGCTATGTTGGGGTGGTGCTTTTCAAAAAAGTCATGGCACTCATTCCATTTTTGTATAATGGATTTTTCAAGGAGAGATCGTTTCGGGGGGCTGTGGTCAACGCTGACGAAAATACGTGGAAAAAAATCCATCGCTCGGGGTTTTTTTATTTTTAGGTGAAGAGGGATGACTGCCACAGCTGGCGCATGTGTGCCTCTCCGCTCATTCCGGGGTGCGCGCGCGTGCATGCGCGTGCGTGCGTCCGCGCGTGTAGCCTGCAAGGATTCATACTCTTAGGTTTTTTCGGTAAAGTCACGTAGGTAAAATAATAATAAAATAATAAATGTGCTCAATAGGGGTTTTCTCCTTTTTTCTGGCAACAAAACTGACACCTTTTGCAAGGAATTATGTCTACATTAACGGCAATACTTGCAATACTCTGGTAAAATTACCAGAGTATTGTGTTTTTGTTTGCATTTGACTGCAAGTATTGCGGTTAATGTAGACATGATTCCTTGCAAAAGGTGTCAGTTTTGTTGCCAGTAAAAAGGGGAAAAACCCTATTGGTATATTTTGGTACTGGCAAAGGAGGTCCCATGAAATAAATGTGATTTTACAGAGTTATTTTCATTTTTTTAATTATTATTTTTACCTACGTGACTTTACCGAAAAAACCTAAGAGTATTTGTCCAATATTTGGTTCTCCGTGATCTTCATAAACGCGTTCAATGTGAGTCTGTACGAAGAGGCTGATTGGGGCGCTAATTATCCCAGTTGGGTTTGTGCCTTTTTGGTGAACACTGTAGAAGAACCACCAAGGCGTCATTCCGTCACGCAGGTATTTAATTTCTGTGTAAATATTTAGTAAATAGATCCACCCATTCTGAGCCAACAACCGGTCTCGCTTCTTTGGATGATGTCCCCAGTGATTGAGGATGAAAAGAAATGAAAGAGAGGCGAGCGAGGGCAGGTCTGACCGCTCTTTGAAAACGTAATACGATTACGACACGTGACATATCAACGTTGCAGGGACCGTTGCGCGCCTCCAGTTCCCGTAAGCAACGTGATCCGTCTCGGGTTTTCTCGCCAGGAAACCCATGCAGCACCGGAGGAGTACAGGTCCTGGGTGACAGTCCAGGCAGCATGCAGTGGTTCATTCCACAACCACTCCGCGTTTTGTCCTTTTGTTCCGAAATCGGTATTCGCATGCCCAAGTCAACTATAATAACACAAAAATCAAGGTGGATAATTGTTTTTTTACCCTTCTATCTGGCAACAAAACTGACACCTTTTATACAAGGAGTCATGTCTGCATAGACCACAATACCTGCAGTCATAATGCAGACAAAAAATATAACTCTGATAATGTATGCACTGTCCTTGAAGTTGATTGGTCCACACCCGAGACAGCTTTCCTTAGAGCCTAGTCTCACATGGGTTGGACCAGTTGACGCCAAAAGGCGCACAACTCAAAGACAATGCACCATCAGAGTATGAGAGCTCGGAGTAAGCATTTACACCATTGAAACATCATTTGCCAGTAAAAAATATGATAATTGTTTTTTTTACCCTTCTATCTGGCAACAAAACTGACACCTTTTTTACAAGGAGTTCCATCGTGGTTAATTGACCGGCTGCCCTGCCGGTCAATTAACCACGATGTAATCCATTTACACCGCTGGATGAACAGAGGCCGGTGGGATTTAATAAACGTGCCCCGTGTCATCCCTTGAGCCCTTACTTGAAAAAAAGTCACCTTTTCCCATTTCGATGAGATCCCACCGTGTGGTTTGTGCCAGCGAGCCCGTTCCCTATCGTTCTATCCCCCTGCTTTTCAGAGACAGCAGGTCTCCTGCTGTGTTTGTCTCACCTGATGACGACTGCTTGTGTTGGTGATCAAAACGTCGTGATCGATTAATTTTCTATCGACGTGACTTTAACCGAAAGAACCAAAGAGTTTGCTGCTGCTGCTGCTTCGCTGTTCTCCGTGGTCATCGTCGTTAGCGATGGACAGCCGACGACACATCATCACTTGGAACGGCAAAGGGGCTGGGTTGTGACCAGAGGTCGCAAACGGGTTTTGATTCCTTACCCGTGCCCAGACGCACCAGGGTCGCAAATGGGTACCCGTACCCGGCCGTACCCGTACCCTACCCGTACTTGGCCGGGTACGGGTGGGTACGGGTATCGGGTACCTGATTGCGACCTCTGGGATGAAGCCATGTTGTAGGCGCGGGTGGGTTGATTCTAGGAACTTGAATTGTGAGAAGAGACAAGACTTTGGCAAATGAGTGACAAACGGTTACTCACCAGTGACTCACGGCCTACCCGTACCCGTACCCGGCCGCACCAGGGTCGCAAACGGGTACCCGTACCCGGCCGGGTACGGGTAGCCGGGTATCGGGTAGGGTACGGGTATCGAGTACCCGGTTGCGACCTCTGGTTGTGACTCACCGACGACACTGCTTGTCGTGACCTACGCGGAGGACATTTCTGGTGAACGAGCGAAGAGTTGGCAGATACGAAAGAAAGAAATGAAAGCGAGAGAGAGAACCACCCAAAGTGAAATACAGTTCCTGACGTAACTGCAAACGAACCCTGGGCAGCTTCGATCGTAATTCTCGGTTCCCAGAAGATAATTCACGCCTGACATTAGCGATTCTGCCCCCCCCCCGCCTCTCTTCATTTTTAACGTTCTAAAGGCAGGGCTCTTAAAACTCCAAGAGCGTTGACAACGCGGCGGGTTGAAATAACGACGACGGCAGTTGTCCCCTCGATGGAATGTCTGTAATTTGCCAGAATCGATCGGATCGCCACGCAGCGCAGCCCATGGCAACACATTTCTGCAAAGGGTCACGACCAGGGGGCACCTGGAGAGGGGAGTGTTTACCTCCCCGCCGCTGAGTCGTCAGAGAGTACCGGCCTGGCCACGTGGTGGTAGCTTAGCGCGAGAGCGACCGGCTCACACATCGGAAGGTCGCGATGTTCAAATCCTTACGAACGCAGTGATTATCTCCCTGCCCTGTGAACGCAGTGATTATCTCCCTGCCCTACGAACGCAGTGCCTACGAACGCAGTGATTATCTCCCTGCCCTATGAACGCAGTGATTATCTCCCTGCCCTGTGAACGCAGTGATTATCTCCCTGCCCTACGAACGCAGTGCCTACGAACACAGTGATTATCTCCCTGTCCTGTGAACGCAGTGATTATCTCCCTGCCCTGTGAACGCAGTGATTATCTCCCTGCCCTATGAACGCAGTGATTATCTCCCTGCTCTATGAACGCAGTGATTATCTCCCTTCCCTGTGAACGCAGTGATTATCTCCCTGCCCTATGAACGCAGTGATTATCTCCCTGCCCTATGAACGCAGTGATTATCTCCCTGCCCTATGAACGCAGTGAATATCTCCCTGCCCTACGAACGCAGTGCCTACGAACGCAGTGATTATCTCCCTGCCCTATGAACGCAGTGATTATCTCCCTGCCCTGTGAACGCAGTGATTATCTCCCTGCCCTATGAACGTAGTGGTTAGCTCCCTGCGCTGTGAACGCAGTGATTAGTTACGAGGGATATCTCACCCAGTACCGAGTCTTTGCCTTCAAAAACAAATGTGACCTGACCGGCATGACGGCGAAGTACTATGAAACGACCCCCGTGATCGACATGCGTAGGGAGGCCTTAATATTATTACTTTTATGATTTTTATTGCCATCACCAGCAGCCCTTTTTGACACCCCCCCCCCCACACAAAAACGTTTCCACAACTGCTCGCATGGATTATTATCACAGGGGGATGTTGAGACACTCGGAGATATCATAATACATAAACGTTTTACCGGCTACTCGTACTCAACAAAACATTAGTAATATTTTGGGTTTTCCCCCCTCTAAAATATATATTTATATGAATAGATATTAATATATTTGTGGGTGGAATAAATATATAAACACAAAAATGTGGCTCTTTTGGGCGAAAAGAAATGTACTTGAGAACATTCTCTGCTCCTCTCTGACCGCTGGGTGCCAAGAGACTGGCACGAGCCTGGGCTGGGCTGGGCTGGGCTGGGCTGGGCTGGGCTGGGGTGGGCTGGGCTGGGGTGGGCTGGGCTGGGGTGGGCTGGGCTGGGCTGGGCTGGGCTGGGGTGGGCTGGGCTGGGGTGGGCTGGGCTGGGCTGGGGTGGGCTGGGCTGGGCTGGGGTGGGCTGGGGTGGGCTGGGGTGGGGTGGGGTGGGCTGGGCTGGGCTGGGCTGGGGTGGGCTGGGGTGGGCTGGGGTGGGGGTAGTGATGGCCCTTACAGGAAACCTGACTCTGGCCACCAAAAAAACGCAGCAAATTATAAGACTTAAAGCTTTCGTGACCGCAGGGATTCATCTTCTTGGTTCTTTCGGTAAAGTCACGTGAAACATAATAGAATACAATTCTCACGACGTTTCGGCCACAACACAAGCAGCCGTCCTCAACGGCTGTTTGTGGCTGCTTGCGTTGTGGCTGAAACGCCGTGAAAATTGTATTTTATGTTTGATTTTTATTATTTTATTATTTCCCTTCTACGTGACTTTACCGAAAGAACCAAGAAAATTATAAGACTTCAATGAATGCCACGCTGTAACGTGCATTGCAGACTGGAATTATAACAGCGGAATGGCAATACGCTTACTCAAGTTTCACGTTGATCTCTGTTGAACCGAGTGATGATGAGTCTCGGTCTCGCAATCGTTTAAGTGAATGAGTGGGCGGGCGAGTGAGTGAGTGGGGTAGAGTGATGGGTGAGTTAATGAGGTCGTGAATGCGTGAGCGATGTTTATTGTGCTCGAGTGGGCTTCGTCCAATTTTTTTTGCAACTTACGCAACACATAACATCGTATGTCCTATGAGGAAGAGCCATCGCCTGAAACGTCGTCGATTATATATGTGTCTCTTCGTGCAGTGCTGTTGACGAGTGTGTTGAGTTGTTATTGTTGGCTGTGCCTATGTACCACTGCCAATGCAGCGTGGCCAAAAAATAATTTGTTGAAAATGTATCAACAGTTTGCTGTTCCGCTCGGGACCCCGGGGCAAGATGACCAAGTGGGACGTCACTGTTCGGCAAGCTGCGGTGCCAGGGCGCTACCAGGACCAGAAGTCGCTGTGTGGCCAAGCGCGAATACCCGGTGGAAGGAGAAGACACTTGGAACTGACCGCATGAGGCGCCTTGAAGGTGGCTTTCCGCAGGTTCAGGAATGGGATTCCGCGAGGACGCCACCCCGAAGCAGCGCAGGTCCGTTGCGGCTCGGACCGCATCATCGTAAACGTGGCCTGTTTGTAACGCCTGCTGTCAGTAGTGGCAAACAAAGCATCGTGATGTACACACAAGCAAGACATGGTAAAAGTTGTAGGTTCAGATTCGCATCTTCACGGAATGGTTGAAGTTAGAAGTGGGAAACCTCAACTATTAGTAACATGATCAAGCTCCCGATTACTGGTTCCATTATGCGACCGATCGGATAACAACCAACAATTGTTGACGGAATCTCACCCGAATTTCCACGTGTGCTGCTGGCCGGGAGGCGATGGGTGGGGCTGCTTGCTGATGTCATTGACGCCATCAGCCGCCGTCGAGCTGGGTGTAGCTTATCGGAACTTTTCCACAGATGAAGTTTCAAGAGTGGAATTCTACGTTGTATACATTTGCGGTGATATTTATTTAATCACAATTTCCTTGAATCGCGTTTTCACACATACGGTGCATTCCCAACGCTAAACACACAGCGAAGTGTAACAGCTCGTACGCGTTCTTTATTCCTAACCCTACATAGTTGGAATATCACAGGGTTGGCCTGCTATCTCTTGTAATTAACAATAGATTCATGGGCAAGGTGTGGTGTGTGTTTTTTCTTTAAAAGCGGGTTCGAAGATTACTCTTTGGTTCTTTCGGTAAAGTCACGTAGTTAGAAATAAAATAAAATAAAGCAAATCACGACGTTTCGATCGCAACACAAGCGATCGCAACACAAGCGGTCGTCATCAGGCAATTTTTTTTACGTGACTTTACCGAAAGAACCAAAGAGTATGGATTCCTGCAGTGACGAAAGCTTCAAATCAAGATTGTTGAGCCAAAAGCCACGGTCATTGAAAGGCAGTCTTACTGCAGCCCGGCTCAATATTGAGAAACTACCACCAGCTGAGAACAAGGGACAGAGATGGAGTGAGGGTGAAAGATATTTATGAATGTATGCATCGTTCACAGCCAACCATGCTAATCGAAGGTGCCAGGGAAGGACAACAAATTAAACACAAAAAATTCTCCTTCCTATCACCTGTCCCATACACGTAATCTCACAAATCAATAAGAGATGTCAAAATAAGGGTTATGCGCAGTGCTCTAAGCACGCATATTCATGGGTCAATGTCATTCATCGATCAAGATGATCAACGAACGAATGCATTCTTACATCAAGGTCAATATGTTATTGTGGCCAATGCCGTTGATGATGCCACCACCGCCGCACCTCGCCAATCCTCTCCACCCCACCAGCAGATCACGCGGCTGCTGTACGGCACAGAGACGCGACACATCCAAGATAACGCGCAAAAATTCACAATGCACGACGCATCAGATCAACTCGCAACGCACTCGGACTTTCGTTTCGATTCGCATTCACGCTGCACGTAACGGATTCACGTGCCCTCTCCGGGCCAAGGAGGGGCCGCCAGCTTCACCACTGCAGAGTTTGGTAATTCATGTTGTTTACGTCGTTTATTGTGAAAATTCGGTCACTGTTTCATTGTTTTTATGGCTTTATTTTGGTGATTTTTGAAAAGTTTTTCGGTTTGGCCATGTTTGTTTGTTGTAGTACAGAGTTAGACTGATGGCCTTAATCTAAGTTGTCTTGTGGTTGTTGTTGTTTGACTTGCATCCCACTAGGATTTTTGCACACAGCGTTGGTGAACGGTGCTTTTTCTGCAATATTTTGCTGTCTTTTCTTGGATTTTCTGTTTGCACAGTCACAGAGTCACTTTAAGATGTTTTCTTGTTCATGTTTTTATTTGTTTGTTTATTGCGGTTGCACCCGATTCAAGAGCCGAATGGCTCACAGGGCTACACCTAATAAATGAAACTTGAACTTGAACCACGACGTAGAAAACAAAATCATCGATTCAGCAGCATCCACTCGAGCCGCGTGATTAGGATATTCAGCGGAGACCCGCCCCCTGGGGAGTGGGAGGAGGGGGTATCGCATTAAAGGCGCCACCAAAGACGCAGAGGACGATACGTGGGCTGGGTGGGTGGGGCACAGCTGCCTCTGCATAGCGGCGCGCTGCCATTCCCCTGGCACGTCTTTCTCTCTCTCTCTTTCTTTCTCGTGTCGAGACAAAGCAGACCGCGATGTGTTGCGCCGAGGCTTGCTTGAAATTGTTTTTCGGTCATCTTCTTGGTTCTTTCGGTAAAGTTACGTAGAATGGAAATAATAAAATAATAAAAATAAAACATGATAAAATAATTCTCACGACGTTTCGGCCACAACGCAAGCAGCCGTCCTCAGGTGGAGAACAGGTCTGTCGAGAAGACAGAGTCTGAATGACAAGCCCCAGGCTTGGAGCGACTATTTAAGCTGGGATGGAGGTGCTTGTCATTCAGACGCTGTCTTCTCGACAGACCTGTTCTCCACCTGAGGACGGCTGCTTGCGTTGTGGCCGAAACGTCGTGAGAATTATTTTATTATGTTTTATTTTTATTATTTTATTATTTCCATTCTACGTGACTTTACCGAAAGAACCAAGAAGATGAATCTCTGCAGTCACGAACGCTTTAAATCGATATTTGGAGTTTGCGTGTTCGCTCTTTCGCGTGGATTTTCCTGTGGGTCCTCTGAGTTTTTCCCCCTCCACATTTGGAATCAACATCACGCGTTGAGAGCATTTGGCTGCTATGAATTTCCACGTGATGATAAGCCACTTCGTTGAGCTATCATTTGTGATAGCCAGATCGCTTCTGAAAAAGCGCTAGATTAGCAATAAAAATAGTTGTTTTAGTTCACTGCTGCGGCGAGCGATATTGCATCGGACGATGACGAGAGCACCGATAGACGTACTAGTTGTGTTTGTCATCTCCCCAGTGCGCCCTGACGTTTTTTTTCTACTTCCTCCAACCGCTTCTGCTCCAGCGAGACATGTTATTCTCATTCACGGCCCCTCGTGTTGTGCCTCTTGTTCATAAAAAAAAGAAACCCAACTCTCTCTCTCTCGCCTCTCCCTTTTCACGATTACTCAGACGGACGTGACGGATGGAGCGATCCCTGACAGCACAAAAGGTTCCTTTGTGGTGCACGTGGCTAATCTGGCTTACGAAAGCTCCCAACGACGGATTTACCATCGTTTTTTTTTTTTTGGGGGGGGGGGGGGGTGCACGCCGTTTGTTTATTTGTTTGTTTCCAAACCAAGAAAGCGAATCGCGCCGTAGTGCCCGGGAGTTATTTTGGTTTTAGTTTGCGCGCACGTGCGTGCATGCGCGTGCGTGCGCGTGCGTGTTTTCGGCGGCTGTCTTCCTTGCCAGCAAAATAAAACAAAAGCTCAAACTCCCAACGTCCCCGCGCACTCCATCACACTATGTCGGCAGCGTTGCGCCCCACGCGCGCTTTTACAATTCCCAAAAGTGGATTTTCCCTTGGCGCCAGGGAAATTAAATTATCGACCGTCTTGAACAAAACACGTGAAGTGCGCTGCCTTTCCATTGAGTCAAACGCGCCGGCCGCAGGCGGTGGAAATTCCACGTTCCCATGGTGGATCCAACGATTCGGCTCACTGACGTATAACCTCTATTGGTTCTGACGATTGTGGTCTGAACTCATTATTATTCCATGCGGACCAGACCGTGGTCTATGGGAGACGAAGCTTCTTGATTCTGGTCTGAACTCATTATTATCCCATGAAGACCAGACCGTGTTCTATGGGAGGCGGAGCTTCTGGATTCTGTTCTCAACTCATTATTATCCCATGAAGACCAGACCGTGTTCTATGCGAGACGGAGCTTATTGATTATAGGTCTCAACACATTATTATTTGTGCGTTATATCTGTCAGTGCCAGCAAATCACAAAAGGCTTCGTCAAAGCGTGCGAATGTCTCCCAGTGTGTGGTGCTGCTCATTTCCTTTGGTTGCCTCCCGAGGCATTGAAGGTAATTCCACATTCCCGTGGCAAGGGACCAATTTGTCCATAAAAAAATCCAGCACCAAAGCAGTTGGAAAAAAAACGACTGCTTCAATCAAAGTGGCCACTTATATTATTTTAACCCCGGAGAGTGTTTGTACTTACGCATGTATGTACGTTGAACTTCGTTCGCACCTTACGCAGCCAACCGTGCTAATCGGACATGTCGGGATGGGCTAAGATGACCGAGTCATAGGCTGAGATGATCGATGACCAGGATGTTAACTGTTGACCTTCTGATTATGAGTCGTGCAGTTGAGTGAGGTGGCCGGCAGAGGTCAGAGTGCTGAGCCTGTGCTGCTGAGGTCCTGGGGATTGAACCCTGGTTTCAGCCACCGGTGATGATGATTTAATGATCTCAGTCGAATCATTAATGTCCATACATACACACACACAAAATCGCAATAACATTGGTTTTTTTTCACTTAACGCGGCTAAATGCCAGTTCTGGGAGTTACAAATATCGTTGTGAGATGCAACACACATTTATGTACAGGAGGATATGTCAGAAGGTGCGATAGAGGTGACTGTGTGTGTGTGGATAGCAGCTGTTACCTGAAGGAAACTCGGCAGAAGTTCTGTGACGTCTCCTTCCACGGACCATCCTCGAGCAGGGGATTGTGGGCCTCTTGCGCCGAGAGTTTAAAAAAGGGGACGCTACTTCTCATGGCATGATGCAGATATCACGAAGGTATTAAAATCGGGCAGGAGAAATGTTGAGTTATGACGATTCACGCATTCTGAACGCAGCAGGGATTTATAGTGATTCTCAGACACCCGCCAAGTGAAATGATTTGTGGCTTTGGCCAGAGTTGAACTCGGAACGCCTTGAGGTACCCAAGCCGTATTCCCAAATGTCCGTCAGAGATACCGTTGTCTGCTAATGCACTTAACCACGCAATAGATCGACCCTGAGTCACGCATGATCCGCGTTTCAAACGGCTCCACTGTTCAGACAGAGAAACCACAACGATGTACTGACAAACGCAGACTCGATTTGCGAGTTTATTTTGCTTCTCTCAAGAAGACCACAGACTCGCAGACTCCCAAAAAATATATATAATCGCCGAATTCCTGATTTTATTTTAAGCTCAAGCCTTTCGACCGTCGGAATAACTGCGCGCTTGAGCGATGGCGTTCTGTGCTCGCGATTCAGGTGCTGCCATTAATTTTGGTCTCTTTGAGGAAAAGGCACGGCCAACGTTTAAAACCGAAAGAAAAAAATAGACACGAAGTAGAAAGTTTATTTTCCATGACTCACTTTGTCTTGAAAAAAAAAATGTGCACCAAACTCACCTCGTCGGTGGCAGGAACGGAAAAGAAAGATTTAAAATCAACACGCTTTCTGCCGCGATTTACTCACTTCCAGAGGTATGTATTTTCTTATTTAATTTCTGCAGCTGCGTTCAAATAAAGAAACCGATTGCGCTGAGCGGCGGACCTGACCCTCTGCGTGCGCCGGGGAAGAGAGAGTTTGAGCTGAGATGTTGGGACTGCTTGCGTCTGCTAGCTTAGCAGATGCCGCCACTGTACAGCATCTGCTCGTTGCATCTAGACAAAAAGTCTTTCTTCATAAACTAGCCCTTTAAAAAATAGAATGAAAAAAAAAACACGAGATAAAGTTCCCCCGTATAACGTTAACAGACTGTTGGGGCAAGTGCTGTTTGCGAGCACCTATGCAGGCCGGCACGGCATACACGGGGGTGTTACTACATCACACCTCGTACTCATTTGAGGCCGAGACGACCTAGGGGAGGCCCAGGACCGGTTCAAATAAATCGTCACCGCTGGGTGTGTAGCAGAACGCGCTAATCACTGCACAACCGCTCAAAACACACCACAACAAACCTCGGAATTTAACAACAATAATATCATAAGGGTCTATGCCTATATATAGTTATTACAGGGCAGTTGGAGGCAATCGTCCTCAAAGAACAGCGGAAGGCGGTGGAGCGACGCTCACAACAACGAGCAGCGTTGCCGGGGGGGCTAAAACGCAGCAAGTTGGCACAGTAAAGGGGTAGCGGTAGTACATCTGCCAGTCATCTCAGTCAGCACCTGGGTCTGTCCCGTGACCTCCAGCTAGCGAGCTTTCGATATTGATTCTAGATTTGAAGCTTTCGTGACTGCAAGGATTCATACTCTTAGTTCTTTCGGTAAAGTCACCATGTAGGTAAAAAATGAAATTAAAATTAATAAAAATAAAATAATAAAATCACGACGTTTCGGAGGCAACACAAGTCTCCGTCATCAGGTGGGACCGTCACAGCCACATTTGCCCAATGTCCTCAAGACGCACCTAGCCTGGCACAAGCACCGTGGTGAGATCGCTCTCACTTAGTGGCAAATGGAGGCTCGTTTTTGTTGGTGTCGTCGCTGAGGAGCGGTGGCGCTGTGGTTCACGCGCTGTGCTGTGTGCTGTGAAGCCAAGTTAACATGGGTTCAATCCTGATCGCGGTGAACATCGCTGGTGAGTGGCGCCTAAACGTGTAGTGGCCTCGCCTCGGTCAACGGAGCCTCGAGTGAGTATCCGTAGCTTAAATATACGCTGCTAAGCCAGACGCTGTCTTCCCGACAGACCTGTTCTTCACCTGAGGACGGCTGCTTGCGTTGTGGCCGAAACGTCGTGAGAATTATTTTATTATGTTTTATTTTTATTATTCTATTATTTCCCTTCTACGTGACTTTACCGAAAGAACCAAGAAGATGAATCCGTAGCATTTTTGCGACTCTCAGGAATTGTGAAGAGGACGCTAGCCGGGCTTGTTTCTGGCAACACACCAACCCTTCATTGTGCCATTGCAACCTTAATAGGTGCTCGCGAACAGCTCTTGCACCCAAACTGTGTGTGTGTCTACACAGTGATGTTAGTGAACGGGCAGCAGTGGTACAGGGGCTTCATGGTGAATCTGGGTTCAATTCGCAGCCAAACGGACACCCATTGACGGACACGGCGTGGGGAGGCATTCATCTAGCAGCGGATTAACACGCGGCTATGATCTCTCGTTTATAATAAAGTAGCACAAGCTGTTTGATAATTCGACTAGAGTAGAAATACTCGCAATTTGTTTGACAAATGTCAGCGATGAAAATATTCATCAACAGAGTCGTGGTGGGTTTTTTTTGTGTGAATGGAAATCATCAATCGAGGCTGATTACTCACAAACCCCGCCAAGCGTGAATTACGTCGAGACGGAATGAACTGAGCGTGCGTGAGGACGCAGACGAATTTATTTGTTCGTCCTGCAATGCGCTAATAACACGAAGCCGTCACAACAATGATCACTTCAACATGTCGTGCGCCACACAGGGTTCGTTCGCCCACGAAGAGAGAGAGAGAGGACGACATTGGGGGTACGAGGAGGAAGCACGGACGAGCGGGAAAAGGCATCGGTCAGGCGGTGAGCCGGGACCGAAGTCACTCCCAAGCTCTGCGATCCTCTATGCAGGGTGTCCGAGAAATGAATATCCCAAAAAAACCCGTTTAAAAGTTTTATTTTTGTTCGCGATACTGACGTAAATGTAATATGAATACATGTCGTAGACTTTTAAGTTGTCGTTTATTTAATCTGGTATGGTGTTGATGAGATATTCTCCAATTAGTAATATTCTTCTACATGCCGTTCATCGTTCATTTGAATCAATTTAATTCGGTGTTCAGATGGATGATGACACAGCAGCATCAACAATGCGATGTTTAAGCTCTTCACGGTCCCTTGGCTTGCTAGTTGTAGACATTACTTTTTTAAAAAACTCCATAGATAAATGTCTAATGGTGTCAAGTCGCATATATATTCATATAAAATGTATGACACTATCTCGAATAACATAAAACTCGTTACCTTTCTTCTTTGGATATATTCATGTTCGCACATCCTGTATATGAAGGTATTTCGATTTAAAGCTTTCGTGACTGCAGAGATTCATCTTCTTGGTTCTTTCGGTAAAGTCACGTAGAATGGAAATAATAAAATAATATAAATAAAACATAATAAAATGTGTAATGTCAATACATAGTTTTGATGAAAGAAAGTAGCTGTACTTACGTGCCCGTGATTAATTTTGTGTTTTGATGATTTACCGTCGAAATAATCTGGCCATGTCTCCCACCACCAGAAAGGGCATCTCGCAACCCCATGGGATGCCTACACCCAGGTGAAGAACCACTGCCCTAGAGGGCGGATGGGCCGAGTCAAAAGTTGCGCCACCACCACCACATTATAAAACATTCTCCCAACACGTGTGTTGACCGACTCTCTGTGTTGTATTACATAACATTTCGATATTTTGCTAGGTTATTTAACTTAGTGTGTTCTTTCTCCCTCTCTCCTAATGTAAAAAACTTGTCTTACTTTACTACGCGTTTTCCGCACTCATTGACATGTTAATTTGGTACGCGTTCGCACTCATTGACATGTTAATTTGTTACGCGTTTTCCGCACTCATTGACCTGTTAATTTTTTATCTAACCCCTCCATCTCTCTGCCCCCGCCCCCTCTGCCTATTTAAGGCCACTCAACAGAGACGATCTCCCTCTCTGTACCTGTGTTACTCTCTCTCTATGTATCTTGGTGATATCTGTCTGCTTATATGTCTGTCTATAGTTTTTCTGGTTAGAATTTTTTGTTGCTATTTCATTTATACCTGATGATGATTGCTTGTGTTGCAATCGAAACGTCGTGATTTTTATTTTTATTTTATTTTTCTTAATTTTAATTTTTTACCTACGTGACTTTACCGAAAAAAAACCTAAGAATACGTAGAAGAAAACTGAAACCACACACACACAAACGCGCGCGGAAGAAGACTAATCGCTTGCAAGCATCAAACTGTGGGGCCAATCACTCCCGCAAATGGATCGACCGTCCATGTTTTACCTCTTGCACGATGTCCATAAAAGTGCACGGAAGAATTTCACGCGGATGAGGCTTTCGTTTGTTTTTTTAACGGCGAGGTGGCGATGAGAGATGTGCAGTCGTAAACGCTGAGCAGCACGTGACGAGAGAAAAAAAATTAACCTCTCTAGCAAAGTCACCACACACCGAATCAGTCGTTACGTTTTCTCCCCGAAGACTTCAAAAAGTCACGCGGCCGTTCGTGGTGAGACTGCTTCAGATTCAGTGCCTCGTAAATGGTTCTGGGGGAATAAGATATGGTGTACGCGCCGTTAAAATGATGGTTATTTTATTTTCGTATGATTCAATGAACGAGGGGCAGACCCAACTTTCCAGGACAGAACGTGAAAAGTAATGCTTATTGTATTTCTAGATCTCAAGTGAACTTTGTATTACCTGCATCAAACAAAATGTCCCTATTTTTCGGAAAGTTATAACCGTCTTGAAAACAAAGACACGTACCGCTATTGCCAAAATAGTTATAGTTAGGTACAAATCAATAACTCTACAGGCACACATCACCATCCACCTGATGTGTCAACCCAGTCACCAATGACCGCACACAAAATGCACTCAAGTTCTCTGGACTCTATGTGCTGCATAAGAAGGGCCATCTGCCTGACACGTCGCCTATTGCATACACTTTTTTTTAAGGCCGTAGTGTCGTGAACGAAAGTGTTGCGTTATGTCTTGCTTTGTTATTTTGACTTTGTGCACCATTGTTATCACAGTGTCCACCGATTAATTTGCAATGCGATTGACGTGGCGATGTTCCAGCTCAAGAATGTTCGAATAACAATAAAATTGCTCATCAATTATCCGGCGTGCAATTATCCGGCTTCCAATGTAATTCGGCGGATGCCGGGCCGATCTGGCGAAACCGACAAAACCGCTCCAAAGCCTGTAACCGATCCGGCCGATCGTCAAACACATCAAGTTGTTACCTGATCAATTTGTCCAGTGAGCGTATTATGCGAGAGGGAGGTCTTGATTCTATCAAAGCAGGCGTGAAGATTGGAGGCATAAGAATAAAGAACTTAAGGTGCAGTGATGATACCACCAGTGGCGGCTCCTGCAAAATCTCTCAGGGGGGGCAAATGTCTGGATGATTGATAAGGATAAGGTCCACTCATGCAATGGATAAATTAACAGCTTAAGCATGTAAAGGCAACTTCACTTCTTTAATATTAATGAAAAATAAAGTGACTCTTACAATACATCTTGTTTGTTTCTATACTCACTATTATTACAATCCACTCAGTTTCTTTTATTAAAGATTCCACTAAGTGGCGACAAATAACATTGTTGACTGAAACGTGCTTACGTATGATGACGTAAGCACGTTAGTGCGAGCCCTCCCGGAAGCCATAGAGAATGCATTGGAGTGCTCGCCGTTCGAAAAAAAACCATCTTTGAATGTAAGTCTATGGGAACACTCTGGGCGATTCTCAGCCGGAGTGAAATCGCCCAAAAAGAGGCGGTACTCCACAGAACGTGACATGACGCTGATTGGACTATATCCAGAGGCACAGTGACGGCTAGCGTAACTCTGTGGTTCAATGACATTGGTGGTGCGTCGCCCAATCGCCCTAATGAAGAAACCGCCCCTGGATACCACCCTACTAGAAAAGAGCAAAGCTGAAATTTTGAGCCTGTTAGTAAATGTTAAATAAGCTAGTGAGACGACTGGACTTTGCCTCAATCTCCTAAAGATGAAGGCGATGGCGACAGAACAACTAAACTCACTTAGTCTGGAAAATGAACCGGTCGAAGTTGTTAAGAAGTTTGTGTTCCTGGGCTCCTTGATTGCTGAATACGGCGAGTGTAGCCACGAGGTCGGAAGTGAGGCTAGCTCTCGGTAGAACAGCCATGTCACAGCTCAATGAAACGTGGAAGAGACAAGAGCATTATGGGCCGTCCATAAATGACGTCACGCGAGTTTGGACGATTTTTTAACCCCCCCCCCCTACGTCACACGGCGTCACAAAAAGTCAGACCCCCCCCTCAAATATGACGTCACAAAGCTCTGCCCCCCCCCCCCCAAAAAAAATCAAACATGCTTCAAATCGCTTTAAACTATTGTCATTGTAGTGCGTATTTAATGTTGCGCTGCACTCTGTTGTAGGAGAAAATATTTATTAAAAAGTCTATTACTGGTAGGAACGAAGTGGACCAGCCACCAATAGATTATTTCGTCCGTCCGTCCGTCCGACCGTGTAGCAACATCGTCCCCTACTGCAAGCACTTGTCGCACCCTACTGCAAACACTTGGCATGACCCTACAAAAACCTTTAGACTCAGTGAAGCTTTCTTGGCTAAACAAGTGTAACATTCCCTTATAATTCCCTGAGATAGCTTTTAAGTAAAACGTTTAAATTAATGAGGCTTTCCTGGCTAAACAAGTGTAACATTCCCTTATAATTCTCTGAGATAGCTTTTAATTAAAACTTTGAGAACTAGGCCTGAAACTCTCCCTTCGTATCCTAGCGTGTGTGAAAGGGAGTTAATGTTTAACAATGTAACATTTCCTCATGTTTTTAAATAGAAACATTTAAATTTAAAGCTTTAACATAAATAATTAAAACATTTAAATAAAAAATTAACTCACAGCGCCCTAAATCCTACAGTTAGGCTTAAAGCCTAGAACTAGGCCTGAAACTCTCCCTTCGTATCGTACCCACGCGTGTGTGAAAGGGAGTTAATGTTTAACAATGTAGCATTTCCTCATGTTTTTAAATAGAAACATTTAAATTTAAAGCTTTTACGTAAATAATTAAAACATTTAAATTCAAAAATTAACTCACAGCGCCCTAAAGCCTACATCTAGGCCTAAAGCCTAGAACTAGGCCTGAAACTCTCCCTTCGTATCGTACCCCCGCATGTGTGAAAGGGAGTAAATGTTTAACAATGTAACATTCCCTCATGTTTTAAAACAGAAACATTTAAATTTAAAGCTTTTACATAAATAATTAAAAAATTTAAATAAAAAATTAACTCACAGCGCCCTAAAGCCTACAGCTAGGCCTAAAGCCTAGAACTAGGCCTCAATCTCTCCCTTCGTACTGTCCGATTAGGTGTAGCAACATTGCCCCCTTCTGCAAACACTTGGCAGGACCCTACAAAAACCTTTTCACTCAGTGGGGCTTTCCTGGCTAAACAAGTGTAATAATACATTATGTTTATATTCTTTGGTTATTCGTTCATACCAGCCCACCCCGCAGGGTCCTGTTTAATTAAGTAGAACGTGTTGTTTATATTTATTTAAAGGTGCGTATTTTTACGTGACGTGATCGTTTCTAACCCCCCCCACTTCGTCACACATCGTCACAAATGTCTGACCCCCCCCCCCCCCCAGGCGTGTGACGTCATTTATGGACGCAAATGGACGCGCGCCTAGGGGATGGATTCGTCTCAGCATTGACGTTGACGAGGCAGCGTTGGGCTACAATGTGTAACGAACCCTCTTGATTCTTGGATCTTTCGGTAAAGTCACGTAGAAGGAAAATAATAAAATAATCAAAATTAAACATAATAAAATTCTCACGACGTTTCGGCCACAACACAAGCATCCTAATGACGCTGTCTTTCCGACAGCTCTGTTCTTTACCTAAGGACGGCTGCTTGTGTTGTGGCCGAAACGTCGTGAGAATTTTATTTTGTTTTATTTTTTATTATTTCCCTTCTACGTGACTTTACCGAAAGATCCAAGAATACGAATCCCTGCAGTCACGAATAGCTTTCAATCGAAACCCTCCTGAATGTTCGGATTTAGTCACGAGTCGGAGATAATCTGAGCCCGCTCCGATCAGGACAAGTCAAAGCGTCTGCCTGCTAAAGCGATCAATGGCGTGGCACGCGTTTCCGCTGGAGGCGCTGAGCCAGTGGTGGATATTCCACAATCCCCTGGTGGGAGCCAGTCGCTGAATCGGATGACCTACATCGTTGCCCTTTGTAAATGTGAATACAAACAAGATGCTATCTCTCTATATATATAGATCACCCTGGCTGAGCACAGGGCCCATGCATACAAATGTACCTCTGATTGAGACTAAATTAGAATAAAGATCTTCTTGGTTCTTTCGGTAAATTCACGTAGAAGGGAAATAATAAAATAATAAAAAGTCAACATAATAAAATAATTCTCACGACGTTTCGGACACAACGCAAGCAGCCGTTCTCCGGTGAAGAACAGCTTAAATATACGCTCCAAGCCTGGTGGTGTTTCATTCAGACTCTGTCTTTCCGACAGACCTGTTCTTCACCTGAGGACGGCTGCTTGCGTTGTGTCCGAAACGTCGTGAGAATTATTTTATTATGTTATATTTTTATTCTTTTATTATTTCCCTTCCACGTGACTTTACCGAAAGAACTATAAAGATGAATCCCTGTAGTTACGAAAGCTTTAAATCGAAATTTAAAATAAAGATGTTACTTTTCACATGCCAAGTGGCGAGGAACACGCGGCACCAGTGAAGTTGTAATCGATACGAGTGTTAAACGCGTGTCTTTAATCGAGCATTGTTGCGTGAACCTGGGAGAAGAAACGACGGGAGAATATTCCAAAGTGGAACAGCTCGAAAAGAGTTGTGACCTGCAGTGTGGCGAGCGAGCGAGTTAGCGGATGGGCGAATGGTTGGGCGAGTATGTGGGTGGAGTGTGTGAGTGAGTGATTGGGTGTGTGGAGTGTGTAGGTGGAGTGAGTGGGTGAGTGATTGAGTGAGTGGTGTGGGTGAGTGATTGAGTAAGTGTGTGGAGTGTGTGGGTGGGGTGTGTGGGTGAGTGATTGAGTGAGTGGGTGGAGTGTGTTGGGAGATTGATTGAGTGAGTGTGTGGAGTGTGTGGGTGGAGTGTGTGATTGAGTGATTGAGTGTGTGGAGTATGTGTGTGGAGTGCGTGTGTGGAGTGTGTGGGTGAGTGATTGAGTGAGTGGTGTGGGTGAGTTATTGAGTTAGTGGGTGGAGTGTGTGGGTGGCGTGTGTGGGTGAGTGATTGAGTGAGTGGGTGGAGTGTGTGGGTGGAGTGTGTGGGTGATTGATTGAGTGAGTGTGTGGAGTGTGTGGGTGGCGTGTGTGGGTGAGTGATTGATTGAGTGTGTGGAGTGTGTGGGTGGAGTGAGTGATTGAGTGATTGAGTGTGTGGAGTGTGTGGGTAGAGTGTGTGGGTGAGTGATTGAGTGGGTGGAGTGTGTTGGGAGCGGTGGTGTAGCGGTTAGCGCGCTGTGCTACGAACCCGGCCGCCCGAGTTCGACTCCCGCTCACGGTCAACGCCAGTGACGAATATCTGAACTGGTCCTTGGGTCTCCCTTAGGTAGACTCAGCTTCAATTGAGTACCTGGTTGTATTGTGTAAAAACATCGCTACTGAGGAGACAAAGGCGGTCGGGCTTGGTGCTGACCACCCATCCCTTCGTGTGCCGTGCCGGCCTTCATAGGTTCTAACAGCACTTTCCCGAACAGTCTGATAAGGCTATGAGGTGGATCTTTGTCTTTGTCTTTTGGGTGAGTGAGTGTGTTGCTGTGACCTGCGGTGTGGTGGCTGAACACGGCGTGAATCGAAATAGGTCAGTCTCGTAGACCGAGCCCTCAACATTGGGTGGGCAGTAATGAACACGTGGACATCGTTGGAGCTGTAACCATTCGTCACGGGCATATCGATGATGGGATTCTACAACGTCATTCAGCGATACATTTATGGGGGGGTGGGGGGGGTAGGGAGATTCGAGTGTGAAGCTTAATGTGCGCACCTCCGATTCGCAAGGTTGGCTATGTACGGTGCGAAAGAAGTTCAATATACGTACGTGTACATACATGACACTCACACGCAGTGGCACTGCCGTCGTTGGAGGAGGAGGATGAGGAAGAGAGGGGTGGGTAGTGCTGGAGGGGGGAGGAGGGGGGGAATGCATTGTCCGTTTTTGTTGTTGTTCGGTACAAAGCGCTCGGGTTAACGACACCTGAGCGAGTCAGCACGGCCCGACACGGCAAGCCGGCCAAACGGCAGCAACGCGGAGTGCGCTTAGCACACCCCAGGGCCTTCTTTGTCTTCCCGTCAACTCATAACACAGACCTTCCCCCATTACATGATCTCCACCCGCCATAATTTTCCTTCTGTTTCTTTTCCCTCCCTCCCTCGTTTTCTTTTTACGATCAGAAGAGACAGAAAGATGCTCGGTTTTTCGGCACTTTGCTTCGTTTATTAGGTCGCTTTTTTGTTTTTTTGTTTGCTTTTGTGCCCCTTGTTAAAATCAAAGATATCACACGGTGTTCCGTGTAAAATAAATCCCATTGTGTGCGACTGTGTTCATAGACACCAACAATCAAACTCTTAGGTTTTTTCGGTGAAGTCACGTAGGTAAAAAATAAAATTACTAAAAGTAATAATAGAAATAAAATCAAATAATAAATCACGACGTTTCGGAGGCAACACAAGTCTCCGTCATCAGGTGGGACCGTCACAGCTAAAATTACTTCATCAAGTGAGGCAAAATTCTATTATTACTTTTAGTAATTAAATTTTTTACCTACGTGACTTTACCGAAAAAAACTAAGAGTATGAATCATTGCAGTCACGAAAGCTTCAAATCTAGAACCAACAATCAAATTTCACCCTCAAAAACCCATTACCAGATCCCTTGCATTCGTCCAATTAGACAAAGCACCCTCGGTAGCCCAACTTGTCAAGAAAGATGCGACACCCACCGTCAACTGAGCGCACCGAAATTCCAGCCAAATTCTGTCAGAAACCAGGGCCTTAAAGATGCGACAGTGGCCTGGGTAAGCCGCTTCCTTCAATTGCGCATTTTCTGGCCCTATAGATAGCCAGTTTGGCATTGTTCATGATGAAGTTCGTCAACCCCTCTACATCTTGGTACCGTCGTTCCCACTATATCCAAAATTATAAACTGTGGGGGAGAAATGAAGATTAAATTTCGGTAGGATATTTCGTAGCAGCTTATAAAGTGATTCTAGGCTTTTGCCGTGTACGTATTGATGCGCCACTGTTTCGAGCTCACCACAGAATGCGCATTCTGGATTTGTCTCTGTGAAAGTGCCAGAAATGTGTTCGTGGTCACAGTCCCATGGGCAATGCTCCAGCTAAGATCATCATGGCGCTTGTATGATGGATTTGAGTAAAACAGCTCCCAATGAGGCCTCACGCCATCACTGCAGGGCATCGTCTCCCTCCAAGAGTAGCCTTTACGTGACGTTATTATTTGCTGATGGTGGAAATTGACCATTTGGGCTAAATCTTCTTCCGGTCCACATCTGAGAAGCACCCCTCCTGGTAAATCCCTGAGGTGTGCCCCCAGTGCTGCTGTGAAGAAGAGAGTTGAGTGTGCTTCCTTGCTGGGACCACATTTAGTGTTGGTGGCACTGGGCCACCGCCGGCTGACTCGTCACCAGCACTCACAGCAGGCGCGCTGCTCCCCACTGCTGTTGAGAAAGACCTTTGCACTTCATTCACAAGCTTTGCAGCGAGTCTCACCGAGTGCATTCCGGCCATTGCAGCTATCTCGGTAGGGAGAAGCCGCTGCCCCTCCGTGCGTGGTCTCCCCAAACCACCCACCCTCGTGAGACGTGCATCTACCGCGCATTTCTCCAATGCAGGGCCCACAAGAGAGGGTAGTGCCATGTTGGGGTTCCGTAAGAGTGGCTCGTGAGCGAATTCTGATGCTGACCGGGGTTTATTCAGTCGAGCAGTGACAAGGAAACTCCAGGTATGTAAGATACTCCTGTAGAAGAAGGGGATCTGCGTGAGTGGAATACCCGTAATGTCCATAAAGAAGAGCTAGTTGCTGCACTGAAGGCCCCTGAGGTTATTTAGAAAAAAAGTTCCTGTGGAACACCACCTGGGTGATGGGGCCGTGTAGAGAAACCTCTGTACGGCTTGTAGACGAAATGTAGAGAGTTGTCTCCGTACACACACCAGACCTTGCCCGCCCTTCCGCAGTGGCAAGGCCAAGATTCCAGCAGCCACGCGATGCTTCCTATGTGACCAGAAGAAGGCAGCTATCATTCTCTGAAGTTTGGTTGGTATGCGGGTGGTGTGAGGAAAATAAGCGGTGCCACAAAGTGGATGCAATCAACTGGTTCACCACCAGGATTTTCCCTCTGAAAGTGAGAGATTTGCACAGGCGCCCCAAAGGCTCCAGTCGTTTCCTCACATTCTCTTCCAAGAAATCCCAATTTTTCTGCAATAGTTTTTCTCCAGGTCCCAGGAGCACGCCGAGATAGTGAAGACACTCTTTGCTCCACGTTATCATTTTGGCCATCTCAGGGAACTGGGCTTCGTCCCACTTCCCAACAAGCAGCCCACTGCACTTCTCCCAGTTCATCCTGGAGGAGGAGGCCGCATGGGAGTAAACCTCTTGGCACTCGTGCAGCCGTTCGATGTCGTCAAAACTCAGTAAAAAGAGGAGAATGTCATCAGCATACGCTGTGAGGGTCACTCTCATACAGGGCTCTTTTAGAGTTAATCCGGTGTGTCGGCGTCGAAGTAGATGCAGAAAAAACTCCACGACGAAGGTGTAAAGCTGTCCTGACATAGGACAGCCCCTTTTGAAATCTATAGGTGGAACTATTCTACCATTAACTTTAACTAGACACTGGGCCATGTTGTACAGCAACCTATTTAATCCTATGAAGCGAGTCCCAAAACCAAAAGCTTTTAGAGTGCCAAGTAGATACTGATGATCAACCCTGTCAAAGGCTTTCTCTTGATTAAGGGAGAGTAAGGCAAGTGGAAAGCCTAAATGCTCCGACACAGTGATCAAATCTCTGACTAGGAAAATCCCATCATGGATGGTCCTCCCTGGAACAGTGTACGCCTGGTCATTGGCAATAACCCGAGCCAACACCCTCTTAAGCCTTGCAGACACAGCTTTTGCGAGACTCTTATAGTCTGCGCTCAGCACTGTGACTGGACGCCAATTTTTCAGGTGTCTGATGTCACCATTTTTTTGAATCAGTGTGAGCACGGCTCTCCTCCAGGACTGAGGCATCACGTTGGTCTCCACTGCTTCATCTAGAACAGCTTTTTAATCCTTGCGTATGCAGTGCCAAAAAATGGAGATAAAATTCCCCCGTCAGCCCATTAATCCCTGGAGATTTATTCCTGACCAGGGCACTCACTGCCATGTCTGTCACTTTGTTTGACCTCTTCTTCTAGAAGGTCCCTGTCTTCTTCACCCAAAGTAGGCAGGTCCTTCCAGATTTCAGTCTGGGCCACTGTGGATATATGCTCTGGAGAAAAGAGATTTCTATAGTAATGTGCTACTGTTGAAGCTATTTGATTATTGTCTGGAACAAGAACCTCCTTGTTATTAAATACATTTTCCATCGCTTTGCGTCTACCATTCTGATTCCCTAATGAGAAGAAAATTGTCGAACTAGAGTCCATATCAAGGGTATCTTTAAAACGAGAGTGTATAAATGTCCATTTTGCATTTTCTTTCTGCAACCCTTTAAGATATTCTAGGGTCTCCACATATTCCTGTAGTAGGCCTGGATTGTCCCTACTCTTCCACCTTTGCTCTAAATTATGGACTCTGTTCTCTAGCTCACAAATTTATTGGTCAATGTTTTTTGTGTTTCTCCAAGCATACAACTGACACCGTTTTTTATGTGTACTTTCCCTATGTCCCACCATTGTGCTAGGTTATTAAACCGATATTTCTTTCCCTGCCACTCCACCCAGAAGACCCCAAAACGTTCAGTGAAGGTGGTGTCTTGCAAAAGGGCATTATTGAAATGCCAGTATGTCAATCCCCTTGGGACTCCTCGTATGTTAATTTTAAGTAGTATTAGGTGACGATGGGTCAGTAGTGCCACCTGAATACTGGATGACACTGCACTGTTTTCAAGGTCTTTTGAGATGTGTAAACGGTCAATCCTTGACTACTGTCAGCTCGGGTTCTTGTAAAGGTGAAATATTGCTGGATGTTGCGTCTGCCACACGACTAGGAGACTGCACGTGCGGGGCACATGCCGCAAGGTTTTCAGGACACCGCTTTTGCACTGCTCGGTGCCAGTGCGGTCGAGGACATCCAGCATACAGTTAAAATCTCCTCCCAAAATCAGACACTCGTCATTTGGAATGTTTGTGAGATAGTTCTGTAATGCATTGAAAAAATGTAGTTTTTCTGCATCATTGATGGGTGTATAGATGTTAATGAGGTGGACAGAAATGTTATTAAGTTTGATTGTTATGTTGAGGGCTCTTCCTGGTACTACTTCCATTTTGTTTCCCATTCATTTTCCTCGCTGGTTGTAAGATGCGTATCCTGCACATAGAGCACTGAAACTTTGTGTTTTCTTGCGAGAGACAGCACAAAGTGTCTGTTGAGTGCTGGGTGCCTGGCTGAGCCTCAGTCTCCATGGCAGTAGTTGGAGTTGGAGTGGGGTCTACTGCCATCTCGCGTGAGCTCCGTGATGAGGGGCTCTCTCCTGAGTCATTCGTTGGGTGTGTTTCTTTATCACATTTTTCCACAGTCCCCTCGCTGTTGGATTGGGCATTTGCCGTTTTCGGGCAGTGTCTTTTTTAATATGCCCCTCTGCTTTGCAAACGTTGCATTTCAGTACGTCCCTGCAGTAAAACAGCTTATGGGCCCTTCCTCCATTTATGACCGTAAAGGATCCCTCCTCAAGCTGGCCATTGGGCACCAGCATGTAGACCCCCTGCCTTCTAAAAGACAAGACATGCATCAAGGTGGGATTTTTTCAGCCCAAAGGCACAAGCTGTAGGTTGGAGGTCAGTGTGCCCAACTAAGCCAGGTTGTCTTGTATGTCTTTATCAGGAATCTAGGGGGGGACGTTGGATATGAGTACGCATACCAATGGCGATGACAGTGGCTCCAAGGTGAGGTGCCAATCGTTAACAGTCAGCCCCTTCTTCTTGGTGCTTTCGGTAAAGTCACGTAGAATGGAAATAATAAAATAATAAAAATAAAACATAATAAAATAATTTCGATTTAAAGCTTTCGTGACTGCAGGGATTCATCTTCTTGGTTCTTTCGGTAAAGTCACGTAGAAGGGAAGTAATAAAATAATAAAAATAAAACATAATAAAACAATTCTCACGACGTTTCGGCCACAACGCAAGCAGCCGTCCTCAGGTGAAAACCAGGTCCGTCGAGGCGACAGAGTCTGAATGAAACAGCACACGGGCTTGGAGCATATATATAAGCTGGGCGCATTGACAAAGGAATTTGCATATCAACAGGAATTTAGCATATTTATGGGAAATGCAGGAATGTAATTAGTACTGCATATGCATGTGCATTATGCAGGATTAACAGCATCAAAGGGAGCTGTAGTTACTGCTGCTGCAGTAGTTGCTGCTGCTGCTGCAGTTTCTGCTGCTGCTGCAGTTGCTGCTGCTGCTGCAGTTGCTGCTGCTGCACTTGCTGCTGCTGCTGCACTTGCTGCTGCTGCTGCACTTGCTGCTGCTGCAGTTGGGTAGAATAATACATAGTGTTATATTAAAATGGATAAGGCAGCAACTGCAGCAGCAGCAGCAAGTGCAGCAGCAGCAGCAAGTGCAGCAGCAGCAGCAACTGCAGCAGCAGCAGCAACTGCAGCAGCAGCAGAAACTGCAGCAGCAGCAGCAACTACTGCAGCAGCAGTAACTACAGCTCCCTTTGATGCTGTTAATCCTGCATAATGCACATGCATATGCAGTACTAATTACATTCCTGCATTTCCCATAAATATGCTAAATTCCTGTTGATATGCAAATTCCTTTGTCAATGCGCCCAGCTTATATATATGCTCCAAGCCCGTGTGCTGTTTCATTCAGACTCTGTCGCCTCGACGGACCTGGTTTTCACCTGAGGACGGCTGCTTGCGTTGTGGCCGAAACGTCGTGAGAATTGTTTTATTATGTTTTATTTTTATTATTTTATTACTTCCCTTCTACGTGACTTTACCGAAAGAACCAAGAAAAGAAAATAATTCTCACGACGTTTCGGCCACAACGCAAGCAGCCGTCCTCAGGTGGAGAACAGGTCAATGCTGCTAATCCTGCATAATGCACGGGCATAATGACTTTAAACCCAAACCTCCTACGGATTTCACAAGTAGTACTAATCGCATATCTGCATTTCTCATAACTATGCAAAATTGCTATTGATATGCAAATTATTGTCAAGGCGCTCTTCGCCCATCCATACCAGCTTAAATAGACGCTCCAAGCCTGGGGCTTATCATTCAGACTCTGTCTTCTCGACAGACCTGTTCTCCACCTGAGGACGGCTGCTTGCGTTGTGGCCGAAACGTCGTGAGAATTATTTTATTATGTTTTATTTTTATTATTGTATTATTTCCATTCTACGTGACTTTACCGAAAGCACCAAGAAGATGAATCCCTGCAGTCACGAAAGCTTTAAATCGAAAGTCAGCCCCTTCTCCATGGCGGCGCTTGCCATCTTTTCAGACTCCATGAAAAAAATCACTTTTCCGCTTGTCTTGGAGGTGTACTTTATTGAGGCTTCAGGCACGATGGCGCTCAGCGCTTCCACGTAGACTTCGATTGGGACATCGGTGGAAGCCGGGCAGCGGATTCCAGCCTCACACGGAGGCGCCAGCTGCTGCTGCTGCTGTGGGTGCCTTGCAGGACCCAGGGACTGTCCTGGCGTAGGCGCGGTAGCTTTTGCATACCTTGTTACGGATCGGGTGGACATTTTTCACGTGTGTGGGATATATCACACACACGACTACTAAAGCAAGCCTCTATTTTTCAAGAGCCAGGAAAAGAATTAACCCAAAAACAATAATGATATAAAGAGGGTCTATCCTGTATTATTGACCACCTTCTATTAATACTATTACTGCTATTGACGCAAAGCTCCCCTGGAGAGATGGTAAAACAGAACATTTTCGAAAAAGAAGCACACCAATAAAATGCTAATAACGTGAACACGCTCACAGCACAAAAAGGGGGTCTAAAGGGGATGCACTGTACTCACACCAACTCGTGTGGTACAGTGCTAACACGGGTGTGTTCAAGTGGAACCACACCAGACAAAGGGAAGAAAAAAATATCACAAAACTCAAAAATAGTTTGAGGAACAAAGGAACTAAAAATCTAGATGAAATTAAATAAAAACTATCAAATTAATGTGGGGCATTGTGCGGAGAAACAAAGACACCAATACACTGCAGAGAGAACAGCCGCGCCCTGAACAGTGAAAACAACAGAAAAGAACAAAGAAAGGAAGAAAACTAATAAACAAACAAACGGATCACAAATGTGTATGAAGCAAGACACTTGCTGTTGGTGAAAATAATTCCCAAGAAAAAGGTGAAGAAAATAAAATTGTAGAGGTAAGGCCAGGAGCTCTGCTCGAACACGCCTGTCGCTCTACCTTCCTCCCATCGTCTGTCTGTTGTGCTGTCATTTCCCTCTGTTCCGTCTCTCGATGTCGAGATGACGGCTGGGAACCACTGTGATGTTGCGTGAACTTGTCGCTCTCGTGGAGGGTGTGTGTAGCAATCACTTAAATAAAAACACACGCGTGTGTACGTGTGTATGTAGAACGCCTTTCGGCACCGTACGTAACCAACCGTGTTAGTCCGCAGGTTCACACAGAGATGGCATTTGATCCTGACCATCAAGAGTGTTTTAGCCATAAGAGTCATCATCTTTATTTATCCATTAAAAAGCCTCACTTATATTATGTGGTTCTTTTGGTAAAGTCACGTAGATAGAATAAAAAAACCCACGACGTTTTCAATCGCAACACAAGCGGTCGTCATCAGGAAAAGGGGGGTTAGCCTCTAAAGGCAAACTTGATAAAGGTTTAAAATGGGCGTAGCCCAACTGTCAGCAGCATGGGCAGGGCAGCTGATGTTAACGTAAGTGATGGTCAACGACGGCGCTGGTGGTTGTATTTCCACTAAGTTCGGGAGGATCCAGCCTTATTCCTGGTGTAACAGCGCAACTGGACTTTAAATCCAGAAGGTCGCCCGTTCAATTTGATCTCCTGGCGTGGCAGTTGTAATAATGTTCCAAGTTTGTTTTTAATCTCTACCAACTTTTTCCACGTGGCAGAATAAATAGGTGCACGGAGTTCGTGCGTGGTGGCAGGAAGGCGTTAGTACACTCGGACCTCTTCCAAGACGTCTGGCCATCACGAGTAGCTGTTTAGCACTGCTGTTAATGGAGGCCCTTCCGCCAGCAGTGGAGGAAGCAAGCCATTGAAGGGCGTCTGTTCAACTGACTCCTAAAACGATTTCTGTGGTGCATTGCTCACTCGAATGAACGGAATGTTCTCTATCTCGTTACATAAACCACTGGCGGTGTAGGCTTCTCACTTGGCTTCCTTAAATTCAGCCCCCGTGGAGGCAGCAGTGGCGGTTGGTGGTTGACACAGATGTTGTAAAACTCTCTTGCCATGGGCGTCAATGAGGTGCCATAGCCTGGTTCGCCAGAAGAAGTAGTACAGCAGGTGGGGACTTCCATCTGTTCCATCTGAATGGGATATGATGTTGCCCCCTCGCCTAGACAGGTGACAATCCTACACATCTGCCGTGTTCTACAGAGAATAAGATGAACTAAACTATAACTAAACGAAATCTCTGCAGTCACGAAAGGTTTAAATCGAAATGTATAACTAAACTCTTCTTTTTGTTTTAACAGGTAAAGCGCACTGAGCTATGTAGCTCTTTTTCAGTAGCGACCTGGCCACAAATGATAGCACAACAAAGAGGCTTACCATGTGAAAATGAATAGCAGCCAAATCATCCAAACGCATGTTCATGAATGTGAAGGGAAAAACCGGAGGACCCGGTTGAAAAATCCACGCGACCACAAGGAGAGAGACACGTAAACTGCACATATACAGCGGGCTTTAGGGTCGGGATCGAACCCACGATATCCTGTATACCAGGCGAGGTTGTCAACATCTCGCCACCGTGGTGACCCAAGATGCATATTTTACCCACATATCTAAAATAAATAGTTGGGAGTATGTATTATAATCGTTGTAGGTGTTTGCGTATACATGTGTGTAGTGAAAAAGACTAATGCGGTACAGAAGGTAGTGGAGCTGAGTGGACTTGCCGAATACTGGCACCAGTGGTGTCAAGATCAGTGTCTGTAGAGGAGGCTCGTGAAGGAGGCAACTGAGTAGTTGGAGGCAGTCGCCCTCCAACAACAACGGAGGTCAGAGAAGCGACGCTCACAATGATGAGCGGAGTGCCAGAGGGGTAAAATGCAGCTGGGGCATCTGCCAGTCATCTCAAACAGTCAACCCATGGCACCTGCAGGGTCTGTCTCGTCACTTCCTGTCAGCGAGCCTTCGACACTTCACGTGGCCTCAAAGTGCACCTGGCCTGGCACAGGCGCCGTGGTGACGTCACCACGACTTCGTGGTGAATGGCGGCTGTTGTTTGTGTGTGTGTGTCTACTTTAGTGTGAAGGTATTGACACCAGTTTGGGGTGCATCTTACTCTGCGGCGTGTCTTGTAATATAGTTGTGATGTTGCTGCTTTCGAAGCGAAGGTTTGTCGGATCAAAGAGACGGGTTGAACCCACCCCAACGTTGTTCTGCTGTAAAGTGGCCAGGCGATGGCAGTAGAGGAGATGGCAGTACAGCAAGACTGGTTGAGCACCAAGGTTCTTGAGTAATGTAATGGACGGAGCCTAATGGAAGGAAGGCCCATGATCGACGACTATATTTGAGAAAGGACACGGCAAGTAGAGAGAGACAGTGTCAATGCAAATGTTTTAAAAATAAAATGTAGGACGTGAAGTTTCGAAAACTTAAACAATCTTCACCATCACGATCCATGGGCAGATCGACCGTAGGTGTCCACTGCACGTTTCGTCATTTGTTTCCACTTTCCTCTGTCTTGGGCCAATATGGCTCAAGTCGTGGCCACGTCTTTCTGTCACAAATTTCTTTTGATGTCGCCGTCAAGCCGTTCTCTGTGAAGTCTTCCTCTCTTTCTGTTTCCTTCCATTTTCCCGAACAACATACTTTTAATTTTCCTGTTATTGTCCATCCTATATATGTTACATTTTCAACACTGCCGATCTGCATCAGGCCGTTTGTCTGTGCGCAACCTTTTTCTTACTTTTACGTTGGTCAATCGTTGGGTCCAGTAGAGATGCAGTTATCCTCCCGTAAGCAAAACATTTCGAATGCCAAATATGCTGTCCTCTGTCAGTCTCAAACAATCTTCACGAGTTGGAAAATGTCTGACCAAAAGTGGATTATGTGTGCAGACGTAAAGCACGTTTGTTCAAACCGAAAAGCGATGGCTTAACGCAAGAGGTGCGCGCGAAGCCCGCACGCGCTACCCACGGCCATTCCGCGCCACCAAATTGTGCGCACGCGCGCGTGCCCGCGCGTGCCAGCCCGAGAGGCAGATTCACCGATTTCCCCGCAATCTCCGCAGCGTTCCGTTGACGAGCCCGCAGTCTGGCAGCAAGCAAGCAAACAAAAATGACTTTGGGTAAAAGCAAAGATTTTTTTTCATGAGTAACAAATCAACGAAGTTGGGCCTGACTGCAAGGCAGCTGAGCAACACCGGTGCCAGCCAATGCGTCTACATGCTACCCCCGTCGCCACGCAAATAAAACTCGTGCACGTAGCGGGGGGGGGCAGGTCAGATATCACTCGGCACTGTGACATTAGCTCGTGTCAAGGTCGCCAGGTTCACACAGAGCAGGGTGCCTAAATCGTCCCACCAAGTTTACTGAAGAGTGAACTACGGGTGTTCCCTCGTTATTCGCGAGGGACACGTTCCGGAAATGCTCGTGCAGAGCAAATTTCGTGGATGATATTAGCTCTGCGATTATCGTACGCGCAATGTCCGCAGACGCTTCTAAATCTTCCAGAAGTGATATCTCTATCTCTCTCATTTCTTTCTCTCTCATCACGTTATCTCATAATTGTATCTCATCACTTTCTTTCTCATCACTTTATCTCATCACGTTATGTCATCACTTTCTTTCTCTCTCCTCTCGCTCTCTCGATGTAGTCGTGTAGACTTCCAGATGCGATTCGTGGGTAGCCAAAATCGCGGATAGCAAGTTCGTGAATAGCGAGATAATACTATAGTAATAATAATGATAATTAAACGTGGGTCATGCAAATAGACATCGTTAGTTTTGACGTGAGAGAGTGCGTGCACACACTTCATGGCCGGGGGCATTGCTCCGCACGTCTTCATCGTCTGGGAATTTGATAACGGTGTCCTGCTCGAACGCAGGCAGCATCCGAGACTCCCAAATGTCCCATCCGTCACTCTGCGCGCAGCGCTGGTCTTAAACTGGCGGCCCGACTGCTGTGGTGGTGGTGGGGAGAGCGGGGGGAGGGGGGGGGTTCGAATGCACGTGCAAGCAGAATAATCACGGCCACGTAAATCCAGACTTGCTTCTTCTAAATAGCAAGTCATCCCTGCCAATAATTACACAATTAAGTTACGGAAAATGTTCCTTTTTTATGTTTCTTACTTCATAGATGTTTTTTTTTGTTATCTCTCTCTTTTTCAAAGTGCAAATTCTTGGCTATTGACTACTACGAGACTCGCTCGATTTTCCCCCACCCTGGGGGTCCCCGTGCCCCCCTCCCCCCGTCGTTTAGTTTCCAGCTCGGAAATATTCTACGTCCGGCGAGACGGAGACCGATCCACAGCAAGGCTACTTAGTCAGCAACTGTCGCACAGAGGAGGCCAGGGCAGAGAGTTGTTTTCCCCTCTTGCGCCTGTGGATTTCTTAGAGTCCGATCGACGCAGACACTCACGTGGTCACTTCTCTGGTCGCTGTTCAATGTGGGAGTGAGGGGCACACGATGTATCCCCTCGCTGTGATCCAAGGCAAGCCAATCTGTGAACTCTGTAAAACAATTGTGCGGACACGTTACCCTGGCTGGTGTTTCTCGGCGCAGCACTGCAGGTAGTAATCGCATTGCAGTATTCAATGAAAGTAGTCCGTGTCTTCACGCACGCTAAGCGCATTCCCGTCTCGTCATGATTCACGCTTAGGGGCTTTGTGGGTAGTCAGCCATGCATGGCGATTTCCGTGCACACACAAACAACAAAAAGACTCATTCTAGATTTGAAGCTTTCGTGACTGCAAGGATTCATATTCTTAGGTTTTTTCGGTAAAGTCACGTAGGTAAAAAAAATGTTTTTAACCTACGTGACTTTACTGAAAAAACCTACAAACAAAAAGACTACTCCGTTGACAACTATTTTCATATTCTTGGTTCTTTCGGTAAAGTCACGTGACTTTACCGAAAGAACCAAGAATATGAATCCCTGCAGTCACGAAAGGTTTAAATCAAAATTTTAAAACTATTTTCATTTTCTTATCATATGGGTCTTTCGGAAAAGCCACGTAAGATAGAAAAATAATTTAAAAATATATCACGACTTTTCGATCGCGACACAAGCAATAGTCTTCAGGTGAGAGAGAACTACTTTGATCACTGGCTGCATTAACCGATTGCAAGTACCTCGCTTCTCGAATCGAATCACCAATCGCATATTGCCCCGCAGTTTAACACGTGGGAGGCTTTCGCGACCAATATCATCCATAATAGAGTTTTTTTGGGGTTAGATCGCGTAAATATATAAATGTGTCGTTAAAACCCGCCACCACCCGACACAGCCAACTAGTAAGGGTTGTCACGTAAACAGAACGTGGCCAATTCGTCACTAGTACCGCACGCCGGTCTGTTGGAGAGCCAAGCGACAACATGAACAATCTGAGTCCGACGTTTCGCCAGTAATTATGACGAGTAGTTGTTTGTTCTGATACCACGCGCCACTGACGTTAGCCTGCGGCTAGGAATCGACCTCGGGCCTCAGGGTTCAGTGACCTGACCACTGCGATGCTGCATCACTGACCGCATGTTACGATCACATTACCATTCCGTTTTCAGCGCCATGAAATAATCTAATTGCAATTACTCACGATACAACAGTGAATTTGACAATCAAAATGTGTTTTTTTGTACGATTCCAGACCAAACGTCAGTGACCACCACGTTGCATGTACTGATTTCAGCCTTGTCTAAACCACCAACTCCAAAAGGGTTGAACGTGTGTGGCCGTGTTATTCTTATTCTTTAAACCACAAACTCAAAAAGAGTTGGAAAACAAAAACCGCGATCGTCCCATCAGCTCCCTCACCGTCAAACCACGTTCTATATCGGGCTTCTTTCAGAGGGTTTCCGAACTCCGCACGGACGGATGCCTTAAGCGTATAAGGCTGGGCTGCGTGCAGGATGTTCTAGTACGTCCCATACGCCTGTGTTTTTTATTCTTCCGAACTTGACCCTGCGTGCTGAGCGAGTTGACTGCACACCAACGCATCGTGCCATAACCACCACTCCCCCCCCCCCCGCTTTATCGAGAGCCCGAAGATTTTCCAACGACCGTCGGGCGTCTGTTTTTGTTGCTGTTCTCCTCCCCCCCGCAAGAAGTCACAGTACGACGTTTACAAATTTGCGTGCAAATGGCCACACAGAGGCTGCTGGCAAACGATGCGCCAAAGGGAATTCGAATTTCGCGTAGCTCGCTTCGTTTGCGAAACCTACCGTGAGCAAACTGTTTTGGCCACGACGTTTTGTGAAACTCAAAAACCTGTCCCGCAATCATCCCACTGTTCCGTGACGACTGTGGACACGTGGCGCTGATTTACTACTACTATCGCTGCGAGCGGGACCTCTCTGGACACGTGAGCGACAGGCTGGCTGCGGTTGAAGGGCGTTTGGGGGGGGGGGGAGGCCGAACATTTTCTGTCGTCTTATCACAGAGAGTCGGGTCCACCTTTCTCATTGCAGGCAATGAGAAACGGCGTTCAAAGTCATTTGGAGTAATTTGGCAGCGAGATATCAAATTCCGCACGTGATCAGCCACTTTCTGTTGAGCTGTCATTCGTGATGGCCACGTGGCTTCTGAAGAACAATCTAATAGCTCAGTGCGTTTTACCGAGTAGCATAAAATAGGTTAGTTTGTATAATTGTTTTTGTGATTTGCTTACCTTACCTATATTTCGCCCTCTTGTCGTGTTTTTATTTATTTGTTGTTGTTACGTTCTGATCCTGTGCCCCTACTGGGCATCTGTGAAAAAAGCTTTATAGCTCATGGGATTCCTCCAGCATGAATACATATTGTAATTGTGATCCCATCCACAAAGTCCACAGTCGGCTTTCAATGGCATCAACATAATCGATTCGTTTTTTAGGTCATCTGTGGTTAAAACAACCCCGGATTCTGCACCGAGAGGTCTTCATGTCGAGCAGTTTCGCAGCCTCCGATGAGCACGGTTGGCTACGTACGGTGTGATAAAAGTTCAACATACATACACACATGCAGTTATCCAGCAGTGGATTGACAAAGGGCAAAAACTGTGATAGCACGATGGGACACACCACTGAGTATTATCTATCGGACCTTTTCCCCCAGCATATAACTCGGCTCTAAAGAAAGCTGTCTCTGATTGTGGACCAATCGATTTCAAAGACAGTGCATATATCACCAAGAGCATGTTTTTGTTTGCATGTTCACCACAAGTACGTGTGGTTGATGCAGACATGATTCCTTGCACAAATGTTTCTGTTTGGTGTTTGAAAATCTTAACACAATTGTTTTATTGCCAGAAAGGGTAAAACCTATTTTTAAACGTGTCCTGAAACTTGTATTGTCTTTGTACTGGTCGCATTTTGGCGTTCACTGGTGATGCAAGGCTATACAGAATGCCGTGCCGGTGTAGGCCAATCCGTTTCAAAGACAATGTCATATATGATCAGAGCATGTTAGTTTGCATGTTTTGCAACACACATGTGTGGTTAATGCAGACGTAGTGCCTTGCAAAATGTTTCTTTTTGGTGTTTGAACATCTTAACACCTCCTGTTTGATTGCCATGAAGGGTAAAAACGACTCATGAGTATTTTTAAAATGAATATTTTTTACGCTAGTTCGACGCGGAGGCTTTCGCGACCAATATCATCCATAATATAGGTTTCTTTGGGTTTGATCGAGGATACATGAATGGGCCGTTAAACCCTTGGAAGCAAATCATCAAATAATAAATTTTAATTGCATGCCTATACAGGTTACCATACGTCAATGGGTGTTACCTGTATGCAAACAATAACAGATCCTGCTATTTTAGTGCACACAAACGACAGGAGGTACAAGAACTAAGTGCATGCATAATAAACGTTGATTACCGTATGAATAACCCAACCGGCAATGAATACCCATTGTAATTTATATGCATTCATTAACCCCCCCCCCCTTCGCATGTGAAGGGCTCACAAGTGACGTCATCACCTCTACGCCTCTATTTAAGATACAAAACAGGAGGATTTCTCCACAAATCTGGCTCTCTGCCTGATGATGCTGGTTGTAATTATGAGCGAAACGTCGTACTCAGTTTGTAAATGGTGTGGATATGCTCTCCAACACACCGGTGTGCTGCACTAGTAACGAATTGGCCACGTTCTGTTTACGTGACAAACCTTACTAATTGGCTGTGTCGGGTGGTGGCGGGTTTAACGACACATTTATATTTACGCGATCTAACCCAAAATAACCTATTTTACGGATTTTCTATGCTGCTAACACAAATATGCAACGTTATTGTTGGTGATGGGAGAGAACTGATTTTGTGAAACTTGGAATGTGCTTTCTTAATTTGAAGCTTTCGTGACTGCAGGAATCCAAACTCTTTGGTTCTTTCGGTAAAGTCACGTAGGTCCGTCATCAGGTGGTAAAGCATGGTTTGCTGCTGAGGCAGACTGTTTTAAATGTGCTTGTTAATATGTTTTGACCAACTAATGTAATCACACTCACGTAACTACACTCATGTAACTACACTCACGTAAACACACTCACCTCTGTTACGATACGGATCGCAAAAAGAGTTCTACATCGTAAATAACATTGACAAAATCTGACCATTGTAGTTGTTTGTTCGCTGCATCTGTTCTTTACATATTTTCCCAAATGTAGAAAAAAAATGACATTGGCCTCTGTGGATGTGCAGTGCAAACTGCATTACAGACCCCCCCAGCCCTCACTTGACCTTGAGCATCAATCCCAGACATTCAAAATCCCTTACCGCCTCTGTCCCAGACATCACCGCGGGCTCCCTCCAAGGTCGTTCCTCGCCCGGTGAACAACGGTCGTCGCTGCGTTCAGGGCGCATCCACAAGCGGTGGCTTCACGTTTCGGACGCTTTAGTGAAAGTCGTGGGTGAAATCATCACAAAGCAACGTGGTCGCCAAGTGGCCGGCCACGAAGAGACGTGATCTTCATTGACGCTTCAAAGAAAAGCTCCACAGCTCATCGTAATCCTCTAGGATGAATACATATTCTGATACTCGTAGTAACCTCCTGGTTACACCAGCCCACAGGGGGTCATTCTGTCGGTCCGTCCGTCGTGCATCCAAAAAATGGGAGAGGTGGGGCTGGGTGGAGAGGGGAGGGTGGGGAGAGTGGGGCTGGGTGGGGAGGGGAGGGTGGGGAGGGGCTGGGTGGGGAGGGGAGGGTGGAGAGGGGAGGGTGGGGAGAGTGGGGCTGGGTGGGGAGGGGAGGGTGGGGAGGGGCTGGGTGGGGAGGGTGGGGAGGGGCTGGGGGGTGGGAGGGGTGAGGCTGGGTGGGGAGGGGCTGGGTGGGGAGGGTGGGGATGGGCTGGGTGGGGAGGGTGGGGCTGGGTGGTAGAGGTGGGGCTGGGTGGGAGAGGTGGGGCTGGGTGGGGAGGGGCTGGTCACCCCGTGGTGCCCTTATAAAACTCAACGTTTAACCTACTCACGCCGGCTTGTGCCCGCCCTCACAGTCGGGCATATTTGCGGAATACACCACGCCGCCGTTGACCCTGGCCATTGACTGAGCAATCCAACGTTCCTACCAACTCCCTCCGCAGGAATGTGTTGCTGATTCTGGATGGTGGCGATGATGGTGAGTTTAGTTTTGTGTGCGCGTCAACCCGTAGGACAACGGATGCTAACAAACACGAATGAATGATGGTCCGGATGAGAGAAAAAAACCCCGATGTGTCTCGCTTATGCGCACTTAATTTTATAAAGAGGCAGCATTCTGACCAACTATGATTTTCTCTCCGATCCACATCAACCTCTATTCCATCTCTCGCTGCAATTCTAAGCATCCTCCACGAGAATCTGTTCCTTTTTTCCCTCGCTGCCAGTGTTTCTCCTCCATGTCCACACCATGTGACATCAACAGATGGAAAAAAGAAACGGTTTGCCACGATGTGTTTTTTGAGAAGAGGTTTTTCCCCTTTTTCTGGCAACAAAACAGCTGTGTTAAGATGTTAAAACACCAAACTGAAACCTTTTACAAGGAATCATGTATATTCATTTTGATTTAAAGCTTTAGTGACTGCAGGGATTCATATTCTTGGTTCTTTCGGTAAAGTCACATAGAAGGGAAATAATAAAATAATAATCAATTACGCAAATATATATTTTTTATATTTTTATTATTTTATTATTTCCCTTCTACGTGACTTTACCGAAAGAACCAAGAATATGAATCCCTGCAGTCACGAAAGCCTTAAATCAAAATACAATGGTGATGTTTCTTCAAGTGACCTTCAGAGCATTTTCCCACGTACGCACTGCCGCGGAGAAACGCTTGTCACGCGGCAGTAAAACTGTGAATAATGTTTCAGTCTTGGAGCTGCATTTTTTGCATGCCAAATTACCCCACCATCAACACTCTAAAGTTGAGAACCTAGTTTTAATCACGGGTGACGGAAACCCAGATTCAAATCCAGGCACTTAGCCACGCCAGCAAAGTGTTTTGATCGAGGAACCACCCGGCAACGTTCCATTCGATTTTGTAAAACTCCTGTTTGTCAACCCGAGGTGGAGTTTTAAGGTGAAACGATGAAAAGCAAAGGGATGTTAGATATTCCGCATTTCCATATTGAGAGCATCAGGATACGTGTATAAAACAAAGACAAAGATCTCCCGTATAGCCTTAACAAACTGGTTGGGCAAGTGCTGTTAGCGAGCACCTATGAAGGCCGGCACGGCACACGACAGGGTGGGTGGCCAGTACCACGCCCGGCCGCCTTTGTCTCCCCAGTGGCGATACCTACACACCGCACCAGGTACTAGGAGACGACCAGGACCGGTTCAGATAATGGTCACCGGTGTTGGTAGCCGTGAGCAGGAATCTAACCAGCTTACGAGTATTCTTGGTTCTTTCGATAAAGTCACGTAGAAGGGAAATAATAAAATAATATTAATATTATTTTACATACGTGACTTTACCGAAAGAACCAAGAATATGAATCCTTGCAGTCACGAAAGCTTGAAATCAAATTTAGCTTACGAGTGTATAAAAAACACACGCACGCAAACACAACGGCTTCCATTATTCACAGGCCACTCTTCATTAAAACGCCTCTGCCCTCAACGCAGAAGAATGCGGCCGCTACTTCCCGTGACCAAATTACAGCGATTTGTTCGCAAAATGTTGAAATCCGCATCGTGTGGTGGACGCGTGAAAGTCGGGCCGACAGGAGAGAGAGAGGGAGGTAGAGAGAGAGAGAGAGAAGAAATTACAAGCGGCTCGCTCCGTATCCCTTCAGAGCAGTGGTTCTTCTTTGTAACAGGAGGTGCACACTGCACCCCCTGGGGGTGCAAGGTGCCCTTGCTGGGGGGTGCGAGACGTGGCCATATTTTTTTCGAAGATAAATAATCGAAAAACAAATTAAGCAAGGGCACGTCAGCACAAGTACTTTGTTTCAGCTAACCTTTGGATTTTTTTACATTATACATTTTTTCACGATTCAGAATCAAAGGGGTGCAAGGCTGCAGCGAAGGTTAAGAACCTTCGCCTGCGACCGCCGCTGTTGCAATTTTGCTCCACGGCGGTGTTGGATTCCTGCGTTGCCCAAATCGTCGAAAGGTCAGAGGTCGTCCTTCAAAGGGGGAGGGGGGCGGTGAACAGCGGGTCATCAAATAAACACGAGCAGTCAAGGCGAAAGTCAAAGTGTCGCCTTGCTCAACCGAGCCACGGGGCAGTGTTCATTTCCGTTTGCGGCCACGGGCAGGCCAGCGATGGGTTGATTTTGGGTTTTTAGACATTCCAAAATTCTCTCAAGGTCTAGGCCGAGGTGTGTATAGGACAGCTTCGTGTTCTGTCCCCTCGCTACAGCTGTTTGCACTTTTATTCCAAACAAACCTCGGCTCAGAGCAATTTGCGGAAATTTCACGTTCCACTGGCCGGGGCCAGTCTCCCACGGCTGCAGAATATGCCACCTTTTTTAATGATCCAGAATCAGAATAGTCTCTCGTAAGCAACATCACTGGCGGTGACCAGGCTGGCGACTTCGTCCGATCAGTTCGATTCTCAGCCACGGCTAGCGCTGGTGAGCGGTACCCGACAAAACCTCCTCCCTCCTCCCCCCCGCACCAATCTGCACTGAGCCCTCGGGAGGCTCTGGAACTCCGTCTAGCAGAGGTGCCCTTCTGCCAGCAGTGGTGCGAGCAAGGCATTGCAGGGGCTGCACTGCTACCTGGCGTCTCAGTGACAGCAACGTGCTCTCACTTCACCCATTCTCAGATGGGTGACGTTGGGCGACTTGGATTCCCAGGCTAACGATGCCCAGCCGCGGCTAACATCAGACTGTCTCCAAAGATGGCTGCCTCTCGTGTAGGCCAATCAATCTCAAACACAATGCATATATTAATTATCACAGCATGTTTCTTTGCATGTTCACCACAAGTACTGTGTGGCCAATGCAGACTTAATTCCTTGCAAAAAGGTTTCTATTTGGTGTGTGAACATCTTAACACCTGCATTATTGCCAGAAAGGGTCAAACTTATTCTTATCTCCCCCCCCTCCAACCATGACCAACAAGGCGTGGGGGAGGCCTTAATCCATCAGTAATGTAACCGCAATTCGCGTGAGCAAATGCGGATGGCTTTGAGTGTCACATTTACAGCGGGAGACATTGGCCGCCGCCTCATTCGCACTACAACGGCCGAGGGCTGCTCCGAGACTTTGGCAGAAAATGACCTCCGAGTGAGAAAACGGAAATGTAAATCTACACATGTATTTCTTTTCTGCTGGCGCATCTCAATGTAGGTCGTCGTAAACACAAAACAGATGGACTTGTTATATTCTTAGGATGTTTCGGTAAAGTTACGTAGATAAAAAATTAAAATTAATAAAAGTAAAATAAAAATAAAATAAAAATCACGACGTTTCGGAGGCAAATTCCCTCTACATATGGAATTTCTCCCCTCCCACCCCACCAGCCCTGGGCGCTGATCCTCTCCAGGGCTGAATGCACCGGAGCATCACAGCCGATGGAAGATTTAAAGAAACTAACGTATGCAAAATGCTTTCTAGGAAACGATATTTAATGAAGTCACTTGATGCAGTAATTATAGCTGTGACGGTCCCACCTGATGACGGAGACTTGTGTTGCCTCTGAAACGTCGTGATTTATTATTTTATTTTATTTCCATTACTACTTTTATTAACTTCTAATTTTATTTTTTACCTACGTGACTTTACCGAAAAAACCTAACAGTATCACGTATGGTGCTCCATCCATCACTTGTTAATCACCGTGCTTTGCGAAGGGCGTGCGTGATTTCACATTGGACGGAAAAATCGCAACGGTTCAGCTAATCCTATCGGGACAGAAGGGGGGAAGGGGGTGTTTGTGATTTTTTGTGTAAACTTTATTTTAAAAAATACAACAACAACAACCAAAATCCATCACTTTGTTTAAACCGATGTTTGCTTTACAACGACGATCCAGGCCCTCGTGTGCACACGTGCGAACATGTGGCTCGTGTGACATACAAAAACAATCCTCAGGTCTCGATTCAAAGCTTCTTTCGTGACTGCAGGGATTCATCTTCTTGGTTCTTTCGGTAAAAGTCACGTAGAATGGAAATAATAAAATAATAAAAATAAAACATAATAAAATAATTCTCACGACGTTTCGGCCACAACACAAGCAGCCGTCCTCAGGTGGAGAGCAGGTCTGTCGAGAAGACAGAGTCTGAATGATTCTGCAGCCGTGCGAGACTGCTTGCGTTGTGGCCGAAACGTCGTGAGAATGATTTTATTATGTTTTATTTTTATTATTTTATTATTTCCATTCTACGTGACTTTACCGAAAGAACCAAGAAGATGAATCCTCAGGTCGTTACGCCAGTTGTTGCATATGTACGTTGAACTTCTTTCACACCGTATGTGGCCAGCCGCGCTAATCGGAGGCGCGCAGGAAGGACAGCAAGCTAAACACGAAAAGCACTTCTGAAGAAATGAGCAAATAGGCGATTAAATAAGGGAAAATTACATCATCAATTTGTCTCGTAACTTCATCTCTCATCACTTTCACCCATCACACCTCTCTCTCACCACGTTATGTCATCACTTTCTTTCTCTGTCTCTCTCGATGCAGTCGTGTAGAGTTCCAGATGCGATGCGCGGAGAGTCAAAATCGCGGATAGCAAGTTCGTGAGAACAAGGCATCACTGCACACGTTTTGAGTTTTTGCTATCTGGGCTTAGGTACCACGCCCCCCTAACGCACACGTATCCCACAAATAGCAATCTCCTTTTTATGATTATGTCTATTATTATTATGCCTTATTGGCAGTCAGGCCTGTTAAAACAGCGCTATCATGTTGCAGATGTTACATGTGTCAGCTGTCAATAATATATAAAACAAGGCTTAACTTCACACCCAGAGCAAGCTATGACACCGTACAAAACATCGTAGAAAGTTGTAGTAATGAACACGATATTTGGGGCAATATGGAAGCAATCACTACGGCTTAAGTAACTGCGCATAGACTAAAAGAAACTAAACTATTTTATTTTATTTTACCAGGTAAGGCCCACTGAGCTATATAACTATTTTTGCAGAAGCGACTTGGCCACAAATGATAGCCCGAAGAAAGACGTATTATGTGACATTTATAGCAGTCGAATACTCTACATGCATGTTTTTAAAAGCGGAGGGGAAAACCGGAGGACCTGGAGAAAAATTCCACACGATCGCGGGAGAGAGACACGCAAACCGAGGGTTGTGTATTAAAAATAAATCTAGTTTTATTTGACCAGGTAAGGCCCCACTGAGCTACACGGCTCTTTTTCAGAAGCGCCCTGGCCACAAATGATAGCTCAACAAAGTGGATTACACAATTAGTTTTGTTCCTGGGTAGTGTCCATTTAGTACGTAACGCAAAAATCTGTCAAAACTTAACCACTCCCCCCCTCCCTGTACGCACGCGTACTTTTTACACCCCCCCCCCCCCCCCACAAAGAAACCATCAAGGATGAATAATATTCACGTGTCTAAGCAAACAGATAGTCCACCGCCGGCTGCATTAAAGAATTAAGTTTGCGTAGCTTTAAAAAGTTTGTTTAGTGTCCGCTAGGTTCATACGCCGACTGAACCCAGTCGAACAGGTGACGTATTGTAGGAATTTCGCCAACACGCGCAATGTCAGGCTGGGGCACAGCAGCGTTATATCTGCAGTCAGGGGTACGGTGGCATACAAGTGACACCTCTCCCACGGTCCCACTTCTCCCAGTAATACTTGCTGTCTGATAGCTGAAGAAACTGACCTGTGGCTCATTTGAAGGCCAATGCAGACACATTATTATCGAAGCTTCACCCCCCATTTATTATGCTACACACATTGTCAGCAGACCCCCCATACGCAAGCGTACATAATTGGGTTAACCTCCCCTCCCCCCTCCATGCGTACCTACTAAATGGATGGCCCCTAAGTGTTATTTCCTAATTGAGGATGCCTCAAAAGTACATAAAATGGCTATTATTCCCCACAAACTTTGCTTTTGTGACCAGGACAGTGATATTTGGAAATGTACCTATTGTCAATGAGAAAACGGGCAATTTTGTGTATTTTCTTTCACATTAAGTCAGAAAAAAAAACATAGGGTTTAAAATTAACATTTATACTAAAGTAATACAAAAATGACTACAAAAGATTTAGAAGTGAGTAGTTTTTCGAGAATGTTCCTCCCCACTGAGAACTCGGTCCGCTGTGGCCAGTCCCGCCTGTGGCAGTGCGCGATTGGTGACTTTAAGTGAACGAAAATACACAAATTGGGCCGTTTTCTCATGAAAAATAGGTACATTTCAAAATATCACTGTCCTGGTCACAAATGCAAAGTTTGTGGGAAATAGTAGCTATTTTCTATACTTTTTAGGCGTAAGCCATTACGAAAAAACACTTACTACCCAGGAACTAAAATTGTGTTACATAGTGTTATCTGCGTTATAGTCACCAAATACTCTAAATACCTGTTTCTAAATGTGGAGGGGGAAAATCCTGGAGAACCTGGACAAAATCCACGCGACCACGGGGAGAGAGAGAACATGCAAACTCCAAATATACAGCAGGCGTCAGGGTCCGGATCGAACCCACAACCTCCTGTATACTGGGCGAGGTGGTTAACATCTAGAAAGAATGGAGAGGTCTTTATTTTCCATTGCTGCGTCTCTCAAACGAGCAATAGCTTCCATCCCGTCCAGTGCTTGATGTTTTGACATCCGGTGAGCCTGAGGCCTTCCTCTGTCCCCCCCTGCCCCCCCCCCCCCCCCGTAGCACCTCTAGGAAGCTCCCTCCTTCCCCCGTCCTTTGCAGTCGGGCAGCATCCGTCCTGGTCAACCGATTCACTCCTGTCAAAGTGTTGTCCATCTGATAGCTTCTTGAGGGGAGAAGTCTCTGGCATGTGCTGAGGCTGTCTGAACGGAAAGGAGATGCATTTTGTGAGGTGTTAGGGGTCGCGTCATGGGAAGTTTCATTTTCAGTTTAATTTCATTGATTAGGTATAACCCCGTGAGCCATGCGGCTCTTGACTCGGGTGCAACCACAACAAACAAAAACATGAACAAGAAACATCTTAAAGTAAATCCAGGAAAAAACAGCAAAGTCTTCCAGAAAAAAGCACCGTATATCAACGCTGTGTGCAAAAATCTCAGTGGGATGCAAGTCAAACAATAACAACGATAAGACAATTTAGATAAAAATTATCAGGCTAACTCTGTACTTCAACAAACAAACATGGCTAAACCAAATGTTTTCGAAATCACTCAAATAAAGCTGTTAAAGCAATGTAAGTGTTAGGGGTCGCGTCATGTGACGTGTTAAGGGTCGTGTCATGTGACGTGTTAGGGGTCGCGTCATGTGACGTGTTAGGGGTCGCGTCATGTGACGTGTTAGGGGTCGTGTCATGTGACGTATTAGGGGTCTCGTCATGTGACTTGTTAGGGGTCGCGTCATGTGAAGTGTTAGGGGTCGCGTCATGTGACGTGTTAGGGGTCGCGTCATGTGACGTGTTAGGAGTCGCGTCATGTGACGTGTTAGGGGTCGCGTCATGTGACGTGTTAGGGGTCGCGTCATGTGACGTGTTAGGGGTCGTGTCATGTGATGTGTTAGAAGTCGCGTCATGTGACGTGTTAGGGGTCACGTCATGTGACGTGTTAGGGGTCGTGTCATTTGACGTGTTAGGGGTCACATCATGTGACGTGTTAGCGGTCGCGTCATGTGAAGTGTTAGTGGTTGTGTCATGTAACGTGTTAGGGGTCGCATCATGTGAAGTGTTGGTGGTTGTGTCATGTGACGTGTTAGGGGTCGCGTCATGTGAAGTGTTAGTGGTTGTGTCATGTGACGTGTTAGGGGTCGTGTCATGTGATGTGTTAGGGGTCACGTCATGTGACGTGTTAGGGGTCGCGTCATGTGAAGTGTTAGTGGTTGTGTCATGTGACGTGTTAGGGGTCGCATCATGTGACGTGTTAGGGGTCACGTCATGTGACGTGTTAGGGGTCGCATCATGTGAAGTGTTAGTGGTTGTGTCATGTGACGTGTTAGGGGTCGTGTCATGTGATGTGTTAGGGGTCACGTCATGTGACGTGTTAGGGGTCGCGTCATGTGAAGTGTTAGTGGTTGTGTCATGTGACGTGTTAGGGGTCGCGTCATGTGACGTGTTAGTGGTTGTGTCATGTGATGTGTTAGGGGTCGCGTCATGTGACGTGTTAGGGGTCACGTCATGTGACGTGTTAGGGGTCGCGTCATGTGACGTGTTAGGGGTCGCGTCATGTGACGTGTTAGGGGTCGAGTCATGTGACGTGTTAGGGGTCGCGTCATGTGACGTGTTAGGGGTTGCATCATGTGAAGTGTTAGTGGTTGTGTCATGTGACGTGTTAGGGGTCGCGTCATGTGAAGTGTTAGTGGTTGTGTCATGTGACGTGTTAGGGGTCGCGTCATGTGACGTGTTAGGGGTCGAGTCATGTGACGTGTTAGGGGTCGCGTCATGTGACGTGTTAGGGGTCGCGTCATGTGACGTGTTAGGGGTCGCGTCATGTGACGTGTTAGGGGTCGCGTCATGTGAAGTGTTAGGGGTCGCGTCATGTGACGTGTTAGGGGTCGCGTCATGTGACGTGTTAGGGGTCGCGTCATGTGACGTGTTAGGGGTCGCGTCATGTGACGTGTTAGGGGTCGCGTCATGTGACGTGTTAGGGGTCGAGTCATGTGACGTGTTAGGGGTTGCGTCATGTGAAGTGTTAGTGGTTGTGTCATGTGACGTGTTAGGGGTCGCGTCATGTGACGTGTTAGGGGTCGCATCATGTGACGTGTTAGGGGTCGCGTCATGTGACATGTTAGGGGTCGCGTCATGTGACGTGTTAGGGGTCACGTCATGTGACGTGTTAGGGGTCGCGTCATGTGACTTGTGAGGGGTCGCGTCATGTGACGTGTTAGGGGTCGCGTCATGTGACATGTTAGGGGTCGCGTCATGTGACGTGTTAGGGGTCACGTCATGTGACATGTTAGGGGTCGCGTCATGTGAAGTGATAAGGCACAGATCCCGCCGCGCATGATGAGGGTTCAACAACGAGGAGTAGACGCTTATACGGGGAGGTTACAGGGAAAGGGACCAGCAGAGAGGGAATGATCATTGATGATAATCATTGATGGGAATCATCGAAGGTAATCATCGATGTCAGGATGTGCGATCGGTGTGGCTGCAGATGGGAATACTTACAAAATGTTCATAAAAAAAACAAATAAGAATGAGTTCATGGAAAACCAGAATCAAAGAATGCAGTAGCAGCAGCTAATCATTACAACAAAAATACACCGCACACAAATGTGTCACGATGGTATTTTTAAAGTAGTGAACGCAGAAGCAAGGGTTGAGGTGTTTTTGAAACGTGAAAACAGTCTAAGAATGTGAAAAATTGCCGGGATAATTCGACATTGAAGGGAAACTCCTTGCGTTACACGCTGATCTTCGAGATGCGATCCACATACAAGGGAAGCTGAAGGCATTTTGAGAATGTAATCCCAACGAGAGTGAAACGAATATCTATTTAAAGGCCCTCAATTTGCGCCGGCAATGTGACAACAATGTTAACGAGAGTACCAACTATGTGAATAATATAGAAAATAATATATTAATAATTAAATTTCTTTTCACTCCTTTTCCAAACAGCTACTGCATGATCGCCTCTCCACACCGTCGTAGTAATTTGACCATACTTCACCATCCTGGTCAATGTGGGCTATAATAAAGGAAGGGGGGGCAGGGGGGGCAGTCTAGGCCTGGTTCTGAAATCACTCACCACCAATGTTAGCCTTGGGTAGGGATTTAACTAAGGCCACTGGGTTGCTGGTTTTGCAGTTTGCCAACGCCAGTATCAAAGCGTTCACCCCTTCTTGATTTCGATGCAGAGTTGATAATAATATTATTGCCGGTAGAGTTGTCGATGGTGACGGAAGTGGTTTTGGTGGCGATGAAAATGAAAAGTGATGGTTGTAGTGATGACAACAAATCAATGGACGTGATGGACAAATGATGATGATAGCGGCGATGACACTTGTTATAATAATGACGACGATGATGACAATTTAATTTAAACGGCTGTGCTCCGAGGTCGTCCGATTAAAACCCTTAGGCAAGTTCCTTTCTGAGCCTACGCATTCGAAACGTCTCACAGTGGGCAGACCAAGTCGACACGTGGGCTGCATCCCACCTCGGCGTAAAACATTTCTTGCCGTGCGTCGCACCGCAGTCTCGTCGAGCGGGCAGCACAATGCTCGTCACGCTGGCGAATGAAATCCCCGTGATTGAGCCCCCCAACCAGTCCACCGTGATTGAGCCCCCCAACCAGTCCACCGTGATTGAGCCCCCCAACCAGTCCACCGGCTGGCCGCTGCTGCCTCAGCTTTCGCGGTGCGTCAACGGAGGCGTGGATGCACAAGCGGGCGGTGGACTGGTTGTGACCGGGAGTAAACACGGTCCCGGGGCAACAACGTGACAAGCCAACTGATGCAGATCATACAGACGCTGTCTTTCTCGACAGACCTGTTCTCCACCTGAGGACGGCTGCTTGCGTTGTGGCCGAAACGTCGTGAGAATTATTTGATTATGTTTCATTTTTATTATTTTATTATTTCCATTCTACGTGACTTCACCAAAAGAACCAAGAAGATGAATCCCTGCAGTCACGAAAGCTTTAAATTGAAATTTGATGCAGACCTCTTTCCTTTGGCACGCCGGGAAAGATGCGCGGAACGACGTTCACATCGGGGAAGGAGTGCACGTGGCTTTCCGAGAATGACGAAAAAAACCAGAGAGGAAGAGAAAGAGATGGAACGCGCGGGCTGTTTCGCCTTTCGTGCATGTCGCTTGTGGTCCCCTCGATCCGACAGGCTCGCGTGGCTTGGGAGATTCGTTCTTTTGGTCACGACGCGGGCAACGGTGAAAGTTCCACATTTCCGCGTGGCGATTATGGGTGCACCAGTGTGGCATGCCCTATCATCGGAGGGAAGGCGGGGGGGGGCATCGTTTTACTCCCATTATTTGCAAAAGGAAATAACGTCACGGATTGTCGTCGAACGACGGGGTCGATGTTGCCGCTCGGCTCCTCGTCACCACAAGAATCACGGACGAGAGGGGCGATTTTGCAGACCTAACGGCCGCAGTAGGTAACACGCAGTTGTGTAGTGGCTACGTGCAAGAGTTCAACATGCATACATTCGTACATATCAATTATCGCGTGTAATGAGGGTTCTCCTGTGCCCCCCATTACTGAATCACGTTGCATTATCATCGCTCGGCACAAAACACGTGGTGAAAACTGAAGCCTTGAGTCGTGCACCCGTCGCTGTCACAATTCTCTGACGCAGTAGAGCAGAGAGGAAACTCACATGGGGCGAATGTTCGAGTCGCTCATCGGCCCTAGCAGCTGCGTACTGCCGCAGCCAGAAGCTATCACGTTGCCCTGAAGTTAGCCTTGGCCGAAACGAGGACGTAGGTCACCAGGTTGGTAGTGCGGTTGCACCCTCACCACTGCACGTACTGCTCCACTCCACGGTAAACCATCACGCGGACTCCCGTCATTCGCAGCGGCATCTTTTGAGTGGCCATCCAACAAATGCTCTTCCCTCCGATCTGCGGAAGCGGCTGAAGCTACGTACTTTTAAATCATCTGGATTAAAAACTTTTCATTTAGAACTGCTTTTTGTGTTTGGTTTGTTGTCCTTCTCGAGCACCTCCGTTAGCACGGTTGGTTACATGTGGTGTGCGAAAGAAGTTCAACATATCTTCCTTGGTTCTTTCGGTGAAGTCACGTAGAAGGGAAATAATACAATAATGAAATAAAACATAATACAATAATTCTCACGACGTTTCGGCCACAACGCAAGCAGCCGAAACGTCGTGAGAATTATTTTATGATGTTTTATTTTATTATTTTATTATTTCCCTTCTACGTGACTTTACCAAAAAACCAAGAAGATGAATCCCTGCAGCCACGAAAGCTTTCAATCGAAAGTTCAACATAAATATATAGAAGCTACAAGCTACCATGTTGCTCTGATGTTAGCCTTGGCCGAGACTAGAACATAGGCCACCAGGTGGATAGTGCGGTTGAACTAACCACTGCTCCACTCAATGGTAACGGATATTACAAAGTTATTGGGGCGCAGGCGACGATCATCCAAACTTCCCGGTACATTCATAATCAACGTTTTTGGGTTTAGATCGCGTTATTTATAAATGTGTCGTAACCCTCCACTACCCGACACGGCCAATCAGCAAAAAAGTGTCACGTTGACAAAAGACAAATAGTTCACTGCTTTAGCCCACCGGTGTGGTGAAGCGTGAAACCACAACATTTACAATTTGAGTACGACGTTTCGCTGGTAATTGCATCCAGCACCATCGGGCAATTCGCCAGAATGGTGAGGCTCTGCTCTGTCTCCCGTTCTTATATAGAGCAGCAGCAGGGTGACGTCATCATTAATTCATTATGAATAATATTGGTCGCGAAAGCCTACGTGTTAAACTTCCCGGTACATCATGGCAATACCGCCCCCTCCCCCCCCCCCTCCGTCGCTCCCTCCGGATCACGGTCACCAAAAAGCACACAAATTTGCGGGGAAATTTTCCACGTTCCGCAAAGACCGAGAGGACACATCCTATCCTCAAGCCAGGGCCATGGAACTCACTGTTGGGTTCCAGTCACGTCCAGACTAAACAAAAACAACTCCAAACAGACTGGACACCACTTGAAATATTCTTCACGAAATACTTCAAATCTATACAATAATATCCACATTCCTATTGAGTGTGTACAATAGCCGGTTTAGTCCCTGCAAGCTGAGAGATATTCCAACCCAGACCACTGTTCTCTGCCAAAATAAATGTTCCCTTAAATCTGCTCTACTGCTGATGTTTTTTGTGTTTAAACCTCATGTTGTGGCCATTTTAAGTGATTGAAGGGCCTTTGGTGTTACTGTGTTTAGGGCGCGGTGTTTTGTATTATAACTTAAGAAGATTGTTTTTTTTCTGATTTACTTCTTGGGCTTCTTAAAAAACATTATTCTCAGTACGATACTAGTCCCGTGTCATAAGTCACGGGACCAAGAATCCAATGGGAAAGTGTTCACATTCACTTAACTGCAAAAGGGTTAAAATTGGTGAGGGCCCTTTTGAGAAACCTCGTCAGAAACCCCAATAAACTGAGGTGGAAACGCAACAAAATGAGAAAGAAACCCACCACTTAGTGAACACCCATCATAGTATTTGAAATAATGATTAAAATAATTATAATAACCTTTGGTGATTCATCTTCTTGGTTCTTTCGGTAAAGTCACGTAGAAGGGAAATAATAAAATAATAAAAAGAAACACAAAGTTGTATTTTTATTATTTTATTATTTCCCTTCTAAAAGAATAAAAATAAAACATAATGTTTAATTTTGATTATTTTATTATTTCCCTTCTACGTGACTTTACCGAAAGAACCAAGAAGATGAATCCCTGCAGTCACGAAAGCTTTAAATCGAAACTTGGGTGATTCGTTTCACAATTGTGTCTCGTCGAAAGGCTGATATCATCCGTCCCATCTGTACGGGGATAGCGTGTTGTCCCCTCTCACACGTTGCTTTTTTCCGGATACTCCGGTGTCCTCCCACTTTGCACATGCGCTCACTAATTCTAGATTTGAAGCTTTTGTGACTGCAAGGATTCATATTCTTAGGTTGTTTCGGTAAAGTCACGTAGGTAAAAAAGTGTAAATTAATAAAAGTAAAATAAAAATAAAATAAAAATCACGACGTTTCGGAGGCAACACAAGCTTCCCTCTTCAGGTGGAACCGTCACAGTACGACTGCTGCATCAAGGTTTTTTACCTACGTGACTTTACCGAAAAAACCTAAGAATACGCTCACTAATTGTCTGAAAACAAACGTAGATAACTGCAGAGCGTTTTTGGCGCCGGCTCCAACGTCGCCTTCGCAGCCTCCCCCTGTGTTCTGTAATCCCTCAGCGACCGTGAAATCCCACAGAGTAAACAATTGTCCAGCGAATTGGACAAACATCCCTGGTGCAGAACCCTCCTGTAATATTGTATTTACATCTAGATGTTATACTCTCAAACTTGTATATATAAAGTTGTAATTTGTTGCGACGAAAGTAATTTGTTTTAACAAATTCGCCGTTGGAATGTGCGACTTTCACCACTGGCTTTTACCAAGGCCGCCTTTCTCATTTCAGCACGGAGAGGTGACGCTTCGACTGAACTCACACGCGCGGTGAACATTGTCTAGCTGCCACTGACGCGGCTGTGTGACTCACAAGCAACCGCGTCAGAGTCGCTGCGTTAACGACGCTGTGACACATCTTGCGTTCGAATCCGTACTCATGACCGTCCGTGATTCAACGGGCTTCTCAAGTGTTGACGAGTCGGTTGAGCTTAGCCCGGCCGCCAGCTTACTGGCTTTTCAAGTCGACATTTTACTTTGCACAAGTGTCGTTTATTGCAATATCAAACACTTTTTTTTGGTATGCATGCATGTAAGTACGTTTAACTTATATCGCACCGTACGTAGCCAACGTGCTTAGTCGGATGCTGCTGCTGCTTTGGCGGTGGTGTGCAAGCACGCTTAATAATATATTTCTATTTTTAAACACTCAACACATTTGTCACTAACACTGTGTTCTGAAAAGGAAAAATAAAAAAATATAAGTAATCATAATAATATAAAGAAGAGATTATATTTAGGGCAACAGCCCTTCTTCTATAAAAAAAAACAATGCCCAAAAAACATTGCCTCTTGAGTTAAATATATTTTGAAGGCCACACAGTGTTAAAAATGAACGTTCTGAGTTGTTTTGGACGTTTATTTCGATGTATATTATTGGAAAATCGAACGGATAGCAACATCTCATTCCGAGAAAATGATTATGCTCACGAACAGGATGTAACTGTGAAATTTTTTTGGCAAATGATTCTAAGTGCGCATGCCGAGAATTCGTTTAGAGTTGTAAATCAGACGCAGTGTGACTGATTGCGGCCAAACAAAGAGAGTTGGAATCGGGACGTCGCCCTCAAGGATGACACAGATGTCACTGCACACGACCCGAGCGGGCGGCCGTCAAAGAGAAACGATTCCTCTTTGCAAAAAAATAGTTGAGTTGCTTCACTCGTTCAGATAAGGGGGGAGGGAAAAAACCGTGCACGTTTTGATTGCAGGAGATGCATTTGCTCATACTTCCAAGTGGTGAGCCCGGTATAAAGACTGCCCGCAAACAAAAAAAAGACCCTGGTTGGTAAAACATTCGCTCGGAATAACATCGAGAGACAGAAAAACACAGCACGGGCAGACTCTCAATTCTGTGCCCAGACTTATGCGGGTCAAGTAAAGTAATTCAAAGCTCTCGCTATGAAGACCCTTCAGGCTCGCTAATGCGTTTTTTTTGGAAACGCACAGAGCTATGCGTGTGCGCGTGCGTGTGCTTTTTGAACACACGCGCGCGCACATTACAGACATCGCATTGCCCGCTACGTGAGGTGAGTGGGGATTGGGTAGGGCGCGTCACGGCAGCCAGAAGAGACGACAGCACACGGTCAAGAATGATAGCGGAGTGGCATCCAAGGAACAGAACAGCTTCCAAGAGGACGTCCGCTGAAGAAAAAGGAGATAGAGGCTATGAAATCATTTCTAGATTTGAAGCTTTCGTGACTGCAAGGATTCATATTCTTAGGTTTTTTCGGTAAAGTCACGTAGGTAAAAAATTAAAATTAATAAAAGTCAAATAAAAATGAAATAAAATAATATATTTTACCTACGTGACTTTACCGAAAAAACCTAAGGCTATGGAATCAGCTCGCGTGTGGAGCGGGGTGCGGGGGTAGATTGATCACCGCGGGACTATGAGACATTTGCGGTGGCTTCCTGTGAAAGGGATTTAATCCGGCAGTGGATTGACCACGGCCGACAGTGTTGCTGGAGACGAGCGCTTTTGGGAGAGCGTGAAGGAGCGTGGTCTCGTGGCGGTTGAGTGATGCTTCTCGAAGCGTCTACATTTGTTCTCCACACCGTCATCGTTCACGATTGTTCCCCGCCAAACGTAGGGCTCTGTGCACTGAGTGAGTGAGTGAGTGCGGCTCCAATGCGTTTTATTGTTCTGACGAGAGTACTCCAGAAATAGCCCAATTGGGGTCTCATCGATGACAAAACACCTATTAAAAGTAGGGGTGGGTGACGTAGCTTAATAAGGAGCATGTGGAAAATCCGTTCCGACGCGAATTTATTCAAGTCGGTTTCAGACAATAAATCTCAACTTTTTTTCGTCTTCTTCCAAAAGTTACACTCGGGATGGCGTGAATAACACACCAATCACCTGCACGTCATGCCCCGAGTAGAAATGATCACGACACCAACCCCCCATCCCCTATAAAATACCTCTCAGTTGAAATCACGAGAGTGTATTAGGCATGGGTGTATGCGCATTCCTTTACAATGGCTTCACATTTCCCAAACGATTAAATGTTTAACAAGTTAGCAGCTGGCTTTTTAACTGTTTCTTCTGCCCCCCCCCTTCCCCACCCCCTCCCCATCCTCTCCCACCCCTCACCCCCCCCCTCCCCCAATTATTTTCCGATCACAAAACCAAAGGAAGGTCACGCACGTTGCTTAAGTTTGAAAAGAAAATTGCCACCGGGCTCCTCAAGCGCTCGTGGATGTAAGGGGAAAAATGGTGGTGATACAGAAAAACAATTCCACGGCTCCGATCGCCTCGAAAAGGTTCGGGTCTACGGAGTGGACGAAATCAAAAGCCACGCGGTTCTCCAATCACGCCAGTCGCGAATCGCCGTGCTGAAACATTGGTAATGGAGCGCCAACTCCCCAACCGTAAACGAACCGGCGGCGCGCTGGCTATTCTATTCCCGCGGGGCGGTTGGGATACCCATTGGCAACTCCGATCAGCGAGCGGGTTTGGCTGCGTATGGTGCGAAAGAAGTTCAACGCACGCATCGCATACGTACGATTTTATTGAGCATACCAGTCAGGGTTGACTAAGGTGGGGGGCGGGGTGGGGGGGAGCACAAACGTTGAAGCGTGTTACGAGTCAACATTGGAGATTTGTCCGTTCTGTCAATCTGCCGTCCGCCACGTAGCACCACAGAAAGCCAACAGCGAAACCCGGGGTTGGTTGGCGGTGGCGACGGATGATTCAAATCAGTGTCCAGGCTCATGCCCTGCATAGTTGCCTGTGATCTAGTGAGAGCCGGAACATTCCGAGTGATTTTGTCATCAACCCGCCTCCTGAGTAGTTTTCCGAGAAAGTCCTCGGTGAGTCATGGCGGGGCAGGGCGAGGCCGTGATGACCTCTCGAATTTGGCGTTGTCTCTTCGGAGGTGGTGGGTCCTTGGCGCGTGTTTCCCACCGCGCGCGTCGCGTGGCTGAGACAACTGTGAAAAGTAGCTTTGTAGGTCATCTTCTTGGTTCTTTCGGTAAAGTCACGTAGAAGGGAAATAATAAAATAAAAAAAATAAAACATAATAAAATACAATTCTCACGACGTTTCGGCCACAACGCAAGCAGCCGTCCTCAGGTGAAGAACAGGTCTGTCGGGAAGACAGCGTCTGAATGAAACACCCCAGGCTTGGAGCGTATATTTAAGCTGGGTTGGAGGGGGAAGAGCGCCTTGACAAAATAATTTGTATAGCTTTGTAGCTCATCGGATCCCTCCAGTGGAGATATCCTGATCGTGATTCTGAGAGGCTTGGAGCCCGTGCCGCCGTGACGAGAACGACGACTACGATGATGATGATGATAGCTGAGCATTCAGGCGGGGGTGGGGACAGGTCAGGGGGCTCTGGCTATTACGGGTGAATGTTGGACCCGCTTCAGCACGAAGGACTGAACGGAGGCACCTTCCCTGCATTGTTTCCGCCACCCACGTGCTCGTAAAGATGCTCGACGGTTTATGAAAAATTAGCACTGCAAAAAACACAAATGCTTGAATTGATGTTTTCTTTGTGTATTTAACAAAAAATTGCCAAGAAGCTGTTGCGCTAAAACTTCCGGCAGGGTTGTCTGGAAATGCACATAGGCAGAGTCTTCCCCAGATGTAGTTAAAGTGTACGTGTGCGCGTATATGGGTGAGGGGTGGCGCCGCGGTTAGCACACTGCCTTCAGAACTCATAACCGATAACAGTGGGAATATCTGAGCCAGATCGGATTTTTGGTGCCTCCCCCTAGAGAGATTCAGCCTTAAATGTTTTGCAAGCAAAAGCCCAAACCCTTCCCAATGCGTCTTGTGGTGAGACAGGAATGCCCGGGGCATTTAAATGTGACCAGTTGTAATTTTATAAGGTCATGCCTCTTGAAATATTTGTCCACTACTAACGTAATGGAAGGACGGTTCTTAATCGCTCAAGCATGCAAACCAATTATAATATCAAAATGCACGTGGGATGATGCTTGCATAATGACAAAAACTAAATAAGCTTATCAAGTAATAGCCACGTAAAAACGTATCCACACAGATACAGTATTAAGCTAAATACAATTTAATTCAAGAAATTACTCCTATGTTTAATGTATTTAATACCAGTCCTCCGCCCTCCGATTCTGCTGGAGGCAACTGCCTCCAACTGCCGAGTAGCTTCCTTCAAAGGCCTCCTCCACAGAGGCCAATCTTGACACCACTGGGACCAGTCAATTGGCAAGCCCAATCGGCTCCACATCTTCCCGTACTGCATCGGTCCATCTATTCTCTAGCCCGTGGCGCGCCCTTATAACCCGCTCTATCCGGCAAAAACAGAAACTGATTGGGCATGCAGTGGCTGGACATACGGGCTACAGACCCAGAAAACGCAGCCTCGCCAGCTGGAGGAGCTCACAATGGGACAGTGTCCAGATCTTTCAAAGACCCGTAAGCTTCTCACACAATCCAGCCTGGATGAACCCAGGATGGATCGAAGGCAGACTATCTTGAATTGTTAATGCTGGCAAATGTGTTCCTCTAAAAGGGGCCCACATTACGCAGGCGTGCAGAAGACAGGGCATAATTGTGGCCGAAAAAACCTGGAGCTCCGTATGGAGTGACAGGCCGGGCAGTTTCTGCACAGCGTTACGCAGCTGATGAATAGATAATATTCCACTCTATTATTAGAAGGGAGACCTCCGTTACCAAGTTGGAGCTGGCCATAAGTATGCTGCCCAAGTTCTGGACCTCCTCCACTCTCTCCAAAACCATTCGACTACTAGATCGACTCTTCATTTCGGGGTGCGTCAGGGATGCCCTCTGGCTTCTGCACTATTTTACATGTATCAGTGGAGTTGCAATCGGGTACAAATAAAATATGGGGCCGATCGATGCCCGGTGTGGTCGAGGCATGGCCCCCTAATGTGCAACCGTGTTATATGTGCGAATGATTGCTGTTCACTCCAATAAGGGGTAGAGAATCTGCTCATAAAATCTAGAGTTTGGCAGAACAATGTAACGTATTACTTACCAGCAGCCCAACCAAAACAAAGCACCTGCCTGGGTACGATATTTCATTGAACACTCCACCGCATCTCCATGAGTACAATAATTCATAAACAAACATGCATATCAAGTTTCAAGTTTAATTTATTAGGTAGAGCCCTGTGAGCCATGCGGCTCTTGAGTCGGGTGCCACCGCAACAAACAAAATATGAACAGAGAACATCTTAAAGCGACGACGCGCAACAGAAACATCCCGGATAAACCAGCAAATCTTCCAGAAAAAAACACCGTATTACAACGCTGTGTGCAAAAATCCCAGTGTAATGCAAAGTCAAACAATAACAACCATAAGACAATTTAGATTACCTACACATACAAAAACTAAAATCCCCCACATAGGCTTTAACAGACTGTTGGGACAAGTGCTATTTGCGAGCACCTATGGCACACAAGGGGGTGGGTGGCCAGAACCACGTGTCTCTCCAGTGCTGGTGTTTACACACTATACCAGGTACCCATTTAAGGCTGATTCGCCCTAGGGGAGGCCCAGTACTGGGTTAAATATGTGAGGCTATTATTGGTCGTGAACAGGAATTGAACTCAAGACACTGGGTTCGTAGCGCAGTGCACTCTCCGATACGCTACCGCTCCCCACACACAACATACATACAAAGACAAAGATCCCCCGTATAGCCTTCAACAGACTGTTGGGGCAATGGCTGTTAACGAGGACCTATGAAGGCCGGCACGGCACACGAGGGGGTGGGTGGCCACTTTCAAGCCCGGCCGCCTTTGTCTCCCCCAGTGGCGATGTTAACACCACCGCACCAGGTACTCATTTGAGGCTAGCTACACACACACACACACACGCACGTTCACATTTAATAGAATCCACCACAGCACGCAGATGGAAAAGGCTATGCTGAAAATATCGCATATTTTCAGGATTTGAATCACGCACTATTCCATGAGCTTGCCTTAGACGGAACACACGCCCAGTGTGAGGCGGAGCCACTTATAGGCCAGAGGGGGGAAAAAAACAATTCCACGCACAGTCCCCACCTTTCATGAAAGTATTTAATTGTTGAGCAGCCAAATAACATCGTGTGCAACGCGCATGGAATTGACGCTATAAGTTTACGCTTTGCGGTTATTGATCAACCATCAATAACCCTCCTGTTGCCGTTTTTGTCTTTCACACAAACACGAGTGCACCATGCACACGCTTAGTCTACGTGAAAGTCAACATTTACCTGCCGCTTTGCGACACAAGCTTCCATTCTGTGTTGACAAATCTGCAGGAATGTATGCATGCGCTTGTGCAATTAGTATTGCTCTACTTGATATTGGTGTACTATTTTATTTTTGAGCGACCTCCTTGCCTTATCTCTCTGTCGATCTTATATCGTTGTGTGATGTTGCGTGATGCTGTTTGTTGATAGATACGCACATTGTTTGGTGGGGAGACTTTCATCCAGACGTGAGTTGCCACGATGTGCGACAGTCGTTATCGCTGTAACAATTGCGGTGCGATGTTCTACCCCATGGCTCACAAAGCCACATCATACACGCCGACAAAACACTGTCATCCCCCCGTATGTTCACTTACAGCTCGTTCTTTTCCTCTAACACTTTGGGCCATGTGCTTTCCTGTAACGAGTGATTGTGTGCATCTGGACGCGTTGTGCGATCGCGCGCGTGCGTGTTTGTGCGCGTGCGTGTCTTTGTGAGCGTGTGTGTGAACTCGTGTGCGTGTGTGTATGGGCCTCCCCTAGGTCGACTCAGCCTTAAATGAGTACCTGGTGCGGTGTGTAAACATCGCCACTAGGGAGACAAAGGCGGTCGGGCGTGGTGCTGGCCACCCACCCTCCTCGTGTACCGTTCCGGCCTTCATAGGTGCTCGCTAACAGCACTTGCCCCTACAGTCTGTTCAGGCTATACGGGGGATCTTTGTGTGTGTATGAGTTCGTATGTGTGGGGAGCGGTGGTGTAGTTGTTAGCGCGCTGCGCTGCGAACCCGGCCACCAGAGTTTGATTCCCGCTCACGGTCAACACCGGTGACGATTAACCGAAACCGGTCCTGGGCGTCCCATAGGTCGACTCAGCCTCAAATGAGTACCTGGTGCATTGTATAAAGATTGTCACTGGGGAGAGAAAGGCGGACGGGCGTGGTGCTGGTAACCCACCTCGTTATGTGCCGTGTTGGCCTTCATAGGTGCTCGCTAACAGCACTGTGAAGCGACACGGGAGATTTTTGTTTCGTGAGTTTGAGCGAGTGTGGGTGTGTGTGTGTGTGAGTGTAGGTCGACTCAGCCTTAAATGTGTACCTGGTGCAGTGTGTGAACATCATCACTGGGAAGACAAAGACGGTCGGGCGCTGTTCCGGCTTTCATAGGTGCTCGCTAACAGCACTTGCTCCAACAGAATGTGTATGCTATACAGGGGACCTTTGTCTCTATATTTATGCGTGGAGCAATGCTGTTTCTCCAACTTGTTTGTGTCCGATGACAAGAACAATAAAACTCACAATTTAATAACTTCATACCAAACTTGGCTCATTTATCAAGCAAGGCATGCATGCATTCTATGTATATCCAGACCTAGAAAATGTGCAATCAGATGTTTTGTTTCTGGGAAAGTGAGTTCTTGCAAGAGCCCCTTAGACAAATAAACGTTATTCTTGGGCGCTGTTGGGCCTGCCACATTTGGCCTCATGCCACGAGGCATTTGCATCCGTTCCCAGTTTTAGAATGCACATCACACGGGCGGCGATGACATCATCACAACCGCCGTTGGCTCAGAGGACCGTTTCCCACCGGGATTTGCAAGGGATGCCAGACAAGGAGGCACACACACACACACCTAATCGGTGAATCATTTTTCGACCATTTTAGTTCGTCAAAGTGCAGGTCGGCACACTAAATGTGGGATTTTCTCCCACCTCTCTCAAGATGTCTGGCCAGGGTGGAAGAGTAGGCCAAAGAGCCTCTAGGGTACATGGTGGGCAACCGGCGGCTCCTGAGCAGCATGCGGCTCTGTAAGGAACTGCTTCGTGACATCATTTATTGAGGACCATCGTCTCGTGAAACATTGAGGTTTTTTTGTTTACCGAATTAGAAAAAAATCATGTCGCCTCTTGCTATTTTGGTTTCCGACTCCCTTCTCTAGGGGGCTCAGGAGAGCTCCGTGCAGTGGGACGCTCTTCCGCCAGCAGTGACGCGATCAAGCAATTGCAGGGCCTGCACCTAGACCCGTTGCCTCACTATTTTCGCCGGGACGTGGCGGCTCGCGCCTGTTGCCGCAGCGCGGTTGGGGTCGAGGGTTTGGCGGATCGCGCGCCCTCGCAGCGCTCCAAAAACCCCGCAGCGCTGCGAGTTTGCCGGGCGAAGGCAGTCGAGCAAGCGGGTTCGTAACCCGTCAACGGCGACACTTGCGGGGTTATCCCCTCGTGTGCTAGCGAGGGGTTTTCGCCCCGGCGCTACTCCCGGCTTCCTTCCACTCACCTATCCTTGGACAAAACACAAAGTGAGCTCCCTTCAAAGTGGATGTGGCAACAAATGGCATCATGCAGAGAAGGCCCACGGCAGAGGAGTTGAACCTCGATCACCAGAATCATCGAGCATCATGCAAACCAACGCACGACTGCAGCCAGTTGTCACCAATCATCATCGAACTCTGCAGCCATCTCCGTAAGTTCTTGTCACTGGTGTTGGCCATGAGCGGGAACCAAACTCGGGTCGCTGGGTTCGTCGCGCAATGCGCTCAGCACTGCACTACCAATTTCCAACAAAGATGCATGTACCCCGTATAGTCTGAATAGACTGTTGGGGCAAGAGCTGTTATCGAGCACCTATGAAAGCCGATATGGTACACGAAGCGGTGGGTGGCCAGCACCACGCCAATCCGCCTTTGTCTTCCTAGTAGCGATCTTTACACACCGCACCAGGTACTCATTTGAGGCCGAGTCGACCTAAGTCAGGGGTGGGGAACGTCCGGCACTGCGGGCTGTATGAGGCCCGCACAAAATCATTTGGTGTGGCCCTGCCAAGGCAACCGCAGGCGGGACTCGAAATTCAATAAATCTAGGAGCAAACCTGGAAAAGCAGTTGCGAGTAGCAGCAACAACATCATCAACACCAGCTAACATCGCACGCCTCGCCAAAGAGAAGCAGTTCCAGCCATCGCATTAGGGGTGAGTTAATTAAATGTTTGACCAAACATAACGGGCTAATTTTGAAGTTGATAATTTTGCATGGCCCGCGAATTATGTTATAAATATCCAAATGGACCTTGGCAGAAACAAGGTTTTCCGCCCCTGACGGAGGTGGCGGCCCAGAAGCGGTTCGGATAATTAATGCAGCCGGGTTCTTAGCGCAGCGCGCTAACCGCTACACTCCCAACAACAACAACAACCACCACCATACGCCACTAAGTGACTGTGACGTCACCACGCCAACTGTGCTAAGCCACGTGCACGTTATGGCCACGTAAAGTGTCGAACTCCCCGATGGCAGGTCACGGGACAGACCTGGCAGGTGCCATGGGTTGACTGACTGAGACGGCTGGCCGATGCACCACCTGTGCCTCCTTCTGTGCCAACTTGCTGTGCTTTAGCGCTCCGCTCGTTGTTGTGAGCGTCCGCTCCTCCGCCCTCCGTTGTTGCTGGAAGGCTAACTGTCTCCAACGACACGACCAACACAATGAAAAAGATCCCCCGTGTAGCCTTAACAGACTGTTGGGGCAAGTGTCGTTAGCGAGCACCGATGAAGGCCGGCACGGCACACGAGGGGGTGGGTGGCCAGCACCACGCCCGACCGCCTTTGTCTCCCCAGTGGCGATGTTTAGACACCACACCAGATACTCATTTGAGGCTGAGTCGACCTAAGAGAGGCCCAGAAGCGGTTCAGATAATAGTCACTGGTGTTGGCCGTGAGCGGGTATCGAACTCGGGCCGCCGGGTTCGTAGCGCAGCGCACTAACCGCTACACTACCGCTCCCAACACACAGACACGCACACGCGCGCGCGCACATGCAAATATCTGCAATGTGAATGGATCCACAAGTGGAACGCGTCGACCCATTGACTCAGAAGTAGATTCTCGGAAATCCACCTGCGGACGATACGCAAAGTGGAACACGTGGCCCTTGAAAGCCGCGCGCACCTTATTTGGAATCGCGCGCGTCAAACAAAACGCACGAACGCATTCACTCCCGCGAGACACAGATGTGACCTCATGACGCGTTACCATTTAATGTGTCAATGCACACGCGGTCGTGGGTCTGTCTGCGCGAGCGCTCACGCGTCTGTACTTGGCAGCGGATCGGAACGTCTGCCATTTTTTCCGTTATACAAACAAAGGAAAACTCATCGTGATAGTTTAACAATCGTCACCGTGAGTCGCGGTCATGTTTCATCCGCCGCTAGATGAAAGCCTCCCCCGAGCTGCCCGGCCCATCCATCATAGTCCTGCGACGCCACAACCCATCAGGTTTTGTTTGTGTAGCGGTGTCAGATTGTAAATGTTGTGGCTTGGCTCTCCAACACATCCGTGTGCTGTACTAGTGACAAATTGGCACGTTCTGTTTACGTGACAAACCTTATTAATTGGCCGTGTCGGGTGGTGGCGGGTTTAATGACACGTTTATATTTACGCGATTTAACCCTAAACAAACTGTATTATAGCGGTGTCTATAAGCGAAATACGAAGACCCAAGTGGCCACGAGTCAATATCGTGGCCACGAGTCAATGGCGTCGATCCCGCATTCCCAGGGCATCTGTCCATCCAGCGGGCAACCACTTCACTTCACCCGCATGGCTGCTCGATAGACCAACCCTGTCATGCCCGCACCTCCGATTAGCACGGTTGGCTACGTACGGTGCGAAAGAAGTTCAAACATACACACGTATAGCTTTCGCGACCAAAATTATCCGTGACATAGTTGCTTTTTGGGGGTTACGTCAACATACAGTGCATGCGTACATGTGCACCTGGCAGTCTGAGCATTGAGCCGTCATCACTGCGTTCAATCATCCACCCGCGACGCGCAGTCAGCGGCAGGACCGTTGCGCCAAACGTGTGACCTCTGGGCGACAGCACCCGGCACCGGTGCCTCGAGCGATTTGTTTGACGCACGAATCGCGAGGGTGGCCGCGGCGGGAGCGCCACTCTGTAGAGGGGGGTGGCACTCCTCGTCAAGGAGCATAAACCATCATCACGCCATCTCCGGGCAGCAGCAGCAGCAGTAGCAGCAGCAGTAGCAGCAGCAGTAGCAGCAGCAGCAGCACAGCAGCAGTAGCACAGCAGCAGCAGCAGCAGTAGCAGTAGCAGCAGCAGTAGCAGTAGCAGCAGCAGTAGCAGCAGCAGTAGCACAGCAGCAGCAGTAGCAGCAGCAGCAGCAGCAGCAGTAGCAGCAGCAGTAGCAGCAGTAGCAGCAGCAGTAGCAGCACAGCAGCAGCAGTAGCAGCAGTAGCAGCAGTAGCAGCAGTAGCAGTAGCAGCAGCAGTAGCAGCAGTAGCAGCAGCAGTAGCACAGCAGCAGCAGTAGCAGCAGCAGTAGCAGCAGCAGTAGCAGCAGCACAGCAGCAGCAGCAGCAGCAGCACAGCAGTAGCAGCAGCAGTAGCAGCAGCACAGCAGCAGCAGTAGCAGCAGCAGTAGCAGCAGCACAGCAGTAGCAGCAGTAGCAGCAGCAGTAGCAGCAGCAGTAGCAGCAGTAGCAGCAGCAGTAGCAGTAGCAGCAGCAGTAGCAGCAGCAGTAGCAGCAGTAGCAGCAGCAGCAGTAGCAGCAGCAGTAGCAGCAGCAGTAGCAGCAGCAGTAGCAGCAGTAGCAGCAGCAGTAGCAGCAGTAGCAGCAGCAGTAGCAGCAGCAGTAGCAGCAGTAGCAGCAGCAGTAGCAGCAGCAGTAGCAGCAGTAGCAGCAGCAGTAGCAGCAGCAGTAGCAGCAGCAGTAGCAGCAGCAGTAGCAGCAGCAGTAGCAGCAGCAGTAGCAGTAGCAGCAGCAGCAGTAGCAGCAGCAGCACAGCAGCAGCAGCAGTCAGCAGTAGCAGCAGCAGCAGCAGCACAGCACAGCAGCAGTAGCAGCAGCAGTAGCAGCAGTAGCAGCAGCAGTAGCAGCAGTAGCAGCAGCAGCAGTAGCAGCATAGCAGCAGCAGCAGCAGCACAGCAGCAGCAGTAGCAGCAGCAGCAGCAGTAGCAGCAGTAGCAGCAGCAGCAGCAGCAGTAGCAGCAGCAGCAGCAGCAGCAGCAGCACAGCAGCAGCAGTAGTAGCAGCAGTAGCAGCAGTAGCAGCAGCAGTAGCAGCAGTAGCAGCAGCAGCAGCAGTAGTAGCAGGGCTCTGTTCTAGGTCCCCTGCTCTTCACAGCCTACACTTCCCCGATCGGCCGACTCATTGCAAGCTTCGGTGTTAAGCATCACTCATACGCGGATGACACGATTCTATTCACCGCCATCGATTCTAGCAATGCATCTGGATTCGAGAGGCTCTCGGAATGTACCACCGCCGTGCAACAATGGTTCACTGCACACAACCTAGCCCTTAATCCGAAAAAGTCAGTGGCCATCATGTTAGGTACCAAGCAACGTCTCAATTCAGCAGCACTCCCCACACACATACACATCTTCGGTCATAGCATCAAGTTCACCAACCACTTCAGCTACCTCGGTGTCATCCTAGATTCAACTTTATCCTTCGACCGTCAAACCAACCATATCATCAGCTCATGTAACTTTCACCTGAAGGCTCTTAGACACATACGTCCTCTCATCTCTACTGAAATTGCCAACACTTTGGCATGTTGCATAGTTGGGTCTCGCCTTGACTATTGTAACTCCGTCCTTGTCCGGACCTCCGCTGGCAACCTAAGGAAGCTTCAAAGACTACAAAATAACCTAGCACGCGTCGTCATTGCCCACACTCATCCCCGCCTCGACTCACTAGCTCGTCTCCGCGCTCTCAACTGGCTCCCCATTGCCAGTAGGGGTCACATACAAGACCGCCTGCCTCTGCCACAATGCCTTCATATCCGCCTGCCCGCCGTACCTTTCTTCATTACTGACAACTTGCAGCTCAGCACACGGCAGATGCCTGCGCAGCGCGACTCACGACCTCCTCTCAATACCAAGATCCAGGATGGTCATGTCTACGCGCCGCTTCTCGGTGGCAGCCCCAACAGTCTGGAACGATATCCCTCTGCACATTCGCAGCATCACCTCAATCGCCTCCTTCAAGAGACACTTAAAAACTCACCTCTACAATCATGCTTTTGAGCGACTCTGAGCTTGGCTCCGCGCCTCTGAGTTGCGGCCACTACGTCTGCAAATTTGCGCGCGTTACAAATTGTACTATTATTATTAGTAGCAGCAGTAGCAGCAGCAGCAGTAGCACAGCAGCAGCAGTAGCAGCAGCAGTAGCAGCAGCAGTAGCAGCAGCACAGCAGCAGTAGCAGCAGCAGCAGCAGCAGTAGCAGCAGCACAGCAGCAGTAGCAGCAGCAGCAGTAGCAGCAGCAGCAGTAGCAGCAGCAGTAGCAGTAGCAGCAGCAGTAGCAGCAGCAGTAGCAGCAGCAGCAGTAGCAGCAGCAGCAGCAGCAGCAGTAGCAGCAGCAGTAGTAGCAGCAGCAGCAGTAGCAGCAGCAGCAGCAGTAGCAGCAGCAGCAGCAGCAGCAGTAGCAGCAGCAGCAGAGTAGCAGCAGCAGCAGTAGCAGCAGCACAGCAGCAGTAGCAGCAGCAGCAGTAGCAGCAGCAGCAGTAGCAGCAGCAGCAGCAGTAGCAGCAGCAGCAGTAGCAGCAGCAGCAGCAGCAGCAGCAGTAGCAGCAGCAGCAGCAGTAGCAGCAGCACAGCAGTAGCAGCAGCAGCAGTAGCAGCAGCAGTAGCAGCAGCAGCAGTAGCAGCAGTAGCAGTAGCAGCAGCAGCAGCAGCAGTAGCAGCAGCAGCAGTAGCAGCAGCAGTAGCAGCAGTAGCAGCAGCAGTAGCAGCAGCAGTAGCAGCAGCAGTAGCAGCAGCAGCAGTAGCAGCAGCAGTAGCAGCAGCAGTAGCAGCAGCAGCAGCAGCAGCAGTAGCAGCAGCAGTAGCAGCAGCAGTAGCAGCAGCAGCAGTAGCAGCAGCAGTAGCAGCAGCGGCTTCTGGCTGCTGCCATCGAACAAAGACGGCGGTCACCGCCATCGCGCAGCGCTTTCAGATGCGCTTCTGCGGCCGTCTGGAACGCTCTTCCTTCCGATATTAGGAAGCCACTGGAGCTATGCATTTTGAAATAATTTAGGTTGAAAAGTCATTTTTTTACACCCGCTTTTTGTGTTAAGTTTGTTCTCCTTCCCACGCACCTCCGATTAGCACGGTTGGCTATGTACGGTGCGAAAGAAGTTCAGCATACAGTAACGTAGTGCAGTCTAATTCAAGCGTCAACCGCCAACCATCCACGGACTCTCGGAGTCGGCTCTCTCGAGCTGAGCTCCCAATTGCGGCGTCGCTCGGCCTGAATCTGGGTTTCAGCCACCCGAGATCTCGGCCGCTTCGAGATGAACTGCAACTAAAACTTCCCTTGGGGGTCCATGAATTTTTTATGAGGATGCCAGTGGTCATTATATGAAGATAACCGTCCCTGCCACAGTAATGTGGAGTTCGCACGACTAGTTGAGGGATGCTGGTAAAGATGAGCACTGCCTCATTGCTCGTTTGTGGAAAGGGAAAAGAAAACGTTGGTGTACGGTACATGGGTTCGTTTTTGTGAGTGTGTTCCGTGTTAGATAGGCATTTTGTTTCATGTTGTGTATTCGTGTGTTCTGTGTTAGTAAGGAATTCAATTCACGCGGTGTATCAGCGTGTTCTGTATTCGTCATGCGTTCGATTCTCGTCGTGTACGAGTGTGTGTTGTCACTGCAACGTGGTGCTGACGTATGCCCCCCCCTCTCCCTGCATTCCAAATTTCTCCTGCACGATATCCACGCCCCAGCCTACCCTGAGTAAGAATCGATTACCTTCGCGAGCGCTCCGGCCTAACCGACCCTGCGCTCTGCAACACGAGCACAACGTTCGGACATCAAACCACAGCTCAAGTTTACGGCTCAGTGCTCACCCCCCCCCCCACCCCCCAAAAAAAACATTGTATTGCACCCTGCAAGCGGCAGACCTGCGACAACATCAGACCTTGCGCGCCCCTACAGAGCTCAGCTTTGGGTTCAAGCCACGCGCTATATGGGTAAAGGTTTAAACGAGGCCGTTCCATCGCCGTGAAGGTCACGCGGGTTGGTTGGTTGACCATACTTCACCACGCTGGGCTTGGTCCGTGCAGCAGCAAAGGATGGGCACTTAATCACCTCCGATCAAAGGAACTTGGCGAACTTTTGACTATTTTTTTTTTACTTGAACGGGCATCTTAAACATCATAGGCTATGACCTACCCACTGCTGGATGCAGACCTCTGCAAGCAGCAATTCTCCATGGCAAGTTCCTTTATTCACCATTGTCATAATAATGATAGAATTCACATTCCTTTTTGCATCTACTGCTTGATGATAGCCTCTCCATGCCATGTGGGTGATGGCCATACTTCACCAGACTGGTCAGTGCAGGTTGGTGGAGTGGGGGGGGGGGGTGCGAGTAGTATTGGTTCAGATAACACCACTGACGGATACTTGTGGTCCGAAATCAAACTCAGGTTACGAGGTTTACAGTGCTGGGTGCTAACCGTTGTGCCACTGCTACAGCCTAGTCGATGTGCAAGAACCTGTGAAAGCATTTGATCGTTAGAAATCTATATCTGCTGCTGAATCACTACGGTGAAGGAAAAAAACCCAATGTCTGTCTTCATGGCTCTGGATACCCTGATCTTCCTTGAAGGCTAGAATGATTCTCAAAAAATGTCTTGATTAATTAAAAAAATTAGGATGAATTAATGAACAGATGGATTGGTGGGACCGCAAGATAAGAAGCAATATTCATCCCAATTGCCGTGGAGTTGATTGAGTAGAACGAGTGAGCGATTTACAATTTTTTTTTTCCCCGGGTCAAGCCTCCCTCTCAAAACTCCATTTTTGCCTATTTGCTGTACCGTACCGCTCCAGGAGTTTGGCTTCCGGAGTTCGACGTCGAGTGGAGTTTTCAACGTCCCCCAAAGTCGCTAGATCTCGCTTGACGTGCCCAAAAGCCCGGGCAAAATTCATCGCTTTCGGCCATGATCCACGGACTTTCATTAGCGCCAGTAAATCTCACCACCACCACTAGCAGCAGCAGCATCTGCCTCTATTTTACATCTAAACGATGTCCACATTGTGTCCGAGACTCGACGATAAATTCACACCCTTCCGGCAAAGTGAGCGAGCTTCGCATTTCGCGCGGAGCAGTGTCCTTCACGAAGTTCCAGAGGGGGTAGGTTGGGTGGGGCACTCTCGCCGATCAGACATCATCGGTGTAAGGGCCGCCACATATTTGATGATGATGGGTGGTGTTTTCACTCGTTGTGTATTGTCGGGGGCACGCGTGTCAGGGGCCGCACTAACGGCCACCAAGGGCCGACAGTTGCCTGGAGTGAGGATGATGATGATGATGCTAGTACGTCCAGTGACTGTCGGAAAAAAAACCCGAGTCAAGGGGACGTAACGTCAAGTGGACGGGTCGCCGATTTCCGCAGCTGATGCCACGGTGGCCAGATGTTAACTACCTCGCCTGGTATGCAGGAAGTCGCGTGGGTCGATACCGAGCCTGACGCCTAGATATTTGGAGTTTGCGGTGTCTCTCTCCCGGTGGTCGCGTGGATTTTTCTCAGGTTTTTTTTTCACCTCCATATTCAGAAACAAGCGTTTTTTAGTATTTGTCTGCTCTTTAAGAAAAGACGTCCACACGATAAGCCACTTGGTTGAGCTATCATTTGTGATATCCAGGTCACTTCTAAAACAGAGTTACATAGTTCAAGTAGGGTCTTACCGGGTAAAATAAAAAAATTGCTCTGTTTGTCGCCGAGGTTTGCGTTCGCGAGTTGAAGGATGTGTGTGACCAGTCCCCCTGGACAGACCGAGACGACCCCCCCTCTCAACCCCCACCCACACTCCCACCCCTCCCCTCCACCCTCCGTGAAGAATTCCGATAGTTTGGGCTGATCAACGGGGCGTCCCCTCTGCGAGTTCTCCCATAACGGCGGCGGGAAAGCTCCTTCATTAGCCGTGCATCTGCTGCAGGTTCATGAGAAATGGCTACAACGGCCATTCGCGGTTTTTGCGCTCTGCAGCTACGCATACTTTCATTCACAGTGTTGTTGTTGTTGTTCATTCAATGAGTGTCCTGTCCGTAGACAGGAGCGAGGCACGATTTTAACCTCCAATTTTTCCTATGTTTTTGTCCAGTGGCACCATCAATTGTTAATTGTTTACATATGTAGAGGGATTTTTTTCTTGTTGCTGTTAGTAATTGGATGACAAGTTTCACCTCCATTAAACCACAAATATTGTGGATGATAAAAAAAAAATGATGACGGTGAGACGACCGGTTGATTGAGAGGTCAATGCTCTGAGCTTGCACTGCTGAGGGCCTAGATTTGAATCCAGGCAAGCCATCTGTGATTAAACCGGGGTCTCATGTGTGAACGAGTTGATGTCAGACAGATGTTACCAATTTACAGCACCACACTCCTGGAACAACCTCTCCGAAGCAATCCACACCCTCGACTCCATCACTACTTTCAATTCACAACTCGGTGTTTAGTTGATTGTCCTTGCCGCGCACCTTCAATTAGCACGGTTGGCTATGTACGGTGCGAACACAAGTTCAACATACTTTACATACTGGAGGTCGTGGGTTCGATCCCGACCCTGACGTCTGCTGAATATTTGGAGTTTGCGTGTCACTCTCCCCATGGTCGCGTGGATTTTTCTCCGGGTCCTCTGGTTCTTACCTCCACATTCATGAACATGCGTGTGGATCATTTGGCTGCTATACATTTTCACATGGTAAGCCTCTTCTTTGAGCTATCATTTGTGGCCAGGTCGCTTCTGAAAAAGAGCTACATAGCTCAGTGGGCATTGCCTGGTCAAATACAAATAAAAAATAGTTTAGCTTAGTATTCCTTTTATAGAACCGGACTACTAAATTCCACAAAGCGATCAAATGGCGAAACGCAGCGGATGTACCTGAACGAATAAACAGACACTGCCGCGTTTATTATTTTGTGTCTGGAGCAAAGTGTCCCGAGGACACAAATTCCGAGTGATGCACCTTTCGCATTCGACATGTCTCAATTGGTGGCAGACGATGCTACGCGTGGCCAGCGAGGTGGTTTTCGCTGGAATTCGGCAAGACGGGAGTGGCAATGAGTACACCGATGTGACTCACAATGGAAACTGTCAATCATCCTCGACCACCACTGCCCCTTAAATTATATACATAAAAAATAAAATACCAGGTGTTGCTACGATACTGTCTTTAGTTTATTGCATTGCCAACATGTGAAGTTATTTATCGGTTTCACGTTTTTTTTCGTTGTTGCTGCTGCTGCTGTGAAAAGTGAAAAATGTAAATGGTGTTATTTTGTTTACAGCCCTTGATCACTCCGCTCGTGCATGAAGGTCTCCCCCATTCCGTGTCGGTCATGGGGATCGTCTGACCATACTTCACCTTGCCCGTCACTATGGGTTGACCAAGGGGGTGGCCGTGGACCGTTTCGGATATCAACAGCCACCGTTGTTAGCCGTACGTTTTAGGCAATGGACCTTTTTCATAGCACACATATTTCGGCTATGAAGCAGGACCATTGCCCCAGACGTTGTTTTTCATAGATATTACCTTTCTTTCGGCGCAGAGTTATTGATGAATGTGTCGAGTGAGTATTTTTTGTTGTGCTACCACAAGACGGCGCTGTCACGGCTCGGCGGTGGTGTGGGACCGCGTACTTGGCAAACACCCAAACGAGTCCCTGGCTAATCGGCGATGCGTTCGTCACGTCCGCCGCCAGTTGACAGACGGCATCCATTTAGCCGCGTTGCACAATCAATGGAAAGTGAGCGCAGTTAATGGCTTTTTTTTCTCTTAACGGTATTTTTTTTCTCTTAACGGTAATTGTTTTCTCTTAACGGAACATTTTCTCTCTTAAATGTAATTTTGTTTGTTGTTAATTAGCACTTGCTATATACTCCAGATTATAAAATACCCCATAATCGCCCTCCCTCCCAACCCTGGCCGTGTGTTATATATAAAAGAACAAAAACATTGTGGTACGTCTTCTAATCCGGTAAGGTGTGTGTGTGTGTGTCTGTGATCAGATTCTATCATTTCATGGGTACTCGCGAGCAGTACACTTGCCCCAACAGTCTGTCAAGCAGGCGATGTTTACACGCCGCACCAGGTACCCATCCGAGGCTGAGTCGAGCTCGATACGCAGCAAGCACATGTTGCAATACCTTCATCTCACTCGTCCGTAACGAGAGCTCTCTGCCCAGGCATCTCGCAGAACACAGAGATTCGCCTGACAGATTTGGGGCTAGTAACGTGAGCGAGCACCAATTCAGGCCGCCACTGCACTCGCCAACACCACGCCCGGCCGCCTTTGTCTCTCCCCACGTGCTGATATGAATACACTTCAAAGGGATGATCAGTTAAGGCTGGGGCGAAATAGAGGTTGAAGACAAATGATGTTATCCGTGGGCGAAAATCGAACTGTGCTTTGATTTTTTTTTCACTGAGTTGACCTAGGAGTGGGCCCAGCCCATGTTTAGAAGCCACCCACTATACCAGTGGTTCTTAACCTTTGCTGCAGCCTTGAACCCCTTTTGGTTCTAAATCGCTACACCAATGTACAATGTAAGTAAATGTGCTTGTTTGATTAAACAAAGTTGTTGTAATCTTTGTTTTTTCGGTAAAGTCACGTAGGTAAAAAATGAAATAAAATAAATGAAAACAACTAAATTAAATCACGACGTTTTGGGCGCAACACAAGCGTCCTCCTTCTTGCGCCCGAAACGTCGTGATTTAATTTAGTTGTTTTCATTTATTTTATGTCATATTTTACCTACGTGACTTTACCGAAAAAAACGAAGAGTTTGAATCCTTGCAGTCACGAAAGCTTCAAATCTAGAATTAAAGTTGTTGTAACTTAATTCGTGTTTCCATGATTCACCCTCTCAACACATCTGGCCACGTCTCGCACCCCCACAAAGGGCATCCCGTACCCCCGGGGAGTGCAGCGTGCACCCCAGGCTAAGAACCACTGCTCGAGACGTTTGCATGGCTGCGTGGTTGTGGCTTGTGCCACTTGCGCCCCAGCAGGCACTGGAGGGATCTTTCCACACGCGCAAAACGAACATTTTAGTCATTCCAATGCGTGGCTGGTTGTAATATTGGTATGCGTTTGTGTTTTATTTCCGAGTAAAATGAGGCTTTAAATTCCTCGCGTTTACGTGGGGCAGGTGTGTACACAGTCCTGACTAGTCTCCTCTCACAGGTGGGGGTTTATTCAGGAACCCTGCTTTCATTTAGCAAAGAGAAAGCAAGAGATTGTTGGTCAAATGGTCCAAGCAGGGCCCTCTTGAAAAACAGCGCTACGACTCAGTAAGGACGCATTTTTGTTGCACAACGCGATCCCTTTAAACGTTGAAGTTCTTTGGCACCGCACGTAGCCAACCGTGCAGCAATTCTCGGTGCAGTGGATTTGGGGTTGATACAGCTTTAACGTACAGACGACATGCCAAAACGCCATAATAACGTGGAATTTCCAGCACGGAACAAACGGGGATGGGCGTCACCCGATGGCTGGTTTGGGTCAATAGACGACGTCGATTTGTTTGATAAAAATGCGTGACAAATTGGGACATAATAATTAAAAAAGAGCTTTACAACTCATCGGATTCCTCCAGATTAAATAATAATTGGCATTCTGACAATGACACCCCCTCAATTTCCTTGCTGGATCGCGTTCAAGTGCCCCCCACTACCACCACCCCCCCCCCCCGAGGGAGATGAGTCAGACTGAACGAGTAAGATAGAGGGGGAAGGTGCAGACCGATGCGTAATGGGCTCAGCCCCCCCCCCCAGACAATAATCCAGCTACGTATTACGCAAAACATTGCCCGTACACGCCCCATCATCATCACCACCACCACCCCCACCTCCCCTAACCATCGCTGCCTCCCCTTCCCCCCATCCTCCACACCCCTACCCCCCACACACGTACACCACTCGTCCCCTCTATGAACAATATATATATTCGAGCCGGCCCCCAGCGAGACCTCAGATACAGCGGGCGTCTCGACTCAACTCACAGTTGGACTTTGTTTTTGTCGAAGTCCTTTGGCTGCGCAAACTTTAAGACAAAGTCGCTGCCACGCGGCCGCAGCACATCAGCGAGTGGCTAGAAGACTTTGTGTTGTGTGTGTTCGCGCGGAGCAGCAGCAGCAGCAGCCTATCGCATCGATTTGGTCAAGATCAAGACCCTCTTAGCGTATCTCGTGAAAATCCACAAGCCCACCGCACACTTCGCATACACACACACGCAGCAGCACTTGGATTTCTTTTTGTCTACGGTGAAAACAGAATTAAGTTATTTTTATAATCACAGGGGCAGATTTTTTGAGGGCATATTAATTTATTCGTAGCGGAGTGGGTTGCTGCCCAAAAGTGATCGGTAAACCCTGCAGCCGTAGCCGCTGCCGTTGTCAGTGGCGTAGCAGTCAGCTGTGGTCGGCACGGCTAGCGGATCAGCTGCTGTTATTTTGTGTGTAGCATTTCTTCGGAAGCCGAGAGCGAAGACGGGAGTAAGGGGAGGGGGAGAGGAGAGAGATGTGTTTGTTCAAAGGATGGCCGGCGGTGGTGGCTCTTGTGTTACTCAACATCTTCGGACTTCACGGCTTTGGTGAGTTGACGTCTTTTATTGCAGTCCACATTCTTTGATGAAAGTACAGAACAACCCAATAATCGTAGTGTTACGGGGCGGCGGCTTTGTTCATCATCCCGTTCTCGGGGTCGGTTGTTCTCGTGTCCTTGTGCCGACTCCGTGCCGGTTAGTGAATAATCAATTGATGAATTACTTCATGAAAAAAATAATGATCTCCGTAAGCACTGTGTTGAGATTTGTTGTTGTTTGTTATTTTTTGTTGTTGCTCTTGTACCACTGCCAACGCAGCAGCAGCAGCATCACCACCGATTAATTCATTCCGGAATAGATCCCTTAAGCCAGTCCGATTAGCACGGTTGGTTAGGTACGGTGCGAAATAAGTTAATCATACATACATGTATTTTCATCATCATCATCATCGTAACGTCGTAACATTGCAAGTCAGGTTGATCCACTGCTGGATGAAGGGGGAAAGCGCGTGATTTGCGACGAGTGAAAATCGAGGTAGAAACCGCTTCAGAAACCGCTCATTCACTGATGTTCGCCGCGGTCAGGAGTTGGAACGCACGCATCTGGCAGGGTTTAGAGCGCTCTGCGCTAACCACTGGCCCCCAAGAGATATTATTATTATACTTTTCACGGGTTCCTTGTTTAAGTCAGGGTGGAGCGGTGGCGCGGTTGTTAGCGCGCTGCGCTGGATGAGAAACGCGGCCAACTGCGTTCGATTCCTGGGCCCGGCGAACATGGCTGGCGAGTGATTTACGTGAACCGGTGGGGCCTGTCGGCGTTACATTTTGGCCGGCGTGAATTTGGTTGAGCGTTATCTTTTTTCGTTATCATCAAGAGCCAGTGGCGTATTTACGACATCATCAACTCGGGGGGGGGGGGGGTTACGGAAGATCGTTCAGGTGGGGCCTCAATACTGCTCTGATAACATTTAAAGGAAACAAGATTTGGAACGACGCAAAAAAATGTAAATATTTTCATTTAAAAATACAAATGTAAGCCGTGTTTTCAATATTTTGTTCTTCTTTTTACACTTGTTGAAACATACATCTCATGGTGACTTAGAGCTTTCTTGACTGCAGGAATTCATATTCTTATATATCTACGTGGCTTTACCGAAAGACCCAAAGAATATAAATCTCACGGTGGTTGTCAAGGTGGGCCCCCAACTCGTAGCTTTGGTCACCAGGGGGGGTGGGGGGCAAGGCACCCCCTGCCTGCCCCCACATTCGCTACGCTACTGATCATAACACAAAAACGATCACGTTGTAGGCGTATTGTTGTTATTATTACGACTACGTTTGTTTACCCAGGGAAGCCTCAGCCAGGTCTCATGGCTCCTTTTCAGCAGGGTCCTGCCAAGTTTTGGCAATGGGGGGGGGGCGGGGCATGACTGCTATGTGTATATTCCAAACGAGTATTGTGCGGGTCATTTTTCACACCACGGGGGCCGAACTCTTGCGAATGACATCACCGGATCTTTCACGTTCACTATGAAGCAGACCGGGCTCGTATTTGCAGGGCGCCTCGGTGGCGAGATGCAAATACAGAAGGTCGTGGGTTCGATCCCGACGCCTGCTGTATATTTGGAGTTTGCATTCTCTCTCTCCCCATGGTCGCGTGGATTTTTCTCCGGGTCCTCCGGGGTTTCCCTCCTTCACATTTAGAAAAAGTCGTTTGGAGTATTTGGCTCCTATAAATGTCCACGCGAAAGTTCAGTTCGTTGAGCTATCATTTGTGGCCAGGTCGCTTCTGAAAAAGAGCCGTATAGCTCAGTTGGGCCTTACCTGGTAAAACAAAATTAGATGTATTTTGTAATACACAACCCTCGGTAATAACCAGGGCGGCCACTAGATTTAGAAGCGTGAAATCTCGCCGTTTGATTTGGTGAGCTTATTCCCGAAATAAATAAGAGGTCACAATACAAATTAATCTCGGAGGCCAGAGCTCTGAGCCGGTAACCCTGAGAACCTAAGTTCGAATCTGGAATTTCAGCCGTCAGTGATTAAACCGTGCTGTCGAGCGTAGTCAGCCGATGGTGTCAGCCCCGTCACCAATGACTGGGGAACGGCAACAACAACAAAAGTATGACGTTACAAATTTGTTAAGCATTTAATTTGGCAACATTCCAGCTCGGATAACAATACAAAAAATATTTTTGCTTCTTTCGGTAAAGACACGTAGAAGGAAAATAATAAAATAATCAAAATATTAAACAATTAAATTCTCACGACGTTTCGACTGAAACACAAGCAATCGTCATCAGGTGTGGATTTCGCACCTGATGATGATTATTTCCCTTCTACGTGACTTTACCGAAAGAACCAAGAATATGAATCCCTGTAGTCACGAAAGCTTTAAAAGCAAAATACAAAAAATATTCACATTGGTCTGACGAACATCTCGCTGTGTACCTGGGCGAGTGAAAAAGTGTCCCCCCCCCCCCGCCGTCACTCCGAGTGTGAATAAGCCGTCACTTGAAGGTTTATTTCAGAAGCATTTCTTGAAAGCTTTTTCGGCGGATCGTTTTCACAGATGTGGCGATGCAATAGCCCTGGGAGAGTTCCAAGCGGATATGTTTTCGTCTCGTGACACCACATGCCGATAGCACAATCGGGATACCATTGCGGGAACAAAAAAAAATAGACGTAATAATACAAACATAGCTACAGTTTTGTGTCCAGTCCCAGAGTGAAAAGGGGGTAGCTAGATACTTTCGCAAACTGACCTTCAGGACCGGATCCACTGCTGGATGAAGGTCTCGTGGTGGATATTTGACCATGTTTCACCATGCCGGTCAGTGCGAGTTGGCGAAGGCGGGGTGCACAAACGCTGCAGTGGAGTACAGTACAACAATAGATTTTGTTGCACTGCCCTCTGCTGGCCAAAACGCAGTCCCCTAGGAGCCTTCAAGAGCTGTTTTATGCAGGGCAGTTGCCGAAGCACTTTCCTGGCTCAGCCTGCTTGACTTCCGAAATCTGACAAGATCTGCGCATAGTCTATGTCTCTCGTTCGGTTATATTATTAGCTCAAAATTCTACATTTGAAACACTTCCAAGACATCTGGCGAGCGTGGACGTGTAAGCCAAGTACCCTCTAGGCCAGGGTTCTTAAGCCTTTACTGCTGCCTTGCACCTCTTTGAGTCTCAATCGTATTTTTTTCATAATGATAATATATACATAGAGATTTGATTAAACAAATTAGTTGTACTTACGTGCCCGTACTTAATTTGCGTTTCGATTATTTGCCTTCTAAAAAAAATCTGGCATGTCTCGCACCCCCACAAAGGGCATCTCGTGCCCCCAGATTCTTAACCCTGCACCCCATGATTAAGAACCACTGATATAGACTCTAGCGGGTCTCTATGGAGCTTTCTCTAGTGGAAACCCTTCTGCCAGCAGTGGGATGAGAAAGTTATTGGCTATTGTAAACACGTACCTGTTACACTGCTAAGAATGGGCTAATTATGGATAAAAGTGCCCTGCCCAGAACCCTTGACGACTAAATTTCGATTTAAAGCTTTCGTGACTGCAGGGATTCATCTTCTTGGTTCTTTCGGTAAAGTCACGTAGAAGGGAAGTAATAAAATAATAAAAATAAAACATAAAATAATAAAATAAATATTTCATTATTCTTTATTTCAAAACATAATAAAAATAATAATAAAATAATTACTTTATTATTTTTATTTTATTTTATTACTTCCCTTCTACGTGACTTTACCGAAAAAACCAAGAAGATGAACCCTTGACGTCTGTTTTCAAGCGTTGGGGTGCAAACTACACAGCGTCAAAAAGTGCAGCGTGGTGCATACCTCTGCTCCCTGATTTAATAAAGAGCTTTGTGACATCACAGCAGAGAGCAACATCAGATCAAAAAGCCAGAGGCACGCATAACTGCCAGGCATGGTTTTATTGAAGTGCTAAAGAAAACCAGACTCACACACCCACATGCTGGCCATACAATGTAAGAAGACATAAGCGAAGAATAGTGCAATGGATATCGAGTCATTATGACAATATGCTGCAACCACTATTTTTATTCTTATTGTGTGTCATTGGAGGAGGCATGGTGGCACATTGCCTATGAACCTGGCCAATTGAGTTTGTCACTGGCCACGGCTAAAATGAGTTGCGTGTGAATTTAGATTTAGTTTTTCAACATACACAGAGAGATTGATGTCTCCTCTGTGCTATAAAATGGTCAATTAAACATTTACTCAGCATAATCTTTTATTTTACCAAGTAAGGCCCACTGAGCTGTATAGCTCATTTTCAGATGCGACCTGGCCACAAATGACAGCTCAACAAAGTGGCTTATCACGTGGGAATTTGTAGCAGCCAAACACTCGAAACGCGTGATGTTGATTCTAAACGTGGAGGGAAAAACCGGAGGACCCGGAGAAAAATCCGCGTGACTACGGTGAGAGAGACACGCAAACTCCACATATTCAGACGTCAGTAGTCGGGATTGGACCAACGACATCCTGTATACCAGCCGAGGTAGTTAACATTTCGCCACCGTGGCACCCCGGTATCTCGAGCTAGTTTAGCCCGTGGCCCCAACCGTGATTGGCCAGTGGCTGCCACTCTGCCTCCAGCCGGCCGTGCTGTCGACTCCCTGCACCACTCCTTGTCCTTGTTTAAGTCCGGGCATAACGTTAGTTTCCCCTCCGCCCATGACAGCATCTTGAGATGCGATCGGAGTTGTTACACCATAAAAAAAAACAGCCATACCAATGTGCAATGCTGCTGTGATGTCATGGTTAGGCACGCTGGTCTAGCAATCAAGAGGTCGCCGGTTCAATCCCAAACTTCTGGCACGGCAATTGAAAAACATCAGTGCGAATTTCGCAATTTTCCCCCAGCCTCTGTCCACCCCAGCTTTACGAATGGGTTCGCCTGAGGTCAGTTGATCAGCAGGCTGCTCGCAGCGCGGGTAAACTATGGTTACTCCCATTTCTTTTCAAGACGCCTGGTTAATGTGAAAGAGTAGACAAAATACCCTCTGGGGTTCCCTCTAGCGAATGCCCTTCTACCAGCAGTGGTGTGACCACTGCTGGCCAACTCTACCTTTGGGCGCTACGGTGGCGAGATGTTAACTACGTCGCCAGGTATACAGATGGTCGTGGGTTCGACCCTGACCCTGACGCCTGCTGTATATTTGGAGTTTGCGTGGTGGTTAGATGTTAACTACGTCGCTTGGTATACAGGTGGTCGTGGGTTCGACCCTGATCCTGACGCCCGCTCTATATTTTGAGTTTGCACGTTTTCCCCGTGGTCGCGTGGAATTTTTCTCTGGGTCCTGCGTGTTTCTCCCCCCACATTTCGAATCAACATCCACGCGTTCAGAGTATTTCTCTGCCGCGTGACATTTCCACGCGACGACGACAAGCCACTTCGTTGAGCTATCATTTGCGATGGCCAGGGTCGCTTCTGAACAAATAAATAAATAAAGAGATAGAGAGCCCTACAGCTCAGTGGGGCCTCACCTGGTTTAAAAAAAATGTTGAAATAATTTGTTTAATAAATCCACGCTGTGCCGTGCCCGCTAACACGACGCGGTCTCTCCCCCCCCCCCCCCCCCCCCAGAGTACAACGGTGGCGGCGGAGGCGGCGGGATGAAAGCGTTCGACCTCTTCGAGCTCACCAAGCTGAGCCGCAGCAACGCCGGCGTGAAGCCCGTCAAGGGGCCCGAGCGGGGCCCCGCCTTCAAGATCGTCAAGGCGGCCAAGATCCCGGCGGTGACGGGCCAGCCCCTCGAGGAGCTCGTGGAGGCGCTGCGCCGTGACGAGGGCTTCACCTTCCAGGCGACGCTGCGGCAGGAGAAGCGCAGCACCGGCACGCTCGTGTCCGTCGGGCCCCTGGCGAAGACGTCGCCGCGCCTCTTCGAGATCATCTCGAACGGGCGCGCCGACACGCTCGACCTGGCGTACGCGGTGAACGGCGAGCAGAGCGTCTTCTCCTTCGAGGAGGTGGAGCTGGCGACGCCGCAGTGGAAGAACGTGACGCTGCACGTGTCGGGCGAGGACGCCGAGCTGTACGTGGGCTGCGAGCGAGTGGACACGCTCACCCTGGAGGGCCTCAACTTCGAGCAGCTCGCGGCCGAGGGCAACGCGCTACGGCTCGGGAAGGGCGCCCTCAAGGACGCCGACGACTTCAAGGTGATCCGCGGGGTCGGAGGGGCACGGTCTTCGGAGGGGTTTTTTTTTTGTTTCACGCGCGAGCGAATGTCGAGGCGGGTGCTCGGCCGGTGTAAAGAGCTCGCTCCGATAACGCGGGGGGGTGGGGGGGCGAGTCTATCCGTAAGACAACCGCTGGTGACTTCCCCAGAAAAGCTGAACTAATTTTTTCGACCCCATCCCACCCCCCCCGAGTCAACCGTGAAATAGGAATTTAATTTGCAATATTCCGATGGCGAGTCACCCGCTTGGCCGCTGAAGCTACCCGGCTGGTATCGGCTGTCACAATAGTGACGGCGGTGGTGATGATAGCCCCGGGTTTTGGCCTGGGGTTATGATCACTGTCACGATGATCGCCCCAGGCCAACCGCCGGGGGGTGGGGGGGCGTGGTGATGATAACTTCCAGGCCAACCTGAGAGCCATCATCACCACCGCTGTCATCATAGCGACGGCGGTGGTGATGATAGCCCCAGGGTGGTCTGGATGCTCGTGGATGAGAAACTGTGAGCCGGCACCGCTGAGATGCTGAGATGCCGGTATCAGCTGCCCGTTATTAAAGTGACTCAACGGCTGTCCCAGTCCAGTCGGCAGTGACAATAATAACACTCACCTCATTAAACGTGCGGGATTTCTTCGATTTGGCTTAATTCCATCCCGGAGAATTAAACGTATTGGCCTGATTGTCATCCGACAGACACTATTCTGTCTTACGAGAGTTAAACATCGTGGTTTGACTGTCAAATATGGCCTCTCTTGGGCAGGGCGAGTGAGAAGGTGGACCTTGTGATGTGTCGATAAAAACAGGTCACATGAAGGGGAATGTCAGAAGTAGTTCTGTGATTGCACCTTCCACGTGCCGCTTTCTAACGTGGGGTGATGATGATTATGACCTGCCCCGCAAGAGCTCAAAATAGTGTCGTCGCGTGACATGAAGCCAACAGCGCAATTGCAATTCTATTCGGGAAAATAAATTGGCCATGATAGTGATGCCCTTTTATATTTATACGGAAAAATCTCACCGGAAACATCAACGAAAGAACATTTTTCAGGAGGGTCCTGCATTGCTAAATTTGGTCAATTCCATCAATAGAGGAGGAAACCAAAGGTTCCTGGAGAAAACCCAATCACATGTAAAGGGGGAAATCCGGAGGGCTGCACACCAGATGGATTCAAGAATCCGTTTGCCATACTGTCGTCTCCTGGCCACCCGTCAGGTCAGCTGTTTTGAAGGTTTCACAAATCTGCACGATTTACCAAAACCCGTACCTCCAGCGAATTGCAATAACAACAACGCAAAGATGGCCTATCCAACCCGAATTGTGATGGGGACAGTTCATTGTCCGTCATGGGCGGATAAAACCATGTACCGCTTTGTGGAAAGTTACCTAGTAGTCTTCCTAGAGCATACGCGAATGGAATGTGAAAATTCGCCCACTTGTCATGAGACACATTGACGTTTTCACATCATCATCACCCCTGCTAAATTAAGCACGATTTTGTTACCAGTTTGATTGCGTAGCCTGGTAGCGGTGGCTATGCACATGGCCTTTAATCGAGCACTATGCAGGCATCTATGGTTGGTGGATCACCACATAAATGGGTTGTGCAACTCCCTTAACGTGGGTGTCGAGGTAGTGCCATACCCTGGCCGAACCGGGAGAATGCAGTACAGCAAAAATGTGGAATATCCGTTTGGGATAGAGCGTTGTTCCCTCACACACGTGGATTTCCTCCAGGGTGCTCCGATTTCCTCCCACGCGTATGAACGCTAATTAATTGGCCGGTACCGCCTTAACACATCGAGGACCGCAGAACTTGGGCAATCGCTGGCGCCGGCTCACAGCCTGCCTGCCACCTCTCTCTCTCTCTCTTCGAGAGCGAGCGGATACTGCGCGCTTTACAAACTGACGTTATTATTCATCATCACGATCCATGGGCAGGTGGCCCCTAGGTGTCCACTGCACATGTCGTCATTTGTTTCCACTTTACTCTCTGTCGTGTGCCAGTGTGGCTCAAGCAGTGGCAACATTTTTCTGGCACCAATATCTTGTGATGTCCTCGTCAAGCCCTTCTCTGTGAGGTCTTCCTCTCTCTCCGGTTCCTTCCATTTTTAAATCCTTTATATTAAGTTCACTTGCTTGCTTGCTTGCGCGCTTACGACAGTGAAAATCTTTCGGTCGTTTTTTAACCCACTTCCCGTGATCCAATCGAGCTGACATTTTGCACACAGACTCGTTGCGCGTGACAATTTGTATTCGTGAAAATTTTTTCCATAACTTTACACTTTTTAGGAAAAAATAAATTTTATTTAATTACCAATTGCTTAATGGTGGCAGGCAATCATCTGACACATAAGTGGCAGCCATCTCAAGCCAGAGGAAGAGAGGACTCTAGCCGCCACGCATATAAAGGATTTATAGTGAAAAACTTTGTTTTAACGGGTTAATTTTTTCCGAACAACAACAACAAGAACGCACTTTGAATTTTCCTGATTTTTTGTTATATTATTGTTACGATACAACGGTTCATCCGAGATGTGCTTTTTCTTCGCAGAGTGACTGTGTGTGTGTGTGTTCATATCGGGCGATTGTGCTGCGAGTTAACGCGCAGGCCTCGCTTTGTCTCCCCTGCAACCCGTCCCTCGTGCGCTCTCAAGGGGGCCTTGCAAAACATTCGCTTCGTGTTCGGCACCACGGTGGAGGACATCCTACGAAGCAAGGGCTGCCCTGCCGCCCAGCGGACACGTAAGCAAGGAGCTTCCTTGATTTCTCTCGCCGGTTCCCCCTCCCCCCCCGTCCATCCGCCACCCTCCACCGCATCTCCGGTTCGAGTAGTCGGCTATGCACGGTGCGAAAGAAGTTCAAGATACGTACGTATGTACTTTCAGGACAACCACCATTGACTTCCCCACAAAGTGGTACTCGTTTAACCGGCCTGAGTCAACACCCAACCAGGATTTTAACTGGCGACCATCCCAGATCAACATCCAGATGTCACCATGGCCAAAGCGCTGATGCGACCAAACCTCGCCAATGTTGCACACCTTGCGCCAGATTCCATAGCTGCGTTGGATTTGGCGATATAGATAATTCAAAATTAATACAGGGTGGATAAAATGGGTATCACTCTGTGGACAGTCTACAACAGTGGTCATTGTCAGAACATACTTGCCACCGTCATGGCAATGTGGAATGTTACGCCGCTGGCGCAGGGCTGCCAATGGCAATGAGTCATGCCCCGTGCTTGTTTGGGCAGAGGTGCACGTATTTCCTTGGGCTAACATTGCGCCCGGCAATTTTTTGTTCCATCAAATAAATAAAGCACATGTGCTCGACCTATTAAAACGCTCGTTTCATGACCGCCACCTACTGAGAGAAATGCAGCAGAGAGGTTTAAAAAAAAAAATTGTAACCGCCGACACATTTAAAAAAAACAACACAAATTTAAAGGTGCAGCCCCGCAATTTTTTGCTTGTCGAACCGCTGGCGGAAGAGCCGCCACTTGAAGAGGGAGCTCTACGGTGGGCCATCGGGAGGATACTTCTTTGGCCGACCCATTCCACGCCGGCCAGACGCCTTGGAAGATTTGGGGCGTACCCACGTTTTTACCCCACCACAACCACGCGCGCATCTCCTGCCGATCGACCTGCGGTGACCCCATTTATACCGCTGGGTGGGCAGAAGCAGGGGGCGCGGGGAGGGGAGGGGGTGGCCCCGGGGGGTGGGGGGCGGGAGGGGGAATTTAAGAACCTCTCACCGTTGTTTCGACTGCCGTGCTGGGAGAATGACTTTTCGCCCCGACCTTGAAGCCCGGCGCACCATTACAACATTGTGGCAGCATCCCTTTAAAAAAGAAAATTAACATGCGGAAATGTGGATGCCAGCTCATTGCTTGCCTTTGAGAATAAAAAAAACAATTCACCTGGAAGATTGGATTCCTCGGGACAACAAATGTAAACTATTTTTATTTATTTATTTTACCTGGTAAGGACCACTGAGCTATGTAGCTATTTTTCAGAAGCGACCTGGTCACAAATGATAGCTCGACGAAATGGCTTATCATCACGTGGAAATGTACAGCAGCCGAATGCTCTAAACACGTGATGTTGATTCTAAATGTGGAGGGAAAACCGGAGGACCCGGAGAAAAATCCACGCGATCACCGGGAAAAATACATGCAAACTCCAAATATACAGCAGGCGTCAGGGTCAGGATCTAACTCACGACCTCCTGTATACCAGGCGAGGTAGTTAACATCTCCTAGCCACCACGTGTAGGAAGTTGTAACGGTCGCGCTCTGGAGCTGTATCGCGCGAAAGTTAGGAAACGGTGTCCGTCGTTTCGCCCCACGTGCCCGGAGCTTCGATTGAGCTCACGAAGACAACCAAATTCAGTTCCTCAAGAAGCCTCCGTGCGCGTGTGAGCGAAACGCCGGACGTCGTGCCGACGACCCCGACAGCGCGTCGCGGAGAGAGCTGTTGACATATTTGCAATGCTGCGGCGACTTCTTTTTAGTACCGCTCCGCTTTTTCGTATGTTGGTGATTCGTTGAGTCTTACGCGACGTTTGTCCACCATAACAGATCTAACACAGATATCGCCTTTGCCGTGTGTCGGTTGTGGGCCCAATCGCAGCTGTGCACTGCGTTGCCTTACATAGGCTTGAAGGGTTGTTTTGATTTGCTTCAGCAGAAAGCGGCAACGTTTAATCTGAGAAATCTAAGAAAGTCTTTTTTTTTATCGAAGGCTAGTCAATATTTTTGGGCAGAATGTACACGGCGTGGAGCACAAACGCTGCCGTCCGTGCCTTGAAAAGGTCGTCTTCCTTATTTGACTCATTTGGGTTTGTGTAAATATAATTGACAACGAAGTGTGGCCAATTTTCGCTCCGTGGAATAACAACAAATGGCTAATTTAAGTGCCGCACTATAATTACACTGCCGATAATTAACTCACCGGGGGAGAGATTACAGCACCGCGGTTAGCGCAGTGCGCTATAAGCCCGACGGATGGGAGTTCGACTCCTGGCCACGGCTAACATCAGTGTCAAATGATATCTCAACCGCTCCTGAGCTCACGAACTCTCTTCAACCATCTGTGCTAATCATCGTGGTGAAATGTGGTCGATCAGCCCCAACGTTCCGTGCAATGGCTCTCCCATCATGCTGAAGAAGGGCCGTTGCGTGAAACATTTGTTCCTCTGTAGGGCGGCATTAATGACTAATGTGTCAAGTCTACGTTTTTTGGAGTCACACAAGGAGCCAATGTAACTGGGCAGCCCAAGCCGCTACCTCTGTGTTTTGTGAAACCTGAGCGGGAGAGGAGCGAAGTCTGGCATTGCCGTTATTGTTTTTCCACTGTGAACAAAAAAAACACTACTTGGCTAAAAGGGCAATAGGCAGGCAAGAAGGTCTACTGTATATTATTTTGGGAAATTTGTACGAAAATCAAACTGCAGACTGTGCATTCCGACCTTCCAAGACGTGACGCCAGTTCGTGCAATAAATATATACGCACACACACACACACACGGTGGTGTAAGATATGTGGTTATGGTGAACTTCTTTCACACCGTACGTAGCCAACCCTGCCAATCGGAGGGGTGCGGTCAGCACCACCGGATTTGCGATTCGGAGGTCGCCGGCCCGATTCCATCTCCCGAAGCGCCGCGGTTGAAGCAACGGCGCGGGTTTCTTAAATCTCCCCCATCACCCTCACCCTCACCTCCTACCGCCCCTGTCGACCCAGCAGCGTAATTGGGTTACACCGCGGTTAATGGATCAACAGGTGGAGCGCGGTGGGGTAAAGTGTTGGTGATCCCATTGCAAAGTGCAGGGCTGTGCTTTCACCTCTTAATTTTCCTTTCTTAATTCACACTCGGGGAATGGAGGGGGTGGGGGCGAAAGGTTTTGGTTTGGACCTGTAACTCATCACAATGCAGTCCGACCACCTTCCCGAGCCGCGCACTTTGCTCCGAGCGACGCTGCCACATTCGTGCGGCGAGATGTTGCAAGCCAGACTCTGTCGAGCGGTCTGCGGTCTTGCGAAGGAATTCGTTTTTTTTTGTGTTGCTGCTGTTTGTGTTTCCCTTCGGTGGTTGCTATGGAAGGGGCGAACATCAGTTGGCCTCCACCTCGCGGTCGCGGCTGGCGTACGCTCGGGAGACCACGGAACGCAATGCGATCAAAGTCGAATTTCAAAGGACAATGGGGACTCGATTCTCGAGTAACCCTCGCCGACGTAGACGCTCCAAGCGATCTGATCAAATCGTCGCCGATACGCTGGTGGTGAAATTCGGTCGTGAGATGTCTTCAGCCGCTGGCGAGCAGCTTTATTGGTCCGAATTTGATGGATGTATTGGCCCCAGATAAATTCTGTTTGTAAATGTGATAATATCGTCGGGTGGTGGAGGGCTTACTCACAAAAGTGTTGGCATTAAACTGCCACGTGGCCAGACACAAAAACAAACATGGATCGTTGTGTAGACTATGGGAACCCACTTTTCAGGAGCTATGGAAATTGATTGTCTTACTCTTAGGTTCTTTTGGTTAAGTCACGTAGATAGGAAAATAAATACATAATAGATCACGACGTTTCGATCGCAACAACAAGCGATCGTCCTCAGGTGAAAGAGAGAAACATGCCTCTGTGACAGGGCATTATACAGAGGGGGGGGGGGGGGAGGAAAGGCCGCAAAGGGGCGAGAGAGTGGGGATAAAATTATAAAATATATATTTTCCTACCTACGTGACTTTACCGAAAGAACCTAAAAGTATGAAATCCTGCAGTCATGAAAGCTTCTAATCAATATTGATTTTCTTCTTGCTGGCGATTAATCATTGACTTATGAGTGGTAGAGATCAGGTTTTGTAATGACTGATGCTATGAAAACATAGATCATAAAATCAATCATATAAATGGCATAGATCATTATATACTTGGTTGAACTGCGTTCCTGATTTTTGGATTAGATCAAAAACTTTTCAAAATCTGTCCTAAAATTTTTACTTTGATTGATTCACAACCATGTTTTGTCTAAGATTGATCCAAAAGTATAACATAACATCACTTTTGCGTCTTTCCCGGCAAAACTTGTGTCACGTGGCAATAGGCAACCTCACTTTCGTTAGCGCGTTCAATTTTCACATCACGTTAATAATCTGCAAATTTGGAACAAGATCCCAAATTGTGCTTTAAAAAACGCAAAATGCTGATTTTTTTTTTTACCATTTATTTATTCCGAATCTTATCCGAGCAGGGTTTGAGCTCACAACTCCCTCCGCTGAGCCACCTGGCCAGATTGCAACACGGGGCTGTACGTGGATTAGAGAAGACACGTACATGGCGTGAGCTGGGAAGAAGTTATTACCTTGAGCAACATACTTCCCCTTAGTGAATAGATGATGATGATGCTGATGAATTAAGGGACGCGTTCTGGCAAACGTGGCACGCACGAGGATCCGCTCGGCTTGAACGGCAGTGAAACGTCCTCACTTCGTACTAAAGCTTCGAATCGAGATTGTCCTCACTTCACTCGTGAGCTAAACCAGTTGTACTGGGGGGAGGATCGAGTGGACACACGGAGCGCGGTTAAGTCTGTCAACATCTCGCACATGTTCGAAGCACAATGGACAATGACATCAACGCGTGGCATATGCCTGAATGTACAGGGTGGCCCACATTTTGAGTTTTCCCAATATAGTACAGGCATCTCCATCTTTAACCTAAAATGAAAAAAATGATAATAAAAAAAATCTAAACTCTTAAGAAATCAATTGTTGAAAAAAGAATGTCAATGTTAAGTTGCACTTCATCTCGGTATTCTGCAAACTCATTACGCGTCGTTATGGATAAATACAAATATAAGCAGAACTCCGCTCTCTGTCTGCACAAATGTGAACAAATATCTTCTACTCCATTGGCCTATCGGCTTTCCGGACCAACATTACCCACCAGAGATTGATTTAAACCAGCAAATGTACCTGTTTAAGTTCACTTGCCGAAACAAATATAGCAGAACAACACTGGATTGTTATATATATATACAGGATCACACCTGTGACGTAAGATCATGTCTATAGCGCCTTCACTCAAGGCACTTGACAGAGCTTATGAGCCGATGACCGAGTGGAATGATGCAGTTGGCAGGTGCGGCACAAGGATTGAGGAATGAGTGACAGCGATTGAGGGGTTACTTAGGGACCCCGAGAGGGCTATTGGGGAGGGACGGGAACGAGTGGTGTGGGACGAGGGGAGGGAATGGGCAAGGGATAAGAGGTGAGCGTGATGATGATTATTGATGGACGAGGTGAAGGTTTCCTGGTTTGTTTGAGAAGCTGGGATCGTGGTCTGGGATGTGTTGACACCTAATGGACTCATTGGTTTGCCGTCATAACCTTTTTGTTGCTGTTTTACAGCCATTTCTTCATTGATTATTTTAGATTGTGCTCAATAGTGGCGTTGTCGTTTTACTCGGTAAGTGGATGTATATGTGATTTGGTCCTTGCGTAGAATCAATGTACAGCGTTATTGGACGCTATGAGCATGTGAATGACTCTGTTAATTACTACGGGCATGTGAATGACTCTGTTTGTTGCATTATCACCTCGTTCCCACTTCCGCAGCGGTGCTTGCAGGAAACAAGCTGAACTTCATGAACCCGCAGCTCGGGGGATTGGGTGACCAGTGCGACATGTCCTGCAACGCCGTGTCGGAGATGGTCCGGGAGCTCCGTGGCATTCAGAGGGCGGTCACCACGTTAGTGAGCGGCTTCGACGATGTGGTGAGTGGCCATCACGTCCGATCCCCTCGGTTGCAAGTGAATGTTTTGACTCTGGAAACAATCTGCTTGTGGAGTGGCCCACGCGGTCATCGTGCTGACCCCGTCTCTGATTATGTCTGCACGTGTGGTGAACTTCTTTTGCGCCGTACGTAGCCAACCGTGCTAATCGGAGGCGTTGGTATTCACAAACAGCGTTAATATTCACCACAGAGGAGGAAACTTTTGTCTCCAAACCTCAGATATCGGAGGCCCCTTTTAGAGGTGGATCAAGTGCCACCCAATACCACTATTGTGCCCAGCCACAAGTGGCCAGCCTGCCGGTATTCCGGCTCCCGTCATAGGAACGTCGAACTGCCATAATGTCGTCACAATGGCCCAAGACACGAGCGCCAGTCCACCGTGCGTATGTCGAGGGCGGAGGCTGACGAAGATGGAGCCTCGCAGTTTGGCAACGATGGAGACCGGGACGGGGATTGGGCCCCCCCCCCCCCCCCTGAGTGTGTGCCACCGTCCCCTGACGCGTGGACGATGCTGCCGCTCGTGATTTTCGTGGGCGCAGAGAAACCAGACGGACCTCATCAGCAAGGGGATCGGCTTCAACAAGAGAGGCGAGTGCCACTTCGAAGGGACGCAGTTTGCCAACGGCACCAACTGGACGGTGGACACCTGCACGTCCTGCACATGTGAGGTAGGTCATCATCATGGCCGTCGTCGTCATGATTATCGTCGTGATCATTATCGTCGTGATCATCGTCATCACGATCGTCGTCGTCATCATCATCATGATTATTCTTCTTGGTTCTTTCGGTAAAGTCACGTAGAAGGGAAGTAATAAAATAATAAAAATAAAACATAATAAAATTATTCTCACGACGTTTCGGCCACAATGCAAGAAGCCGTCCTCAGGTGAAAACCAGGTCCGTCGAGGCGACAGAGTCTGAATGAAACAGCACACGAGCTTGGAGCATATATATAAGCTGGGCGCCTAGACAAAGGAATTTGGATATCAAGAGGAATTTAGCATATTTATGGGAAATGCAGGAATGTGATTAGTACTACATATGCATGTGCATTATGCAGGATTAACAGCATCAAAGGGAGCTGCAGTTGCTGCTGCTGCTGCTGCTGCAGTTATCATCATCGTCGTCATCATGACCATCATCATCATCATCGTCGTCATCATGACCATCATCATCGTCGTCGTCGTCGTCATCATCTTCATCATCGTCATGCTCATCATGATCATCAGCATCTCATCATCATCGTTGTCATCATGACCATCATCATCATCATCGTCTCTTCGTCATCATGATCATCATCACCATTATTGTCATCTTCATCATCGTCATGCTCATCATGATCATTATCGTCATCGTCATCATCATCGTTGTTGTCGTCCTCATGATTGTCATCGAAATCAAAGTTATTTGGTGATTCCGCTTCTGTCACTGCTGCGTTGGGAGTAGTACGCAAAGCACAAATAACAAAACAACTCCTAGTCGGTGGCGCGTCTTCGTAGGTGAGAGATCCCTCATAACAGAAAAGACGTTTCGGACAATAGCCCTTATTTAATTCTTTTGTTTTTTATGGCAGCCTTCTTGACGCATATACATCGTGGGAGTTTTGTAAAAACATATATTTTTTTACAATTAAACTTGTTTATGTTTCATGAAACAAAATCTCACTGGGAGAGCATCACGCCACTGACTCCCCTCTACTACAGCCACAGTAATGTGGAATTTCCACCATTGCCTCGAGACCGAGACAACAGAGGTAAACACTGCTACGCGTGCCTTCGAGCAGCTTAGACTCAAGCCAACTTTGACTTTTAACTTCACCTCTGCATACGAATCTTTTACATTTATTTATTTTCATCCCACCTTTTTCGCTCGTATTCAGTCGTGCGTCCAGAGCCACATTCCTCGCGATCGCCGGCGATGCCTCTGCACCACGTGTGAACGCTCCTCACTTCTCCCCCCCCGCTACCCTGCCCCCCCTCGCACCCCCCCCCCCCCAGGAATCCGTGACATTTTGCCGGCAAATCAGCTGCCAAGAGGTTTCGTGCAACAACGCCACCACGCCGGAGGGCGAGTGCTGCCCGACGTGCTATGGTGAGTCTGCAGCCAATCGGAGCATGGGGGGGGTGGAGTGGGGGTATTAAGCACCCCCCCCCCTACGTGTGGAGACGGCCGGATGGCTCAGAGGTCAGAGGTCAGAGCATTGAGCTGCCACCGCTGAGAATCCTGGGGTCGAATCCAGGTTTCACCGCCGCTTCCTCCTCCTCCTCCTGGGATTTGAACCGTGGCCTCAAGTGCAGAGGGTGAGGGATGGTTTTGGCCCAGTCGCTAATGAATGCGCGGAAATAATAAAAATAAAACATCACATTAGGTTCGGGTTCTGCCCTTAACTTGACTGAATTCCAGCCTCTTCCAATTAAAGTATCGGGTTGGCTGCCACGCGATGAACCTTCCTCTCGTACGCAGAGCGAGTGGGAGAATGCTGCCCGGTGCCGTAGCGTAGACGGGAGGTCAATCAGTTGAAGGAATCTCAGAGGTAGCTCTGTGGTGTCCGCTTCCGCGGGCCGTTCTCCAGCACTTAGGGTCGCACTGATTGCTCTGTGAGAGATATGAAAGGGTGATGCCAATTGCGCAATGCATGTATGCATGTATGTATGTGTGTTGAACTTACACCATTGGAATCTCCTTTGCCAGTAGAAAAATATGATAATTGTTTTTTATCCTTTTATCTGGAAACAAAACTGACACCTTTTTCTCAAGGACAGTGCATACATTATCAGAGTTGTGTTTTTTGTTTGCATTCTGACTGCAGGTATTGTGATCAATGCAAACATGACTCCTTGTAAAAAAGGTGTCAGTTTTGTTGCCAGATAAAAGAGTAAAAAAACAATTATCACGTGTTGAACTTATTTCACACTGTACGTAGTCAACCGCGCTAATCGGAGGTGTGGGGGAAGGACAACAAACGAACACACGAAAAGCAGTTCTAAAGAAGTGAGTTTTCAATCTAGACGATGATTTTTTTAAGTGCAAAGCTCCCAGTGGCTTCATAATATCGGAGGGAAGAGCATTCCAGACGGCCGCACAAGCGCACCTGAAAGCTTGCGATGTGGTGACCGTGTTTGTGCGATGGCGAGCCTAAATCTGCTGCTGCGAGGATGACCGGAGTTCGCAATCGGGAGGAGGCAGGCGGGGAAATTAACCCCCAAAAACAACGACAATGGCCCCAGCGCAGTCCGTGATATATCCTAACCCCCGGTAGGTGAATGTGGAGGCTGTCCGGAGTGCCAAGTTCAAGAGGAGTCTCAGCCTTTCGAACGTTTTTTGGCGGTTAGAATTAATCCCAGATTTCTGGAAGAGAATCCCAGTCGCGTATAACTCACTCGCCGCGGTGTTTGGTGAGCGGCGAGGGAGCGAACGCGCCTGCCCTTCTGGCCAAGGAATTTCCGCCACCGTGAAATGTTGCGGTCGAGTTTTTCCCAGGCAAATTTCTTTTCCTCACCCCCCCCCCCTCCCGTCCTGGTTTTTTTCATCATGAATGTGAACCGACGGCAAAAGATAACGGAGAGAGGCTTGACCCTTTCACAGTGTTTTGCAACGACGGCGTGGAGCCACTGGTGAAAAATTCCACACTCGAAAGAACTAAACTATTTTTTTTTATTTTACCAGGTGAGGCCCACTGAGTTATACAGTACAGCCCTTTTATTTCAGAAGCGATCTTGGCTATCACAAATTATAGCTCAAGGAAGATGCGATTCACGTGGAAATTTATAGCAGCATCCAAATACTCTAAACGCACGTTTCTGAACAAATCGGGCGTCCGTCTTTCTCTTGCGTATGGCTGGACGATAGTAACTAATATTTCTAGATTTGAAGCTTTCGTGATTGCAAGGATTCATATTCTTAGGTTTTTTCGGTAAAGTCACGTAGGTAAAAACATTTTAATTAATAAAAGTAAAAATAAAATAAAAAATAAAATAAAAATCACGACGTTTCGGAGGCAACACAAGCTTCCGTCTTCAGGTGGAACCGTCACAGCACGATAGGTGTATCAAGTGACAGCACGATAGCTGTATCAAGTGATACAGCTATCGTGCTGTGACGGTTCCACCTGAAGATGGAAGCTTGTGTTGCCTCCGAAACGTCGTGATTTTTATTTTATTTTATTTTTTATTTTTACTTTTATTAATTTTAATTTTCTACCTATGTGACTTTACCGAAAAAACTTAAGAATATAGCAACTAATATGTATGTCTGGACCATAGCTAGCTAGGGAACAGCTCCAAGTGCTGTGGACTGTTGCTGTGTGGACCCGCATAGAGACCCATAAACTCAACGAGAAACCATTAGATTCACACGGACACCGATAGACTCGCATAGAGACCCATAGATTCACATCGAGACTTATACCTTGACATCGAGACCCGTTAGACTCGAATAGAGACTCAACAGACTCGCACAGAGCGGCCACTCAAAATACTAAGCGTTGAACTGTAGCGAATGTGAAGCCCGCTGGCTCTGCATGCGATCAAAAATAAAAAACCGTGCGGACGATTAGATATTGACTGGGAGCCCAGCGCTGTTCGCCTATAGCCACTGGGATAAACCGGGCAGTCAGCCAAAGCCCCAACTCCTGCAGACGCCTATTTACATTTCTCGGGGAGTGGGGGGGGATTGCCACGCAGTTCGCCATTTGCTATTCTAAGCGGATAGCAAAACCCTCCAGCCCTAACCCTTCCCACCACCATCATGACATCATGCGTGAGTGCAAGCCATCTCTCGATGAAGTCACCGTATAAAGCACACATTTTGCCAATGACCTACATATATAGACGGCGTGACACGGAACCAAAGGCCCGTGGGTAATCAATTCGAAGTCGTCCCGTCCTCCTGGCTGTCGTTCTGGTCACCCATCAGTTGCGTCATTTCCAAAAAAGTAACGGAAACGATTTTCGGAAAGAGAAAAACACGTGACCGCGGGGGGAGAAACATGCAAGCTTTAAAAATATAGCAGGCGTCCGGGTCTGGATAGAACCCACGACCTCCCATCGTACGTAGCCAATCGTGCTAATCGGAGGTGCCGGAGGGAGGGAAGGGGAGAGGGGGTGAAGGACAACAACATGAAACACGAACAACACACTCACAAAAAACCCGAAATTGTTATCGGCACAACGAGACGACGCTTTTTTTCCCCACTTTCCGTTAACTTTTCGCGCTCGATACAATTTGCAAATGGGGCGCGCCAACAGGAGGGCCGATGTGCCACGAGGTGAGCGCCCTTGCGTCCGCACAACGTCTGCACCGTTACGTTTCACGAAGGCCACGCGCAATCAATTGCTGAGACACGTGGTGGGGTGGGGTGGGGGGTCAACTCCCCATAAAGCAACACACGATGTTGACTCAAGGGTGCCGTCATGGGTGCTTTTTGTTGCTTGGATAAGCTAGCGGCAGAGGAGCACGCTACGGACAGAATCATTACATTTACTTGCCAAATCATCGTCTTTAAAAAGAACTGTGTGAGAGGCCACATAGAGAGGTGACAATGTGACACGTGGTGGTTTCTTTTTGTACAATCGCGGCCTTTGCAGCGTCGTCCAGTGGACAGACTAAGGGGGGGGGAGGAGGCGGAGGGGGTTGAAATGTGCACCTGGCCAACGCGGTTCCACGTCTCAGGGATCGAAGCCGTGAAATCCTCAAGAGTTCAATAACAACAACAAATATCAACAGACAACAACAACAGCAACATACAACAGCAACAAAGGACAGACAACAACAACAACAGACAACAGACAACAACAACAAAGGACAGACAAAAATTCCCACCGCGTTCGTTCAATGAAGGCTGCCCGAACAGAAACATTTCACGATCGGCGATGTTCCGGACGGTGTGGCCCTTCTTGCCTCTGCCGTGAAAATGGGGCCGTCGCCTTAAACGTCTGCGCTTGGCTACTGAGATCTAATGGGATCGGGTACATTATAGGAGATTGTCAACGGGCCAATATAAATTATATATACTATTTGTATATAATGGATACAGATTTGCCAACTCTAGTCAAGGGAGAATCCGAATCTGAGCGTGGTTGAAGCCAGTTGGGCACATGCAAGACCAGGATGCCATCCATCGATGTCACCTGGAAATCTTATCGACGCGTCTAACCCATCACCAACCTCCCCGTGCCCCCCTCTGTGTCCCCTGAACCCCCCCCTCCCACCACCACCACCACCACACACCATGCCTCCTTTGTTGCCATGGCAGTGCTGGAGGAGGGCTGGTCGCCGTGGTCCGAGTGGACGTCGTGCACCGTGTCTTGCGGGCGCGGGCTGCAGCAGCGCGGCCGCTCGTGCGACCGCATCAAGCACGAGTGCCAGGGCCCGTCCATCCAGACGCGCACGTGCCACCAGCGGGAGTGCGACAAGCGCAGTGAGTCACGCGCGCACGTGCCACTAGCGTTAGTGGGACGCACGCACGTGCCACTAGCGTTAGTGGCACGCACGCACGCACGTGCCACTAGCGTTAGTGGCACGCACGCACGCACGTGCCACTAGCGTTAGTGGCACGCACGCACGCACGTGCCACTAGCGTTAGTGGCACGCACGCACGCACGTGCCACTAGCGTTAGTGGCACGCACGCACGCATGTGCCACTAGCAATAGTGGCATGCACGCATGCGCGCACGCACGCACGTGCCACTAGCGTTAGTGGGACGCGCGCACGTGCCACCACCTCCGATTTGCACGGTTGGCTACGAGCCGTTGCGAAAGAAGTTCGACATGCCGACGTATTTTTTTTATTTAAAGCTTTCGTGACTGCAGGGATTCATATTCTTGGTTCTTTCGGTAAAGTCACGTAGAAGGGAAATAATAAAATAATATAAATATAAAACAATAGAAATTCTCACGACGTTTCGACTGCAACACAAGCAATCATCATCAGGTGCTGTGGATTTCACACCTGATGACTTTACCGAAGCTTGACGCGCGTACGTTCGTCTGTACGTGTGTACAGTCTGTTCTCCTATAACGTGGTCGTTGCATTCCTGAACAACACCGCGTTCTGGGAAAATCTGGTTATAATGAATAATGTATGATGTAGGGTAAAGCACAGTCCATGATAACACCGTGAGGTGCGTACGCAGGCCGAACAAAGACCGAGGCACGTGGGTAGCATCTAGAAGCATCCAGCAGCATTCCGCCTTGCGTGACGCTTATTCCTACTCGCCTGATGTCGTTCCATTCACTCGCGTTATATCAAATTCGCAGCCACGTTATAAAAAAAAAAGTCTTCCCTAGTACATTCAGCGCGTGACACATATATACAATCTGCGTTATGAAAACACCGCGCGGCGTCACAGGAGAACACGACCGCACGTGCGTTGAACTTCTTCCGCCCCCGCCCTCACCACCACCCTCCTCTCCCGGCGTGGCGTGCGGCAGTCCGCCAGGACGGCGGCTGGAGCCACTGGTCGCCGTGGTCTTCGTGCTCGGCGACGTGCGGCGTGGGCTCCAGCACGCGCATGCGGCTCTGCAACTCCCCGACGCCGCAGTTGGGCGGCGAGGACTGCGCTGGCAGCGGGCGCGACACCAAGGAGTGCAATCTGATGCCCTGCCCCGGTGAGCGAGTGCCGACAACCACCGTCTCGCTCTGATCTCCCCCCCCCCAAACCATCGACCTGACCTCTGCTCCGGTGATCTCGCGACCTTTCCGACGTCGCTGGCTCTGGCTACGCTCGGCTGTGGGCGAGGTCGCTCGTCCTTCCACGGCGTCTCTCCTCTTTAGCCGAGATGCCCCTGCCTGTACAATTCCGCGGGTCAACGCCGGTACTTGTCTCCACGGACCACGAACGCGCTTCTCTTCCGTGGGAAATGCCTTCAATCAAACCTTCGACGTCGTCATATCAGCCATGATCAATCTGGATTGAAAGCCTCCCCCCCCCCCCATCAACTGTTGCCGCATCTCACGATCCTGCTTGTCGCACCTGCACACGAACTACAAATAACACCTTACCACCCCCCCCGTACCTCTGTGTTACTGCTCGTCTGCCACGTCATGTGCACCAGCTGCAACACCTAGAAAAACAAAACCTCTCTCTCTCTGTCTTGGGCGGTCCCCTTCAACTGCACATCCAACCTTTTCTGTGCAGCAGATTGAGATGCGACCTTTTTCCTAACCGAGGGCCACGCCTTAACACACGCAATCAGAAGCCCACGTGGCCAACGAATCGTCCGCACGTCTCGTGCGCCTCACGTCTCTGCGCACACCCCGGCGTGCCCCAAAGCATCCCCGTGTGCCCTGATATCGCCTTGCGTGACTCGTGCGTCTCATGTTTACCCGTGTATCCCCCGTGTCCCTGGCAAGCGTCTCTGTCTTCCCCACGCCTTCCCGCGTGTCTCTGTCAGAGATCGCGTGCCATCTTTGCGTCCCTGTATGTACCCCGTGTCCTTGGCACACCTCTCATGCCTTCCCTGTCTTCTCCTTGCTTTTCCGCGTGTCCCTGTGAGACATCGTGTGCCTCCGTGCATACCCCCGTGTCCTTGGCACACGTCTCATGCGTTCCCCCCCCACCTCCTCCCCCCGCGCGTTACCCGTGTCTCAGTGGACGGGCAGTGGGGCCCCTGGTCTCTGTGGTCGACGTGCTCCGTGACCTGCGCCGGGGGCTCGCGGACGCGCATGCGCCTCTGCAACAACCCCGAGCCCAAGCACGGCGGGCGGCGCTGCGCGGGACTCAGCTCCGACACCGGCGTCTGCAACACCCAGGACTGTCCCATCGGTGAGACGCGCCGGGCGACTTCGCCCCCCTCTCGCCGCTCGTCTCCCGTCTCGTCGTCTCTGCCCTCGTCGCCACGGTGGCTCGGAGATGTTAACTGCCTCGCCTGGTGTGCCAGAGGTCGTGGGTTCGATCCCGACCCTGGCGCCTGCTGCTGTATATTTGGAGTTTGCGTGTCTCTCTCTCTCTTTCCGTGGTCCCGTGGATTTTTCTCCGGGTACTCCGATTTTTTCCTCTACATTTAAAATGGACGTGCGTTTAGAGTATTTAGTTGAGATACATTTCCACATGAGCCACTTCGTTGAGCTATCATTTGTGGCCAGGTCAATTCTGAGTGGGCCTTACCTGGTAAAATAAAAAAATAGTATCGTTTAGTTTTAGTTGAGTTCCAACGCTGTTCCGCTTACACCCCTCCCGTTTCCGCGCTTGTCATTCTTTGGATGGAGAGCCGCACGGATGATAGATGACCTGCGATCCACCACTCCCTTTCTCTTCACCTTGTCCACTTATGCACTGCTGTGCACTCCGCCGTAGTTTGCTCAACGCCTACTGCTTGGCAAGCGGTGACGCGTCCCGAGCGGCGGCCCGTTTGCCGCTGGGTTTGCGGAGGTTCGCGGTTCGGCACCAGGCGGGTGCCCCGTTTAATGCCAGCGGGTGTGTGGACCAAATGCATTCCCGCCGTCTGCCACAAAGGTGGAATTCGAAGAATCCCGTAAAGTTGATCGAATACCAAAGGAAGCCCTAAAATCCATAACACAGGTTTAGTTTTTTGGGTTAGATTGCATAAATATTGAAATGTGTCGTTAAACCCACCACCACCCGACTCATCATCAGACGACAGACAAATCTGGCTGTCGCCTGATGAAGCTCGTTGTAATTACTGACGAAACGTCGTACTCAGATTGTAAATGTTTGTGGCTTGGCTCTCCAACACACCGGTGTGCTGCACTAGTACCCTATACTATACACTACACTATACACTACTATACACTACACTACACTATACACTACTATACACTCCACTATACACTACTATACACTACACTATACACTACTATACACTACTATACACTACACTATACACTACACTATACACTACACTATACACTACTATACACTACACTATACACTACACTATACACTACACTATACACTACACTATACACTACACTATACACTACACTATACACTACACTATACACTACACTATACACTACACTATACACTACTCTACACTATACTATACACTATACTATACACTATACTATACACTATATATACACTATACTATACACTATACTATACACTACACTATACACTACACTATACACTACACTATACACTACACTATACACTACACTATACACTACACTATACACTACTATACACACTACTATACACTACTATACACTACTATACACTACACTATACACTACTATACACTACACTATACACTACTATACACTACACTATACGACTACTATACACTACTATACACTACTATACCACTACACCATAAACTACACTCTACACTAGTGCTGTACTAGTAGCGATTGGCACGTTCTGTTTACATAACAAACCTCACTGATTGGCTGTGTCGGGTGGTGGCGGGTTTAACGACACATTTATATATTTATACGCGATCTAACCCAAAGGGCAGTCCCGTTATGTTTCCGGCGTCAAAAATGTGGCCAAGTTTGAAAATTACGGGTGCAGTTCGTCCATTGGGTGAAAACCACGTGGCAATGGCTCAGACTTCGCTCGACCGTAAAACATTCCGCTGTGGCGAAGACCGAACCGGTTACAGATTGCCATCATGATTATCTGCGACTCTCCGAGCCGGGCTGACGCGAGACTTTATCTTTTCTCTCCCCGGCGCTCGTCGCACGCAAGACGGCTGTCTCTCCAACCCGTGCTTCGCGGGAACAAAGTGCATCAGCTTCGTCGACGGCTCGTGGAAGTGCGGCGCCTGCCCGCTCGGTTACCGCGGCGATGGCCTGCACTGCGAGGACATCGACGAGGTGAGTTGAATTTTGACTTGAAACTTGCGTGACTGCAGGAATTCATATTCTTGGTTCTTTGGGTAAAGTAACGTCGATAGAAAATAAAAATGAAGTAAAAAAAATAATGAAATAAAATTAAAATACAAAATAATAAATTGAAATAACAAAAGCAAAAAAGCCACGACGTTTCGATTGCAACACCAGCCGTTTTCATCAGGCAGAGATAATTATTCTTTATTATTTTTAAATTTTATTTTTATTTTCTATCTACGTGACTTTACCGAAAGAACCAAGAATATGAGGTGAGTTGCTCATCCCGTGAAAACTACCCCACCCCGCGCCTTGCAATAAGTAATAACAACAACAACAACAATTTGCACTCGTTCTCCCGATATTAGAAAAGCCACCGGAGCTCTGCATTTTAAAATCATCTAGAATGGAAACCCCTTGTCTTTAGAAGTGCTTTCTTGTGATTAATTTGTTGTCCTTTCCCTCCCACCCGCCCCCCGCTCATGCACCTCCGAATAGCTCGGTCGGCTACGTACGGCGCGAAGAAAGTTACTCGGCGAAACCCCCGTCCGCTGTCTCCCGACGGCTTAGCTTCGCGTTCCCACCTGACCACGCCGCCGCCGCTCTCTCTCTCTTCTGCCGACAGTGCACGGAGGTGCCGGATGTCTGCTTCTCGACAACGAGCGTGTCGCGCTGCACCAACCTGAACCCGGGCTTCAAGTGCCTCCCGTGCCCCCCGCGCTACTCGGGCACCCAGCCCCAGGGTCTCGGACTGGAGGACGCAAAGACCAATAAGCAGGTAGCCACGCACCCCCCCTCAATCGACCACCCCCCGGGGCGAGCCGCTCGTGCCCCTCTGTGTGCGTGAGTGTGGGAGTTGGGCGCGTGCCGTGCCGGCCTTCATAGGTGCTGCTAGCGAACAGCACTTGCCCCAACAGCCTGTAAAGGCTTTGCGGGTGATCTTTGTCTTTGTTGGGCATGTGCCATGCCAGCGTCCAATGGTGCTCGTTAATAGCACTTGCCCCAACAGCCTGTTAAGGCTTTCGGGGGATATTTGTCTTCGTGTTGGGGGATCGGTACGAACCCGGTGACACCAGTTCGATTCTCGCTCACGGCCAACACCAGTGACGAATATCTTTTAAGCACTCTTGGGCCTCCCCTAGGTTGACTCAGCCTCAAATGAGTGACTTCTTCGCGAGTAGGTCTTGCATCGCACGAATGTCAGAGCCACTCAAGGGGGGGGGGGGAGGGTCGTCCTTACACAAAAGAAGGTCGCAATAATTGTCTTCGCGAATGAATGAATGAATAAGGGGGTGACCCCACGTGGCATATTTTTTGTGTTTAGTTTGTTGTCCTACCCCCGCATCTCCGATTAGCGCGGTTGGCTATGTACAGTCCGATATAAGTTCAACGTACGTACGTACACACTGGCCAGGGAAACCATCCCCGTGCATCCGGGACCGTCTGCCCTGCATGTGACACCCCCCACCCCTCGCCCTCCCCCGTCCCCGCATCTCAGGTGTGCGTGCCCAAGAACCCGTGCGAGGACGGGAGCCACAACTGCCACGTGGACGCGGACTGCGTGTACCTGGGCGTGCACACGGAGCTCGTGTTCCGCTGCGAGTGCAAGACAGGGTTCGCCGGCAACGGCTTCGTGTGCGGCGAGGACATTGACCTTGACGGGTGGCCCAACAAGGAGCTGCCCTGCGTGGCCAACGCCACCTACCACTGCCTCAAGGTGAGCCCCCACCACCCACACCCACCCACCCAACACACCCAACATACCCCCCCCCCCGCTGGCGGTGAGGGACAAACGGCCTCTGACGCCGACCTCCTTGACCCACGTGCCTGACCCTAGCGGGGAGGTTTAAGATCGAGCCCGGCTCTGGCCCCATCGCCCTGGCGGTGGCATCAGACTTAACCCCCACGCTGAAAACGAACCGTGAACTTAGCGCTGAACCTGAACTGGATCCTAATCTAGGCCATAACACTCAACACAATCCGAATAACAACCCCACCTCTGACTGTAACCATTACCCTGAACCTAACACTAACCCTAAAACCAACCTTAACCCCAACTCTAACATTAGCCTGCACTCAATCTTGATGTTAACCTTATCCCTGACCCTAACTCTAACCGCAACGCGAATGCCCACCCACACAAGAACACCAACCATTACTTTACCACGACCTGAACGTGGGTCGCACTCTCAAAATTGTAATTGTCCGTCGTGTATTTCTCACGCTAGCAAAGCAAAGGCACAATCACAACAACAGCAACCACCACAACAACAACAACCGCAACCACCACAACCACGCACCACGTGTGCCCCCTGCCCCCGTTGTGTCCACAGGATAACTGCCCCGAGCTGCCCAACTCCGGGCAGGAGGACCACGACAAGGATGGCCTTGGCGACGCCTGCGACAACGACGACGACAACGACGGATATCCCGATGACAGGGTAAGTGCCTCCTCCTCTTCCTCCTCTCTGCGCGCCAGCGACGCGCGATGTATGTACATACGTACGTGTGTGTACGTGCGGCCGGATCGAGGGGGCTAAACGGGCGCGGCATGGGCTAGAGAAGAGATGGAGTAATGTGGTACAGAAGGATGTGGAGCTGAGTGGACTTGCCGATGACTGGTACCAGCGGTGTCAAGATCGACCTCTGTGGAGGAGGCTCGTGAAGGACACTACTGGGCAGTTGGAGGCAGTCGCCCTCCAACAACAACGGAGGGTGGAGGAGTGATGCTCACAACAATGAGCGGAGCGCCGGGCGGCTAAAGCACAGCAAGTTGGCACAGTAGGGGGGCACAGATGGTGCATCAGCCAGTCGTCTCAGTCATTCGACCCGTGACATCTGGGTCTGTCCCGTGACCTTCTGCCAGCGGGCGTTTGACACTTCACGTGGCCTCAAGGTGCACATGGCCTGGAACAAACGCCGTGGTGACGTCACCGCCACTTAGTGGCGAATGGCGGTTGTTGTTGTTGAACGTCTCTCGCGCCGTACATAGCCAAGCGTGCTAATCGGAGGTGCGAGGTAAGGACAACGCACGAAGCACAGAAAGCAGTTCTAAAGAAATTCGATTTCAATCTAGTATAGTGGTGTAGTGTATAGTAGTGCAATAGTATAATGTGTAGCGTAGTGTAGTGTGTATTGTAGTAATCGGAGGTGCAGGGGAAGGACAGCAAACTAAACACAGAAAGCAGTTATCAAAAAATGAGTTTCCAACCTTGATGATTTAGAAGCGCAGACCTCTGGTGGTTTCCTAATATCAGAAGGAAGGAGCGTTCCAGACGGCCGCAGAAGCGCATCTGAAAGCGCCGCGCGATGCGGTGACCATCTTTGTTCGTCAGCGAGCCAAAAGCCGCTGCTTTGCGAGGGATGACCTCAGTTCGCCCGATGATGGAGGTTCATGCTCCTTGACGAGACCAGCGAGGTATTGCGGTTCATTTGCGGCAAGCACTTTGTGTGTAATGAGTGCGACCTTGATGATGTCAAAGCAGCCGTTGCCCCAATGGACAAACTCGGCGCTGTGAGCCAGGAAATCAGCCACCCTTGGCGTCGTGGGCGTCAATGCGACGTTGTTTATATTTTGTTGTGAGCGGCTAAAAGACACCCGCTACACCTGAGTAAGTGAATGGGTGCATTCGCTTATTGAGGTGTCAATGGATTTGTCCATTCATTTGCGCACGCATTCATCGATTAATTAATTATGCACTAAAACCATCCATTCATTCAAGCATTCGTTCATTGATCCATGTATCCAGGTACGCATTTCAACCGACTATTTGTCTACTTTGTTTGCACATTCATATATGCCGAGTAAACTCCCTCGAATTTGTTTTTATTTCGTTATAAATTCCTAACATCCTTTCCGGCATGACGTTTCCCGTGTGGTGTGCACGGGGGTGGGGGGGGGTGTTGGGTTTTACCAACCAGGCTTAGCCCACATCTTTTTCTTTCACCTGAGCGACTATGACCGTGGATTTCTTTCGCCGTTTGGCCTGCACGTGGAGGTTTCCAAACGGATGTTTAACCTCACGAAGGGTCCAGCTGTTAAGTGTACCAGGTGGTGCAAACGCACCTCCTGGATGGAGAGACTTTCCAGGCTACGAAGGAGGGGGGGAGATTGGATGGGAGGGGGGAGGGGCATGCCGACCGAGCTACGTCGCTGCAATTTTTTTAACGAGACATCTGCTTACATTTATCCACGCAAATGCCCCGCAGTGTGGACAAGAGCGTTGCGTTGTGTTGTAGGCAGAGACCCAAGCAAGTGTCAAGGGAGGGTGGTAACAGTGTGTGCTGATCTACCGGCGCTGATGACTCCTCCTAACGAGTGTGAAATCGGCATACACGGTTCCCATTGCTTTTCAACAACCGTGGTGAGGGTTTGAGATGCATACGCTTTAAGTGAATATGAGCAGAACTCTATTCGGCGTCACTTCACGTAGACAAAAGACAGTGCATTGGCCCGTCAGCCAGACCCATATTATCCAGGTTCATTTGTTCCAGCAAGCAAAACCTTGGATTAGTTTCAACCTTCTGGGTCTCATCAGCAGAGTCAAGCAAATGCTGATGGGTTGCCAGATGTGATTGTAAACCATGCGGCCGCCGTTCAATGCAAAACAGAATTACCGCGCGTATATTTACAAGCGACGTGTACACGGTTAGGTAGCCGTGGGCCTTGAAAAGCATCAACATTGGCCGCTCATAGGATACATTTCGCATCGTGTTGCTATACGACGGCCAAACATCTAGGAGTGAGGTTGAGCGCGACGAGAACATGTGATTACAATTACGTCGACTTTCTCTCTCGCTCTCTCACTCTCTCCCACGTTGTGTTATTGCACTTAGACTCCCAGAGTGAGCCGTAATTACCTCTGCTCTGAACTCGCTCGACGTACAATGCGCGTGCGAAGCTTTCCCGAAGCGCCGTCCTGTGTCGCGGTGCCGGTGTGGTGTTCGCGCGGCGCGTGACCGTGCGAATCAGGTCAAACCCCGCGGCGCCCTTTTCCTTCCGCCCGTGTCGTCAAAGGCGGAGAGACAGAGAGAGAGATAATTGACGTGTTTTGGAAATTTCTCAAATGCGTTTTTTATGACACCGAAAAACCTTTTTTTCTTTTACACATCCCGCCTTGAATAACCGTCAAGGCGACGTTTCGTCACACGTGAGCGCTTACGGTTTGACGGGCGGTTTTTCGCAATGATGCCATTGCTGCCGAGGTTTTAAACTAAGGTCGCGTCGCCCGTTTGATTCATTGACTCGCCCGCAGTTCTGCTGGGGAGGAGGGCGAGGGCCGTCGCTGATTCTGTGTGGTCGGTAAAACTGGAACACATTTTGTATTAAATGCCCTTAAACAATCGTTTTCGAGGCGTCAACAATTGGCTTCCTAATGGACAACCCATCTTTATAATCCGTGCTGAGAGACCACAGGTCACCCTCTGGCCGAGCGTTCCAGACCGACGGAGACAAGCGGCGAACTTTGATCTCGAACGAGGCCAAACCCCCCCACCCACCCCTCCCCCGCTCCCTTCGGTGCACGCCACAGGACAACTGCCCGATGCTGTTCAACCCGCGGCAGTACGACAGAGACCGCGACACGGTCGGTGACCTCTGCGACAACTGCCCCGAACACCCCAACGCCGACCAACGCGACACGGACCGCAACGGCGTGGGAGACGCGTGCTCACCCGACATCGACGGAGACAGTGAGTTGCCCCCGGACGCTCGGAGTGCACTTCCAATTGGCGCGGGTGGATACGTGCGAAAGAAGTTTAACATACATAAACTAAACTAACTAAAGTCACGTAGAGAGAAAAAAATATATACATTTTTTTAAATCTACGTCACTTTACCGTAAGACCCAAAGAGTATGAATTCCTGCAGTCACGAAAGCTTTAAGTCAAGATTTAAACTAACTAAACTTTTTCAGAAGCGACTTGGCTATCACAAATAATAGCTCAACGAAGTGGCTTGTCACGTGGCATTTTCTAGCGGCAAAATACTCTAAGTGCACTTGAAGGGCACCACTACCAGTGGCAGCTGTCCCTGCGTGGCACAATTTGACTCTTCACCCCCCCCCCCCTCTCCCTGCTACAAAGTGGGGAGTAATCGGCCAGTATATGGATAATGATTGCCAAATGAGTAACTTACGTTGTAAAGTAGCGAATTTGGCAAATTTGGTCAATTCAGCCCCACCATTCGTGCAGGGTTCATAAAACGAGTGACCGCGTGGTCAGAAACCACCGCGTTGGTTTCCAGCGGAGACTGTGGCCACTTCCGTAGACAAGGGGATTCTCCTCTCCCTGCAGAGAACGGCCACTCGGGTTTGCCGCTTTCGGCTTTGTTTAAAAAAGAAAAAACGGGTCGCTGGGCACAGGGGGTCCATACAACGACTGGCGGCCAGCAACAAGCGGCGCCGTCGGAGGAGTGACGGCACAGCTGCATAACGGGGGACTTCCTTCGCAGGCGTTCTCAACGAGGGCGACAACTGCCCGTACGTGTACAACAGCGACCAGCGCGACTTCGACACGGATGGCGTGGGAGACATGTGCGACAACTGCCCCCTGCAGTACAACCCCGACCAGGTGAGCGGCCCGGGCGACGCCGGAGATGGAGTATCGCGCGTGCGCGGGCTCGGCAGCAAAATGTGGATTTTTGACGAAGGTCGGCTCCTCTGGGCGAGCTTCCATCGTACTCGCCGTTGGTTTATCGAAAGATGTGTCGACTTTGTTCTGCTCCGTAGCTCACCGGCCAGGCGGTTCATCAGTCGAGCGGGAGGTCACGGGTTCAAATCCTGGTCTAATGGTTGACTCAGCCCATCATCCCTGTGTTTTTTCCCTCGTAACCCCTGCACCCGTTTCACTTATCACTTAACGCGTTTGCAATTGCTCCGTTAGTTTTATTATGCGATTGTTGATTTCTGTGTAATTCCCCTCCACCCCGATACCCACCCACCCACCCCACCACCCACCCACTCACCCCACCCACCCCCACCACCCACCCACCCACTCACCCCTCTCACCCACCCCACCACCCCAACCAACCCACCCACCCACCCCACCACCCACCGACCCCACCACCCACCCACCTACTCACCCACCCACCCACCCCACCCACCCACCCACCCCACCCACCCCAACCAACCCACCCACCCACCCACCCCACCCACCCCACCCACCCCACACACCCCACCCACCCACCTACTCACCCCCCCTCCCACCCACCACCCACCCCCTCCCACCCACCCCACCCACCCCACCCACCCCAACCAACCCACACCCCCGGCCGGCCGTCAGCGCGACTCCGACTCGGATCTGGTGGGCGACACGTGCGACAGCAACGAGGACATCGACGAGGACGGCCACCAGAACAACCTGGACAACTGCCCGTACATCCCCAACTCGAACCAGGCCGACCACGACGGCGACGGCATCGGAGACGCCTGCGACCACGACGACGACAACGACGGCATTCCCGACGAGCGCGACAACTGCCGCCTCGTCGCAAACCCCGACCAGCTCGACTCCAACGGTCAGCGGCGATGCGGCCCCCCCCTCGCCCCCCTTCGACCCCCTCGCCCTCCTCGCACCCCTCAGCTGTGTGCGTTCATCTGTTACCCCCCCCCCCCATCCCCCCCGTGCAAGGCGTGGGTTTTTCTCTGGGTGCTCCGATTCTGATTCTGATGTCCCTGTGCTCAATCCCGTGGTGGGTCCTTCTCCGTCCTCGCACCCATTCACTGGAATAAACCTCCCCTGTACATTGAGCAGCACTGCCCCATGAACTCAACACTGCGCGTAGATATTCTTTGGGTCTTTCGGTAAAGTCACGTAGATAGGCTCAAAGAAAATGACAAGAACCTACGACGTTTCGATCGCAACGCAAGCGGTCGAAAAGTCGTAGTTTTTGGTTATTTTCTTTGAACCTATCTACGTCACTTTACCGAAAGACCCAAAGAATATGAATTCTTGCAATCACAAAATCTTTAAGTCAAGATTTACTGCCCGTGGACTCAGCACTCCCCATAGACTCAACACTGCCCATGGAATCAACACTGGCCGTACACTCAACACTGCTACCCATAGGCTCAGCACTGCACCATAGACTCAACACTGCTTTAGATCTCACTCCGGTTGGCTGACCTCTTGGTGCCTCTTCAGTGCGTGTTCACACACAAACAAAGAAAGAGATCCCCCCACACATAGCCTTAACAGACTGTTGGGGCAAGTGCTGTTAGTGAGTAGCACCTATGAAGGCCGGCACGGCACACAAAGGGGTCAGTGGCCAGTCTCCGTAGTGGCGATGTTTAACACACCACACCTGGTACTCATTTGAGGCTGAGTCGACCTAGGGGAGGCGCAGGACCGCTTCAGACAATTGTCACCGGTGGTGGCCGTGAGCGGAAATCGAACTGGGGTGCCCGGGTCCGTAGCGTAGTGCTCTAATCACTGCGCCACCACTCTCCATATAGACGTGTAAACAAATACTCTGCGCTCATTCAATACGCACGTACATGCACATATATAAATACGTACTCGGGTGCCAACACACACGCATGCACGTGCACACCCAGTGACTGACTCTAGAGATTCGTTATTTATTTTTCTCAGAGCCCATGAGTGATGTTCATTGCATAAGGATGAGTTTTTGTGGTTTTAAATTTGGGTCATTTTCAAGTGAGGGATGTGGCAAATGATCCACTCGCACATCCTAAACTAAAACACATGCGTGTCATCCTCATCATCATCAATGATTATTTAAGACCGAGAGCCTCTTTTTTGAAGGAAGCCCTGGGTTAACAACCGAATACGACAAAAGACCGGGATTGAGTTCACGTCGGAGGGTACGCACGGCGCCCTTAGAGAGACGCGGAGAGTGTGCGATCGTTTTAGATTCTCGCCGCGTTCTAAGCGACACGGCAAGGCATTCTTGTGTTCACGCCAATCTCGGGTTATCGTCGGTAAGCAGCTCCAAAATAAAGTGTCTGAGCACAGGTGTCCGAGACGGATTGCTGGGAATGTTATGGCAGAGGCGGCGGAATGCGCAATGCAAGAAGTCCGGAAGGGAACATGGCAGGAAAATGTTGCAAACTCAGGCGAGACATCTTACACACGTGTGGCGAGACGACACACGTGTGGCGAGGCAGCAGAGGCTGCCAGCGAGCAAGACAGCCGTCGGAGTGGTCGCCACGATTCCGACAACCGAGGAGGGGACGGGATGACCTAACAGCAGATGGTCGGATGCCGTCAAGGCAGTTCTTGCGAGGGCGCGTCTCTGTACGCGTGTCTGTACGTACGCGTGATGAACTTGGGAGGGGCAGTGCAGCGGTTAGCGCGCTGCGCTACGAACCCGGCGACCCGAGTTCGATTCTCGCTCACGGCCAACACCAGTGACGATTATTTGAACAGGTCTTGGGCCTCCCCTAGGTCGACTCAGCCTCAAATAAGAACCTGGCGCGGTGTGTAAACATCCCCGCCGGGGAGAAAAAGGCGACCGGGCGTAGTGTTGGCCACCCACCCCTTCGTGTGCATTGTTTGCCTTCATAGGTGCTCGCTAACAGCACTTGCCCCAACAGTCTGTTAAGGCTATATGGGGGGTCTTTGTCTTGGTGTTGAACTGCTTTCACGCCGTACGGAAGTAACCGTGCGGCAACAGCTTTGGGATTTGGCGGACGGGCAGAAAGCGTCTTTTTGCGACGTGGTGCGGTCACGCTTTGACCTTTTGACCTTGAGCGCAGAGCAGTGTTGCTCCCCCGGCTTGCGCCCGACTCAAGAGCCGCATGGCTCACAGGGCTATACCTAATGAATGAAGCTTGAAACTTGACGCGTTGCCGTGTCCCCGTCCCCCAGGTGACGGCCGTGGGGACATCTGCCAGTACGACTTTGACCACGACAACGTGACGGACACCGAGGACGTGTGCCCAGAGAACTTCGCCATCACCAGCACGGACTTCCAGCGCTTCCAGATGGTGCCGCTCGACCCCACGGGCACCTCGCAGATCGACCCCAACTGGGTGGTGCGCCACCAGGGCAAGGAGCTCGTGCAGGAGGTCAACTGCGACCCGGGGCTCGCCATTGGTACGTGCGATGCGTGCCCATGTGCGTGTACGCGTGCGTACGTTTGTGTCTGTGTGTGTGTATGGTCAGTGTGTGGGGAGCGGTAGTGTAGCGGTTAGCGCGCTGTGCTATGAACCCAGCGACACGGGTTCGATTCCCGCTCACGACCAACACCAGTGACGATTATCTGAACCGGTTCCGGCCCTCCCCTAGGTCGACTCAGCCTCAAATGAGTACCTGGTGCGGTGTGTAAACATCGCTACTAGGGCGTGGTGCTGGCCACCCACCCCCTCGTGTGCCGTTCCGGCCTTCATAGGTGCTCGCTAACAGCACTTGCCCCTACAGTCTGTTAAGGCTATACGGGGGATCTTTGATGGTATGCGTGTGTGTGTATGGTCTGTGTGGGCGTGTACGCGTGTGTATGTTTGTGTGTGTGTGTATATATATGGTGTGTGTGTGTATGGTCTGTGTGTGTGTGTGCGTGTATGCGTGTGTATGTTTGTGTTTGTGTGTGTGTGTATGTCTGCGTGTATGTGTGTGCATATGCGCGTGTGTAGTGTCGTGCAGAGTCGTAGAGTAGCGATTAGCGCACAGTGCTACGAACTCCATGACCTAAGTTCCATTCTCGCTCACCACCAATAACAGTGACGAATATCTTAACCAGTCCTGGGCCTCCCTTAGGTTGACTCAACCTCGTATGAGTACCTGGTGCGGTGTGTAAACATCAGCACTGGGGAGACAAAGGCGGCCGGGCGTGGTGCTAGCCGCACACACCCTCGTGTGGCATGCCGGCCTTGATAGGTGCTCGCTAACAGCACTTGCCCCAACAGTCTGTTAAGGCTATACGTTGTGTGCGAGAAGCATTCGTGATGTTGACGAGTTCCAAACCAAAGCATTGGTGGCACTAGGCATACGCAAACCTAGCAAAAGCATAGGATTCCAATTAGCTCAGGGGGCCCTAGATTCATGAAGTAAATAGGGGTTTTTCAAATATCTTCTCAAATTCAAGTGCTAATAAATAGACAATCGAGTGAACATGAAGCGGCCAATTAATCTCTCTCATATCTATCTTGCCTTTGTCTCTATTCACTCATCTCACTATATTTGGGAAATGACCGGCCACTTACTCAATTGGGATGTTACACCGCACATTCAGAGTCGCGTCCCAGGGGACTGTTTCAAATGAGACTCGAGCCTGTTCTCTTGGGGGTTATCCTCGCCTTGTTAAACTAATTAACGTGAAACGTATCTTTCGTCTATAACTCTTCTGTCATCTCTACGACGATTTGATCACTTTTTATGAATCGATTTTATGAATTGATTTCCACCTTTAGTGTACACACCCCCTCCCCCCCACCTCTGCCAAAAAAAAAATCCAGCCCCACAACCGACTCAAAGCGTCTCCCCTGCTCAATGAACCAGTGGTGGAAATTCCACGCTCCTTCGACAAGGCCCAGTCTCTCCCAGTGAGACGGCCACGGCGTTGCGCCCGTGGGTTTTTGGACACTCCGCATGGTCCGACGGACCGAGCTGACCCCCTGTTTGTTCGGGTGAATACGCGAGATCGCTCGCTGGCAGCTGACGGAGCCACCCGTGCGCCTCTTATTGCCAGTTCTTTGTTTTTTCAAAGCCAGGATATGAGAAAAGAACTACAAAAACATTTAAATAATGTTAAAAACAACGCGTTGAAGAACACAAGCGCGATTATTTTCCCCTCGTCGGCATGGCGTTGTTGCTGCTGCCAAAAGCAGGATCTGGGGTTTGTTCTCTCGTTCTTGCCACTCCCTCATTGTCAGCGTGCCCACAGGACGCACTCTGCCATCCCTACGACCACCGCCGTCACCACCAGCACCGCCATCGCCATCAACGCGAACACCGCCATCACCACCAACACCACTGGCACCATCAACACCACTGCTCTCACCACAGCTACCATCTCCAACACCACCAACACCAATGCCACCATCACCACCGCCACCACCTCCACCACCATCATCACCACTGCCACCACCTCCACCACCATCACCACCAACACCACTGGCACCATCAACACCACCGCTCTCACCACAGCTACCATCACCAACACCACCAACACCAATGCCACCATCACCACCGCCACCACCTCCACCACCATCATCACCACTGCCACCACCTCCACCACCATCACCACCAACACCACTAGCACCATCAACACCACCGCTCTCACCACAGCTACCATCACCAACACCACCAACACCAATGCCACCATCACCACCGCCACCACCTCCACCACCATCATCACCACTGCCACCACCTCCACCACCATCACCACCAACACCACTGGCACCATCAACACCACCGCTCTCACCACAGCTACCATCACCAACACCACCAACGCCAATGCCACCATCACCACTGCCACCACCTCCACCACCTTCATCACCACCACCACCACTGTCCCCACCAACACAAACATCATCACCACCACCAAAATGGCCACCACTGCCACCAACACCACCGCCATCACCTCCATCCCTGTCATCACCACCGCCGTCATTATCACCAACAACACCACTACCACCAATACCAGCAACACCTACCCCGCCACCACCAACACCAGCAACACCACATTCAGCAACTGAGCCCACGAAAGGCATTGGCATCACACGCATATATCACTTTATTTGTTCTGTAACACATTGCCAGACCACAGGGCCCAAAGGCCCCAAAACGTCAATGGGGCCAGCAACAAACAGCACTGCCAACGTTGTAACCATGAGAGTGAATGTGTCACCTTGAATTGGGCAAGATTATCACGAGAGCTTGGGGAAGGAGACTACGCAGGCGATTCCAAGTGGAGCTGCGTGATGGAGGAAGCATAAATTGAAGTGTTGGAGACCTGCAGGGTGATGGTTGGGTGGGTGGGAGGGTGGGTGAGTGAGTGGGTGGATGAGTGGGTGGGTGGATGAAGTGAGTGTGTGACTGAGTGGGTGAGTGAGGGATATGTGGGTGCATAGGTGAGTCATTGAGTGGCTGGGCTGGTGAGTGAGTTGAGTGAGTAGGTGAGTGTGTGGGTTGTTGAGTGAGTGGGTCGCTGGGTAGGTGAGTGGTAGGTGGGTGAATAGGTGAGTCATTGAGTGGCTGGGCTGGTGAGTGAGCTGAGTGATTGAGTGGGATGAGTGAGTTGGTGAGTGGGTGGGTTGGTGAGTGAGTGGGTCGCTGGGCAGGTGAGTGAGTGAGGGGTAGGAGGGTGGATATGTGAGTTATGGAGTGGGTGGGTGGTTTGGTGAGTGAGCTGAGTGGGTGGGTGAGTTGGTGGGTGAGTCGGTGAGTAGCTGAGTGAGTGAGTTGATGGGTGGCTGAATGAGCGAGTGCGTTGGTGAGTCAGTGAGCGGGGTAAATGAGTAGGTGAGTGTGTGGGTTGGTGAGTGAGTGGGTCGCTGGGTAGGCGAGTGGGTGAGGGACCCGTGGGTGGTCTGGTGAGTGAGCTGAGTGGGTGGGTGAGTTGGTGGGTGAGTCGGTGGGTGTCTTGAGTGAGTGGTTGGGTGGCTGAATGAGCGAGTGAGTTGGTGAGTCAGTGAGTGGGGTGAGCGAGTGTGTTGTTGTGACTGCGATGTGGTGGTGGATGAACACCGTGCGGACGAGACGAAACAGTCAGTCCAGTCGACCGAGTCCTCAACAAATGGGCGAAGGAGATCGGTCATGAACGTCGTGCGGAGCCGTGTGGGGTTGATCAGCGCCGTTTCTTCTTTCTGCGTAGCTGTAAAATGTTCACCATGACAGTGCCGCTCCACTCAAAACAAAAACAAAGGGAGCTGTTTGCTAGCAGCGGAGAATATAAAAGAGAAAAAGAGCGGGTCACAAATAGTTTGCTTCTAAGAGAGGCCACTTCAAGCCGCAAATGTAGTGCATGTGTTCGCGCGCGTGTGCGTGCATGTGTGTGTGCGTGCGTCTATGTGTGTGTGTGCGCGTGCACGTGTGTATGTGTGTGCGCGCTCGCCTATGCGTGCGTGTGTGCGCGCGCATGTATGTGTGTGTGCATGCGAGTGTATGTGTGTGCGCGCGCGTCTATGTGTGTGTGTGCGTTCGTGTGCACGTGTGTAAGTGTGTGTGCGTTCGTGTGCACGTGTGTAAGTGTGTGTGTGTGCGTTCGTGTGCACGTGTGTAAGTGTGTGTGCGTTCGTGTGCACGTGTGTAAGTGTGTGTGTGTGCGTTCGTGTGCACGTGTGTAAGTGTGTGTGTGTACGTTCGTGTGCACGTGTGTAAGTGTGTGTGTGTGCGTTCGTGTGTATGTGTGTGCACGTGTGTATGTGTGTGTGCGTTCGTGTGCACGTGTGTAAGTGTGTGTGTGCGTTCGTGTGCACGTGTGTATGTGTGTGTGCACGTGTGCACGTGTGTAAGTGTGTGTGTGTGCGTTCGTGTGCACGCGTCTATGTGTGTGTGTGCGTTCGTGTGCACGTGTGTAAGTGTGTGTGCGTTCGTGTGCACGTGTGTATGTGTGTGTGTGTGCACGTGTGTATGTGTGTATGTGTGTGTGCGCGCGCGCGGGCAGTTAGAGTTGCGTTGTAATCGGTCGGTGCATAGCTCGAGTTTCTCTTCAGTGAGAAGAGGCTGTGGCTGAGGTCAGCAGCGATGTTTATAATCAAGGGGAAGCGTCCACTTGATCAAATACGCGCTGAGCAATGCTCACAGTGCGCCTGAGCCAATGGTGGGAATTTCACATTCCTACGGCGGGGGTCAGGCGACGTGATTTGGTAGAATGGCCGCGATCAACTTTCTATTAAATGACGTTTTTTTTTTCGTGACAATGGTTGCTGAGCACATGCGCTGAGGCCCAACACGCTGAGCGGCCAGCAACAAACAGCACTATTGAATATCCTGAAGGAGGGGGGGACGATGATGAACTTAGTTGAAGAGGAAATAATCTCAACTGCGATTAAGAGTTTAGTGCTCTGACCACAGCCAGAACACGGTCTGTAAAAAAATAATGAATAATGATCGAAAAGTCGACTGGCCAAAGGGTGGTAAAAACAAAGACAAAGATCCCCCGTATAGTCTTAACAGATTATTGGGGCAAGTGCTGTTAGCGAGTCGCACCAATGAAGGCCGCCACGACCACGAGGCGGTGGGTGGCCAACACCACCCCCGGCCGCCTTTGTCTCCCCAGTGGCGACGTTTACACACCGCCCCAGGTACTCATTTGAGGCTGAGTCGACCTAGGGGAGGCCCAGAACCGGTTCAAATAACCGTCACCGGTGTTGGCCGTGAGCTGGAATCGAACTGGGGTCCACCGGGTTCGTAGCGCAGCGCGCTGACCGCTGCACTACGGCTCCCCCCCCCCTCCCTCTCTCGCCCGCCCGCCCGCCCCGCTCAGGCTACGACGAGTTCAACGCGGTGGACTTCAGCGGAACGTTCTACATCAACACGGACCGCGACGACGACTACGCGGGCTTCGTGTTCGGCTACCAGTCGAGCGCGCGCTTCTACGTGGTCATGTGGAAGCAGATCACGCAGTCCTACTGGCAAGACACGCCCACGTGGGCCCAGGGCTTCGCCGGCCTGCAGATCAAGGTGGTGAACTCCACGACGGGGCCCGGCGAGCACCTCCGCAACGCCCTCTGGCACACCGGCAACACCCCCGGGCAGGTGCGTTCCCAATGGGCAGTGTCACACGTGGTGTGATGACGGTGCGGTCACAATGGGCAGTGTGACACGTGGTGTGATGATGGTGCGGTCACATGGGCAGTGTGACACGTGGTGTCATGATGGTGCGGTCACATGGGCAGTGTGACACGTGGTGTGATGACGGTGCGGTCACATGGGCAGTGTGACACGTGGTGTGATGATGGTGCGGTCACAATGGATAGTGTCACACGTGGTGTGATGATGGTGCGGTCACATTGGACAGTGTGACACGTGGTGTGATGACGGTGCGGTCACAATGGACAGTGTGACACGTGGTGTGATGACGGTGCGTTCACAATGGGCAGTGTCACACGTGGTGTGATGACGGTGCGGTCACATGGGCAGTGTGACACGTGGTGTGATGATGGTGCGGTCACATGGGCAGTGTGACACGTGGTGTGATGACGGTGCGGTCACATGGGCAGTGTGACACGTGGTGTGATGACGGTGCGGTCACAATGGGCAGTGTCACACGTGGTGTGATGACGGTGCTGTCATAATGGGTGTTGTCATACGCAGCCCAATAAGTTTAACAGTATGTATAAAATAAAATTATTTATACCTACGTGACTTTACCGAAAGAACCAAAGAGTATGGATTCCTGCAGTCACGAAAGCTTCAAATCAAGATTTTAACAGTATGGTCGGAATGGGCAGTGTCACACGAGCTATCATAGGTGGCCAGATCGTTTCTGAAAAAGAATGCAGAGTTTAATATGATATCTAAAAAATTGCAATATACGACATGTCCTAAAATCAATATGAAATGCGATACAATGTAAATTGCAATGTATCACAAAATGTGATACAAATATGCAATCCATTATAAAATAGGTATACAATCCACAATGTGATACAGTATATGATTTGAATGCAATATAGAATGCAACGCAAGAGATAGGAGAGTGATTGGAGGGGAGTAGAGGGAGTTGAGAGGTAGGAGAGTGCGTGGAGAGGAGTAGAGTGAGTTTGCAGGGGAGAGGTAGGAGAGTGCGTGGGGGGGAGTAGAATGAGTTGAGAGGGGAGAGGCAATAGAGTGAGTGGAGGGGAGTGGAGCGAGTTGAGAGGGGAGAGGCAGGAGAGTGAGTGGAGGGGAGTGGAGTGAGATGGTTGGGGTAAGGTGAGGATGACGATTTTAGAATCCGTTGTTTATTGGATTGGGATCCGGTGCAGGATATGAGGATAATGGACTGATGCGGCCATCTGGGTGTGGCGTGAAAGGTTTTGCACTGCATCATGTGGAGTTTCGTGGGGAGGGGAGTTGGGGGTGGCTGTGGTTTGGGACGAGCTCTTTCATTTTCGAGAAATTGAGGGGCGATTGATGATGGCGCTGATGTTGTTGACCCATGAAGAGGCGATTTTCCAGGATCATCGGGGGACACGGCAGGGGCTTTGAGGGCACGGGCTCCAAATGGCCTCTTTGGCAGAGCGCGGCTGCTGGGCATTTAAAGATTTAGTGAGACAAATCCTTCAGGGATGTCAGGGCCAAGCCGCGCTAAATTATTCCCAACTATGATCCGTAACTCTGTTGTGAGAAGGAGCTAGAGAGATATACCGCATGTGTCTGGGGCGCCACGGTGGTGAGATGTTAACTACCTCGCCTGGTATGCAGGAGGGCGGGAGTTTGATCGTCACCCTGACACCTGTACAATTAGAGTTTGCATGTTCTCCCCGTGGTCGCGTGGATTTTTTTCTCACGGTCCTCCGGGTTTTCCCTCCACATATCAGAATGAACATCACGCGTTTAAAATATTTGGCCGCAATGAATTTCCACGTGATGATGATGAGCCAAATTTCGATTTAAAGCTTTCGTGACTGCAGGGATTCATCTTCTTGGTTCTTTCGGTAAAGTCACGTAGAAGGGAAGTAATAAAATAATAAAAATTAAACATAACAAAATCATTCTCAATATTTATTTTATTATGTTTTATTTTTAATGAAAAAATTAAACATAATACAATAATTCTCAATAATTATTTTATTATGTTTTATTTTTATTATTTTATTACTTCCCTTCTACGTGACTTATCCGAAAGAACCAAGAAGATGATGAGCCACTTCGTCGAGCCAGCATTTGCTATAGCCAGGTCGCATCTGAAAACCTGCTACTCAGCTCACGTGAGCCTTACCTGGGCGGGCGGGGGGGGGGGGGGAATCTTTGTCTTTCTATTCTGCAAACTTGGATGTAAGTTGACGTGGCTGTTTGTGATGCGGATGTTGCTACAGGTTCGTCTGCTGTGGCACGACCCAAAAACCATCGGCTGGAAGGATTACACGGCGTACAGGTGGCAGCTGACTCACCGGCCCAAATCCGGACTCATCAGGTGAGCACGGCGAGCCGGGCAGGGAATTTCCCGTTCGTGAGCCGCGGTGACGCTGCTTTTGTGCCTGCTCTTACGTGGACGATGCAACGACGCAGCTTTGTCGGATGTCGCACGCACACACACACACGCATTTGCTGTGCGGGGAAGCGGTCGTGGCGTTGCGGATTTGCAATCGGGAGGTCGCCGGTTTTAAACAGCGGTGCGAGATTTTTTTAAATCTCCATCCCCTTCACCCCCCCCCCCCCCCTCGCCAGCCCGCCCCCTGCCTCTGTTCGCCCAGCAGCCTAAATGGTGGGGTAAAGTGTGGGTAGCACTGCCACTCCGGCCGGCGTGGAAGAGTAGACCAAAATACCCTCCGAGAGGGGCAAACCTACCGGACCACTTTCTGAGCGGAGGCTTCTTCGCGCCCGGAATTGGCGCAGGTGCAAGGAGATTTGCAATTTCTGCTCCTTCACCCGCTCCTCTCCACGGGGGCGCGACGTCTTGACGTCTTTCTGCCTCAGCTGCTACTTCACCCGAAAGCGGAGTTTGGGCGGCTGCACGGGGGGGGGGGAGGGTGGGGGGGGACAACGCAGATCTCGAGATCGTTCGGCGTGACCCTTACCGGCGCTCGCCCCGACCTCGTGCGTGTTGACTACGGCCGTGGCGCTAAGAGAGCGAGAGCGCTCACGTGCCTGCCGCGTCGGCCGGTGGCTGTCTGGCTGTCTCTCCTCGCAGGGTGGTGATGTACGAGGGCAGGCACATCATGGCCGACTCGGGCCCCCTGTACGACAAGACGTACACCGGGGGACGTCTCGGTCTGTTCGTCTTCTCCCAGGAGAGCGTCTACTTCTCGGACATGAAGTACAAGTGCAAAGGTGAGCTTCCGGTTTGGAGAGTTCGAAATACCGCTGGGCGTGCCCGGCTATTGCTGCTTTCGCGCTGGCCATCGGACAAAGGCGGCCAACACCGCTAATCGAACACGTTGAGATGCGATTCTGCGGCCGTCTGGACCGCTCTTCCTTCTGATATTAGGAAGCCCGTTGGAGCCGTTCACTTTGAAACTCATTTCTTTAGAGCTGCTTTTTGTGTTTAGTTCGTTGTCCTTCCCCCCGCACCTTATGATTAGCACGGCTTGTCTACGTACGGCGCGAAAGAAGTTCAACGCACACACGTGACGCTTCGCATTGGGCGTCAAAGATTCCACGACCTCGTTCGAAACGAGCGGGCCGTCGTGTGCGTGCCACGTGGTCCGAATTTGCCAAATAAAATAATTACACAGAAATTATCCCCCCGTCTCTCCCGCCCCCCTACTTCTGACAGACTAATGTATGTGTGTTGAACTTCTTTCACACCGTACGCAACCAACCGTGCTAATTGGAGGTGTGGGGATGGACAACAAACTAAAGACAAAAACTATTTCTATTGGATTGAGTTTTAAATCTAGGTTTGAAATTGGATAGCTCCAGTGGCTTCCTAATATCGGAAGGAAGGTGATGATAGTGATGATGGTGGTGGCGATGAAGACCACGATATCATTGGTGGTATTGAAAGCATTACTGATGATGATAGTGATGTTACATTTGCTTCTGCTGTTATAGCTGCTGCTGATGCTGTTGTTGTTGATGATGAAGAAGATGCAGCTGCTGCTGATGATGATGAAAAATAATATACTGATGATGATGCTGCTGATCAATATGATGCTGCTGCTGATGATGATAATGAAGATACTGATGATGCTAATGATGCAGTAACATTTCTACCGACGCTCACGTGTTTATTTTGTTCTCGTAATTGTTTTGCAGATTGGTAGAGACAGTTTAGAGAAATTTGGTGGGGGAACATCAACATTCCGTCTCCGGTAATGACAAACAAACGTGTTTACTCAAATCCTTTCTCACGTTAACACAATTGTCCTTCTAACATATATCTCGATGTGTACGACAGTTAAAACAAATACGATGCACAGTGTCCAATGGTAATCAAACGTTTATGAAATGTCGCATAAAAACAACAAAAGATCTATGAGATTCGTTTTATTTGTATTTTTTTTATTTTATTTTTGGTCTCTGTTTTTTTATAAAGCTGTAATAAGAGGTGTGTATTATTATTCCTATATATTTTTTAATACTTTATATTATATAAATATTAATCACCCGTTGTAAATAGCAAAGCACATTTTTTTTCTTCTTAAAAGCAGGTATATCAAGATTTTGTAAAGAGTTCACACTCTGTTTGGGTAAGGGGTTGAGGGTGCTGTGGGAGAGACATCTTTCTCGGTAACTTCGCAGAGTACAACGTCGCATATTCGACCGTCGCATATCCGCCCCAACCAATCACCCCCCCCCCCCACTCCTCCCCATCCAATGCGGGCAAAACATTTCCCTAACCAAGCCACGGAAGGAAACACGACAGCAAGAGACAGACGCAGCGTCGCGAATAACGATTGTCCCTGTTTTCATCGGTTAGCATGAAGTAACCACAATTATCATTATGATTGCTTTGTGCCGTGTGTGATGGAGTTTGGCTTCGCAACGAGGAAGCCTTTGACTTACAAAAGGGGGTGCCTGGCTTTTCGCTCTGCTGATGAGATACTGAATGTCAAAGCCGGTCTAGACGTTTTTCATTTGTTGAACCAACTGTTGCTGATGGGAGATGCGCTCCTAGAAGGCCGTGTGACCGATGGGATGTGTACATTTATTTTATTTCTTGTGAGTAGATGAATATGGCAAGAAGGCATTAATTAGTTAACATCGATGCCAAACAGAGACCTTTTTTTAAAACTCATCGATTACTTCTTCAAGAGTTATTAAGCCGTTAAATGTGAGTTGGTACTATTTAGCTCCCCTTGATTGTTTATTTCTTTTAGAAGTTTTGTCTAGATGAGGCGTCTTGTCTTGTTTTGTAAACTGCATAATAATGCACCGTTAATGTACCAGTACAGAGTAACTGTACAGTAACTCAAGAATAGTTGTCTGTCAAATAAGATGGTCCAAATATGTGTAGTTAAATCTTTTTTGCATGGTTATTAAGCTTCAAATCTAGAACATATCCCCCCCCCCCCCCCCCCCGCGTTTAAAGCAATTTGCGCTTCATCTGTGTCCAGCAACCGATCTGTGCACAGTATAATTGGCCGGAAACACCTTAATACGTAGAGGACTGCAAAACTTGGGCAACTGTCTCATCACACAGCTGCTGCCCCTCCCTCCTGTTTGGCCTGTGGTTCCTCAAGCCTCCGCCGTGGTCTCGCTGTGCAAGAGGGAGCTAATAGTGTTCTGTAGATGTTCACACATCCGACCTATCGATACGATCCACCAACACCCTCCCCCCCTCCTCTCCCTACCTCCCGAGTGAATCGGATATTCGACGTTGTACCGCACACATTCCTTGGTTTACCACGAAGGATTACATTTGCCAGTCTGCGTGCGGTCTCTCTCTATCTCTCTCTGTAGATGTATGCTTTGGACTAGATGGGTCAGTGTCAGGTCAAAAAAATAAATGTCTTTGCAACATTCACGCGCAGTTCATCGTCTGCTCGGGTGTTGACTAGGAAACCTCAGAATGTCAGTTCGGAAAAGTTTAAGATAACATGCACGTGTGCACGTATACGAACATACAAACACACTGTAAATATAACTTATGTGAAGGTGGAAGGGCCTGCCCTGCAATCTCTTGCTGGGCTGCCACTCAAGGGAGCTAGAACGAGCCGCCTCTTCTACGGATGTACCTTGGCCCGCTCTCCCCACCGTGGCCAGAATAATGTACGCGACAAATGTCAACGTGTATCCTGGCGTGACACCACCTGGGGCAAGAGAAATTCGCCCGCGTGAAATATGAGAAAGCCGTGGTGAATTCCATGATGAGTTGGTCTGGGAAAGAGAGAGAGAGAGCGAGCGGTCGATTGGACGTGCGGGCGGGTGGGCGGGCGAGGCGCCGCTTGGGGAAGTAACCTTTTTTTTTTGGCCCCAGCCCATCGGCCACTCCGGTTAATACTGCAGGCGCATCGATTGCAACGCGCCGCGCCGTCTGCTTCGAAAGCGGACGCTAAAGAGCCCGCGACGTTCTATCCGTAAAACGACAACAGCAGCAACGGCAACTAAAACGAGCGCAGGCCTCCCCCTGAGGTGGGCGTCATCGGTTTCATGAAACGTGCCGAGTTTTAATAAATCGCTCGCAAATTACTTAACCGGGAAAACGCTTCACGCCGCGGCAACACGGTGAGAGCGCGACATCGTAAAGCGTCGAATGTCCCCACGTCGGCAGGAAAATGCCAATTTGCAGGCCGGTGGCGCGCGCAGCCTCGTGTTGCGTGGGGACGGCTGCCACTGGGGGTGCCCTTGGCTGGGCACCGGGCGATTTCAGACGAGATTGCATTTAAGCAAGCGCTCCTGCACGCACGCACGCACGCCTGCACGCACGCACGCACGTCCGATATCGTGAACGCAGGGCAGCGCGATCGTGCCGTTCCCGCTCAAAGCCCAGCAGCTAACTTGAAAGGGGGGGGGGAGGAGGGGGCAGTAAGGTCCGGGGGGCTGTTTGCACGCGACGGTTTTCCTCACATGGCTCCTGTGTGTGCAATTCAGCAGCGATGAATGTATGCGAGCACTTAGTGTACGGGGGAGGGGAAAGCAAGCAACCGGCTTTACGCTTATGTGTTCGCGGTATGGCGGCGACGCCGTCGTCGTTATTTTAAGACGGCATGGTTGAAGTGGAATTTTCCATTAAAACTGACTGATCGTGACGTTTTCGTGATTGATTTTTTTGTTATTCTTGATATTGTTATAATAAGAAATGTATAAGTGGGGGGGGGGGGGGGGGGGGGGTGCTCGCGCAAGCCACATCGCTCTGAGCAACCGCCTGTCCGCATATAAGTTGCATGCGACTCGGACGCACGTGGTCGAGCGATTCGGTCACACCCAACCAAGCAATTCAGTTGCACGCAACCAAGTGGCGCAATCGATCGCTTTGGTGTGGGCCCACCGTAAGATCACGGACAGCAATATCTCTCCAGTGGACACCCGCGTTTCGCCAATATTTGCTCTATCACTTCTCTGCACAGCGGATATGCTCGTACGCATGTTGAAATTCTATCGCACCGTTCGTAGTCAACTGCGCCAATCACACGGGCACGTCCAATATGCAGAGAAATTAAAGTGAGTGGTTGTGGGGTCACGTGCCAGTATTTAAGCATTCACAGACGCAAATACACAACGCGTGGAGGGATTGGCAATGTGCTGAGCCATCTGTGTGATGTTTAAAGACCCTGAACTCGTTGGCTTTTCTGCGGTCTCCGTGCTCGAATGAGTATGTGGAGCGGCGTTCCTGTTTGTTGCGCGTGCTCAGCTGGTGGTGGGAATTCTACATTCCAAATGGCAGAGCCGCGTCTATCCGTAGCACCCCCACTGTTGGACTTCCCACGAAGTGGTGACCTTTTTTAAACATCTGCCCCCTAAAGGGAAGGACGATGGGATGAAGTTGAGCCACGACCGTGATTTGAACTTGTGTTCTGTTACAGATATTCGAGCTCACTCTCCCAAGCCAGTCTCAACATTCGTGTTTAGTCTGATGGAGAGTTTAGCTCTCCGTTGTGATTTCGGGTGGCACAGTGTACCCTTTGGCACGATGTCCGACGTTTCGCACCATGTGCTGGGAGCTTTCGGGGATTTGGCGTCACGGTGACGAGATGTTAATAACTCGTCTGGTATACAGGAGGTCGTGGGTTCGATCCAGACCCTGACGCCTGTATATTTGGAGTTTGCATGTCTCTCTCCCCGTGGTCATATGGATTTTTCTCCCGGTCTTCCTGTCTTCCCCTCCACATTTAGAATCAACCCCATGTGCTTCAAGTATTTGACTGCTATACATTTCCACGCGACAAGCCACTTCGTTGAGCTAACATTTGTGGCCAGGTCGCTTCTGAAAAAGAGCTACATAGCTGAAGTGGGCCTTACCTGGTAAAGTAAAAAAAAAGTTGTTCGGTAACAAAAATTCAGCGTCTGAAAATGCCGGTCTCTGAAGAGGTTTCTGAAGAGGCTCCCAGCTTGTGGTGCGAAACGTCGGAAACCATCGCGCCGTGCAACCCCCCAAAAAACACACACCGGAAGTAGAGCAGTACCGTACAGCGCGGCGACGGAATCCTACGCGGCGTACACGGAAAGCTTACCTGGAACAAAAACAAAATATCACTTGAAAGAAAAAAAAATTCACGTAAAAAAAAAACCATTCACCACCCTGTGCGTGAAGGGGTAAGGCGGGGGGAGCCCCTGGCCAGACACGGATTGAGGAACGATGAGACACTTTGGCACAGCTTCAGGAGCTGTCTGCCGAGCAGTGGGAACCATCGATCAAGCCTCTTCGGTTGCATAAGATGGCTCAGGGCACACAGCCGGCATTAACGTGACTCGGCAGCCATGGGGCCCATTCATTCCACGAGCTGGCGTGTCAGAAGTGGCGTCATCGCAGCCTGCCTCGGTACACGCCGAGCGGATAGCTCGCGACTTTGATCCTGAGATTTTTGTTTTGTTATTGATGCGGGGGGGTTGGTGGACCGCGACGAGATCGCGTGCGTGAGAACGCAGAGCTCAGACCCAACGCGGTTTTTTTTTCGGTTCAGTTCTTTGTACTTACGCCGCCGCCACACCTTTGGCTACGTACGGTGCGCAAGAAGTTTAACGGACATACATACGTACACGTAAAACACTTTCTAAGGAGGAGAATGCGTGCGGGCTGAAATACAAATCGCAACGCACAGAAGTGTGCTGTCGCCGCTCCCATACTGCAGCAAGGCACGACTTCCATCATGCTTTGCGTGCTTGTCACGTGACCAACACATTGCAACGTGCGGTACAATGAGTTGGCTGTCTAGACAAGGCTGAAAGCAGCGGCAGCAGCATGCCCCTCTGCGCGTTTTTATTTCAATGAACGCGACGCTGTAGCGATGCACCTGTAAGGAGGCAGTTACGGCAAGCAAGCTGTTCACCCATCTGTGCCCGCTGTGATTTGTTATCTGTATCGCATGCGTGGCCGGAGGGGTGGCTTTCTATGGAATTGGTCAAAGTTTTCGAGCAAAACTCTCGTGTGGAAAGAGATCTTGAGACTCAGCGGGGCACTTCCACACGTAAACAAATGACCATTAAGTAACAACATTATAATTTATAATTTTAAACATGAACAAAAACGCAAAAGTTATTTTAATTTTTATATGCTCTACAAATATATATATTACCGTATTGCATTATTTTACTTAGCTTAAAGATTATCCGTGCTCTTTATATCGTATTTTGTCGAGTAATACAGATCGGCCATGTATAAACGAATAATACGGCTAACGTTATTTGCATGATGGGCTCTAGTTTTGGTGAAATGCACAACACAGCGATACCTCATAGCTGGGACGCGTGTTCGGGGAGTCCCGGTCTTGCAGGGTTACTGTAGTAGTTCGATGAAAAGGCAACTTCTGGGGTGAGAGATGACGACGACGGTTGATTGTGACCACCCGCAGGAGAAACCCATGCGTGAGGGTGACAGGATCGAGCGACTTTGCGTTTCTTGCCACTCGCATTATAATTCCACGCACGCCCATTCAACAATAATCGAGCTCACGAAATTCGTGGCCTGACGTTGGCACCGTGAACGGCTCGGCACGAAGTCCGACGTTTCCCCCCCCCCCCACCCACCCCCAACATTGCCGGGGAGCTTCTTCAGGAACTGGCGAGAAACGTCGGGCAACACGAAATCGCACTCGAGAGCGCAAGCCGCAGAAACAATTATAAGCTGCACGTCTCCCTACTACTCAAACGGGCAATGGCCCAGTAAACATATGAATCAGACCTCAACGTCGGCCCAACGTTGGTGCCAACATGGACCAAGGGATCCATCGCTGGGCCAACGTTGGCATGTTTACTGGGGTGCCCGCGCTCGTCCCTATTCGCTGGTCTGAACCTGTCGCATAAAGTCCACAATCTCATGGCAGGGGCCTTGCGTACCTTAGGACAACCAACTGATGTACCGACTTCTCACAAAGTGGTTGGGGATTGATCATTGGTTTCTAACCCTTTTATCTGGCAACCAAACTGACACCTTTATTACAAGGAGTCATGTTTGCATTGACCACAATACCTGCGGTCGGAATGCAAACAAAAAACAACTCTGATAATGTATGCAACGTCCTTGAAATTGATTGGTCCACACCCGAGACAGCTTATCTTAGAGCCTAGTCTCACATCGTGTTGGACCAGATGACGCCAAAAGGCGCACAACTCAAAGACAATGCAGCATCAGAGTATGAGAGCTCGGGGTAAGCATTTACACCATTGGAACCTCCTTTGCCAGAAGCAAAATATGATAATTGGTCTTTTGCCCTTTTATCTGGCAACAAAACTGACACATTTTTTACAAGGAGTCATGTTTGCATTGACCACAATACATGCGGTCGGAATGCAAACAAAAAACAAAAAGGTGTCAGTTTTGTTGCCAGATAAAAGGGTAAAAAACAATTATCATATTTTGCTACTGGCAAAGGAGGTGCCAATGGTGTAAATGGTTGGTGATTGTTTGAACCCTGTATGGATGATGACCTGAGTTGACCTCTGATTAGAGAGGGGATCAAACTCAGCTCTTACAACAGCGAGTGTGAGTTGAGTATATTCACCCACTGCCACCTGTTTGGATTTAAGCCATGGCTACTCGCATACATTGAGATATACAACTTTGCATTATTATATAATATAATGCTACGAATAAACGGTGTTGTAACATTCATGCTTTTTGTATTTTAATACTTACTTGTAGGATTTGCCCTGATTTGTCAAAGTGCTTTCTCAATCACGTGGCGTGCAACGCAAATTACGTAACAAAGCTTAAAGAATAATTGTGCACAGAGTTAAAAGTTAATGTCCCTGTACCCAGTATAATTCTTTACAGCCGCGAGTCATGAAAGTAATGTACAGTGCCAAAATTCACTAATGAGCTTAAGAGAAATGCAAGGCAGCCAGTCGTAAAGCTGTATACCTATTACTTGTGTTGTTACTCGGACAAACAGATGTGCCGTAACAAGAATTTGCTCTTTCTTAGTATGTTGATATTCGGAACGTGGCACATCTGAACAATTAACCGCCCACACCCAGTGCACTATTCATGGACTGTGTAACTGGCATCATCTAAGGGTGTTCACATTTCTGACCCTACATCATGAGTACCAAAATATAATAATAGGGGTTTTCATAAGGAAAGCTGTCTCTGGTGTGGACCAATCACTTTCAAGAACAATGCATAAATTACCAGAGTGTGTTTTTTGTTTGCATTCTGACTGCAGGTACTGTAGTTAATGTAAACATGATTCCTTGCAAAAGGTTTCAGTTTTGTTGCCAGAAAAGGGGGAAAACCCCTATTATTATATTTCTGACCCTTCCAAACATCTGCCTATAATCTCACTCCGCACGGATTTGAGTAAGTATGCAACGTTTGTCTTGTATCTTTCGATGCGTGTGAGTTGGTTACGATCTCATGGGAATGTGTACCACCTGACCACGCGTGCTTGTGATTGGCTGCCAATTAGCTTGCGTGTGTTGAATATGAATGCGTCATTGTGAAGACATTTTTCATTAAGATGATGATGGTGAGTTTAATTCATTTAACGTCAGTAAGATATTAGAAATGTTTTGATTCGAAATAAAACAACTTTATCTATTTACTTCTGAAGGGGTAATATGTTGCTTTTCATAATAATCTGCTTGCACATGTTCTAACTTCATATCGTAACTTCTTTTCATATGCTGTGGGATAGTGAACAAAAAAAATGACGTAAAAAAACAAAAGACAAAAAAACACTTTAAACCATGCAGATTCTGCGATGTAGCCTCATATTTGTAATTGTAATAAATTATTTATTTCCGCTTCGTATTTTGTTTATTCAAGACATGCTTTAGCATCTGTTCTTTAGTTGTGATAATCACGCGAGTGTGTGTTTCAATCTGATGCAATTACAAGCAATACTTAATAAATACAACTTCTCGAAACATTGCTGTGTGATGCTTTTTTTTGGTGGGGTGGTGGTGGTTAATTTCAGTTTATTATTTCGAACGAAAAACGAACGCGTGGCAAACCCATTATTTTATTAATGAAATGGTTATATTTATTTTTCAAGCCATAAATGTATAATGCGCACAGTTGATGTGGAATCACAGGTACGGAGAAGCCACACACAAGCAGGATGGAAGTCGGCCAGAACCGGCATCAACAATTGCCAAAGTTCTGTGATCCTCTATTGGGATGTTTTTGCCAAATCTATTTCAGCCCTTTATCAGTCCGCTATGGGATGAAGGTTATGCATTTAAGGTTATTTGGTCAGCGCCTCATCTGATTTAGGACCATTCTGTGGGAAGTAAAAAAAGTGATTGCCATCGGAATGTGGAAAACTGAAATACAAAGATTCCCCATATAGCCTTTAACTGACTGTTGGGAAAAGTGCTGTTAGCGAGCATCTATGAAGGTCGAGGCGACACACGAAGGGGGGTGGGTGGCCAGTACCACGCCCAACTGCATTTGTCTCCCTAGTGGCGATGTTCACACACGGCACCAGGTACTAATTTGAGGCCGAGTCGACCTAGGGGAGGCTCAGGACCTGTTCAGATAATCGTCACTGGTGTTGGCCGTGAGTGGGAATCGAACCCGGGTAGCCAGGTTCGTAGCACAGCGCGCTAACCGCTACACTACCCCTCTCCAGGAAGAGTAACACACACAGGTAGACGCACACGTACACACACACAAACATAACAACAGCCGGATAATTATTTTTTTACCCTTTTATCTGGCAACAGAACTGACACCTTTTATACAAGGAGTCATGTTTGCATCGACCACAATACCTGCAGTCGTAATGCAAACAAAAAACATAACTCTGATAATGTATGCACTGTCCTTGAAGTTGATTGGTCCACACCCGAGACAGCTTTCCTTAGAGCCTAGTCTCACATGGTGTTGGACCAGATGACGCCAAAAGGCGCACAACTCAAAGACAATGCACCATCAGAGTATGAGAGCTCGGGGTAAGCATTTACACCATTGGTACCTCATTTGCCAGTAAAAAATATGATAATTGTTTTTTTACCCTTCTATCTGGCAACAAAACTGACACCTTTTTTACAAGGAGTCATAACAACAGCCGCCATTCGCCACGAGGTTCTGATGAACGTAGGACTTGCAGGAGGAGGCGTTTCAACTCACCATCGTGACAGCAAGAGAGTGGCAGCATATGCCGTGACGCAGGTTGCTACAACATTCAACAGCACGCTGTCGTTCAAGTCCAAGTGTATTTCGTGTGACCAGGTGAGACCTGAGTCGACGAGGATGAAGTCTCAATTTGCAAGGGTGACCTGGGGCATTAGGTCTGCCGGCAGGAGGCAATGATTGATCGGTAAAGATCCCAATTGAGTTATTTGTGGGTCATTTTCGAATGTGCCCAATTTGGACCCTGCATCGGGAAGTGCTTCTAATTTTGATTTTTTTTGCAAAAAATAAAAACACTCTGTAACTATTTTTTTTGTTCATGAGTAGTAAGTGTCATTTCCTAATTGCGTATGCCTCAAAAGTACAGAAAATGGCTATTATTCCCCAATAACTTTGCTTTCTTGTCCAGGACATTGATATTTTGAAATCTACCTATTTTCAAAGAGAAAACGGGCGAATTTGTGTATTTTCGTTCACATTAGGTCAGAAAAAACAACATATTAATACAAATTTACATATATTTTTACTAAAGTAATACAAAAAATACTACTAAATATGTACTTTTTAGGCATAAGCAATTACGAAATAACACTTATTACCCAGGAGCAAAAATTGTGTTACACAGTGTAATCGGGCCTCGATGCACAGTTTCAGTGGCATCACAAACAATGTCACTTTTGCTTTTTTCCTACCAACTAAACGAAACTAAACTTTTGATTTTATCAGGTAATGCCCATTGAGCGAAATAGCTCTTTTTCAGAAGCGACCTTGCCACAAATGAGAGCTCAACGAAGTGGCTTATTGCGTGTAAATTTAGAGTAGCCGGATACAATAACGCATATTCATTCGAAATGTGGTGGGGGGAAAAACGGAGGACCAGGAGAAAAATCCACGCGACCACGGGGATAGAGACACGCAAACTTCAAATATAGAGCAGAGGTCATGGTCGGGATCGAACCCACGACCTCCTGCATACCAGGCGAGGTAGTTAACATCTCCTAGCCACCGTGATGATGATGAGAGAGACGCAAACTCCAAATATACAGCAGCAGGCGTCATGGTCGGGATCGAACCCACGACCTCCTGTATACCAGGCGAGGTAGTTAACATCTCCTAGCCACCGTGACGCCCTACGGTGTGACGTCACTGCCGTTCGCACGAAGACACCGTAAACACGTTGAAAATTATCCAAAAGATTGCTGAAATTGTCCCGAAAAAAAAATCCAGAAACCGCGAATCTGAACCTCTGCCTTAGCTAAACACAGACAACATTCCCGTGATGGCTCCAGCACTGCTGTGGGCTTTGGTTCAAGGCCACCAATGCAAATGCTCTAACTTACCATTGTCTCTCCGATTCACGCATGCAGACCAGGCCACGCTCGCCGAATTACGTAAGCCCTGCAGCAGCGACCCATTGCGGCAGCTCATCCCTCGGGGGGGTGGCGGGGGTTTAACAAATACAGAAAAGCACAGAACCAGGGGTACGCGATGTACGAACAACTGGCGTCAATGTGTTCACAGCAGGTGTCCCCCTTTAGCTGTGATGCAGAAATACGATAGGAGAACAAGGGGCAGGAGAGAGGGGGAAAGGGGGGGGGGGCACGAGATAAAGAAGAGAAGGTAAATAAAAGGTGATGGGTGGTAAGTGCACAATTGGGCGAAAGTAACAACAATAAATGAGCAGACTATATGACGCTATTCCATATTTGTGACTCCACGTAGTAAATAAATCCAAAAGTATTTTGTTTAACATTCCAGGAGCTGCATTACCTTCTTTGAGTACAGAATGCAGCAGCATTGGTTCAACACGGGCAAACCTGGAACTGGTTTTCGACACTTAGTATGTATGTATGTTGAACTTTTTTCGCATCATACGTAGTCAACTGTGTTAATCGGAGGTGCGGGCGATAAACAACAAACTAAACACAAAACGCAGCTCTAAAGAAATACGTTTTCAATTTCGATTTGAAAGTGCATCGATCCAGCAGCGTCCTAATATCTGGAGGAAGAGCGTTCCAGACGGCCACAGAAGCGCATCTGGATGCACCACGCGATGCGATGACCGTCTTTTTTCGACGGTTAGACAAAATTCGCTGCTGTGAGGATGACCGGAGTGTCTCGCCCTGCCAAAACCAATGCTGGTGAAAGGCCAGGTATTTACTATTCCTTTTACTACTATAACTATGTATGTTGCCAGATAAGACCCACTGAGTTATGTAGCTCTTTTTCAGAAGCGACTTGGCCACAAATGATCTCTCAAAGAAGTGGGCAATGTCTAGTAGCCAACAATCTGAACGTGTGACGCTTATTTATTCAATATGTTGAGAGAAAAACCAGTGGGCCTCGAGAAAAATCCACGCGACCACGGGGAGAACACGCAAACTCCAAATATACAGGCATTGTCAGGATCTGGATCGAACCCACGATCTCCTGTATTCCAGGCGAGGTAATTGACGTCTCGCCACCGTGCATGGACAAGGGCGAGGGTATAAATGAGCCGATAAAAGAAGAGCCGAGTGCAGCCCTCTCACGTGAACGGTGAAAATCTTGGGCACACACAAAACAACGACGTTTTGGCCACAACGCAAGCAGCCGTCCTCAGGTGAAGAACGGGGCTGTCGGAAAGACAGCGTACGACAGACCTGTTCTTCACCTGAGGACGGCTGCTTGCGTTGTGGCCGAAACGTCGTGAGAATTGTATTTTATTCTGTTTTGTTTTTATTATTTTATTATTTCCCTTCTACGTGACTTTACCGAAAGAACCAAGAAGATGAATCCCTGCAGTCACGAAAGAAGCTTTACATCGACATTTAGGGCCCTTTTTCTCCACAAAATTGAGAAACAAGGAATTTGCATCGATCACTTGAGATTTTAACTTATTTCTTAATGTTTGTTCCGAGGAAGTGGAGGCAACACTTTAGAATGTTAACCTCTTTTTTTTATGTTTCGCTTGTTTGTTTTAATTTGCTCGAAGATGAATCGTCGCGGTCTATTGCGTACATTTTCAAGGTGCCAATTGGATGAGCACATTTCCGACAAGTGTTTTATTTGTTTAACAAATGAATGATTGATGAGAACAAACATCACCCGAGGAGTTAAATTTGGAAATGTTTATTTTTCACTTCATTTGTCTTCTTACAGCTCAATTCTAATGCCGCTAGAACATGTCCTACTTTGTCTTTGCAAGCCTTGACAACTACATACGTACAACATCAATGTGATCTATCAACCCTCGCCTCCAAAAAGCTGGGCCATATGTGTATGCTATACAGCAAAGTGATAACAAGAGTCGAATTGAGATATGGAGGGCTGCATGGTCGAGCATGGGATCGAGCATGGGATTGAGCATGGGATCGAGGTGTTGCAACGATTACAGATTCGACACTTTCCATTGCGTGGCATTGCTTCTCAGTGGCTAGACTTAGCTCGTGCATGCATACTCGATGCATATTTCACGGACTCGTTCTATCGAGCCGCAGTGCCACTGGAGGAGGCTTGCAAATCACTGGCGAGGATTATGGTGATGATGATGATGATGTAAATATGTCACTGACAGCAGTGGTTGATGAATTACCATATATATTGTTGTCTGTGTCCACGTTGGAAACCGCAGATATACACAATAGACGATACCCCCTTGCTATAACAACAAACAGTATTAATGTACATCACACTGAGCCATCGCTCACAACACATGGCTTTCATAACGATAGCAGGCATTCAATCCTCGGCCAAAACGATGTAAAAATAAACGAGTGAAGCTATACATACATTTTCTTGGTTCTTTCGGTAAAGTCACGTAGAAGGGAAGTAATAAAATAATAAAAATAAAACATAATAAAACAATTCTCACGACGTTTCGGCCACAACGCAAGCAGCCGTCCTCAGGCGAAGAATGAAGCACCACCAAGCTTGGAGCGTATATTTAAGCTGGGTTAGAGGGGGGGAGGTGGGAAGAAGAGCGCCTAAACAAAATAATTTGCATTTCAAGAGGAATTCAGCATATGGAAAATGCGTAGGAGGTGGGCGGGGGGGGGGGGGGGTTCCAAATCAATACTATGCCCGTGCATTATGCAGGATTAGCAGCATAACAAACTAAAGTATTAGTTTGTTATGCAGTTTATACTTTAGTTTTTTTTACGTGGTTGTTTAGTAACTGCAGCTACATACTATTAACATTCCTTTCCTTTGTTAATGCTACCCCCTCCCCCCCCCCCCCCCTTTGATGCTGCTAATCCTGCATAATGCACGGGCATAGTATTGATTTGGAACCCCCCCCGCCCACCTCCTACGCATTTTCCATATGCTGAATTCCTCTTGATATGCAAATTATTTTGTTTAGGCGCTCTTCTTCCCACCTCCCCCCCTCTAACCCAGCTTAAATATACGCTCCAAGCTTGGTGGTGCTTCATTCTTCGCCTGAGGACGGCTGCTTGCGTTGTGGCCGAAACGTCGTGAGAATTGTTTTATTATGTTTTATTTTTATTATTTTATTACTTCCCTTCTACGTGACTTTACCGAAAGAACCAAGAAGATGAATCCCTGCAGTCACGAAAGCTTTAAATCGAAATTTATACATACATTGATACACGCGGTAGTATAAACATTTTTTTTTATTTCACCAGGACAGGCCCACTGAGCCATGTAGCTTTTTTCAGAAGCGACCTGCCGACAATTGGTAGCTCAACAAAGTGGCTTATCAAGTGGAAATGCATAGCAGCCAAATACTATAAACGCCTTTTTCTAAATGTGGAAGGAAAACCCGTAGGACCTCGAGCAAAATCCACGCGACCGACGGGGAGGGAGACACCAGGCCCCAGGGTCGGATTCGAACCCACGACTTCCTGTATACCAGGCGAGGTAGAAGCGACGATGGTTTTTTTGATGATGTTGAGAGTGATGATGTTGTGAGTGTTGATGCAGTGTGTGATGATGAGGTGTGAATGATGATGTTGTGAGTGATGATGCAGTGTGTGATGATGAGGTGTGAGTGATGATGTGAGTGTTGATGCAGTGTGTGATGATGCAGTGTGTGAGTGTTGATGCAGTGTGTGATGATGCAGTGTGTGATGATGAGGTGTGAGTGATGATGTTGTGAGTGTTGATGCAGTGTGTGATGATGCAGTGTGTGAGTGTTGATGCAGTGTGTGATGATGCAGTGTGTGATGATGAGGTGTGAGTGATGATGTTGTGAGTGATGATGCAGTGTGTGATGATGAGGTGTGAGTGTTGATGCAGTGTGTGATGATGCAGTGTGTGATGATGCAGTGTGTGAGTGTTGATGCAGTGTGTGATGATGCAGTGTGTGATGATGAGGTGTGAGTGTTGATGCAGTGTGTGATGATGCAGTGTGTGAGTGATGATGTTGTGAGTGTTGATGCAGTGTGTGAGTGTTGATGCAGTGTGTGATGATGCAGTGTGTGATGATGTGTGTCGACGATCCAGTAAAGGCAATCGATGTGGATTGGACTCATTCTCGGGGTTGAAGCAAGTTCCGGTGGAAGCGAGGATGGTTGAGAAAAACGCCAAGAGGCACAAGAGGAGATAGGCTGCTTGGCACCTTGTAAGGAAGGATGTTGGTGGTTGTAGTGAGATGCAGAAGAAAATTTGCGATCAGACAGAATGGAGGGAGTTTGAGCCAAAGACCCGTCACTGGGCAGAGGACTAAATGATTTACGATTTGATTTCCGATTTACACACTAGAACGTCTTGTTTGTTTTCGCATATGATCAATATATCCTCTGTAATTGCGCGCATATTTTTGTTTAATGTACATCTGGTCACAACTAACATTGAGTTTTATTGTACTTGTAAACATAAATGTATACACGTGGGCAATATGATTTTATATAGTAGGAGGTTTATAAGCGCGTATTGGCACATATATATGCATTGGTACGTATATATAAACGTCTGCGTACATTTCCGATAAATAAAACTAGGCTCCGCAGATTTCTACCGGCCTTGTGAATAACAATCCCTCGGCTATGTGAAGCGTTGACAGGCAAGTAAAAGGTAGAGGTGCAGCCCTGAAATGTCTTGCTCATGCCACTGCTGGCGCAAGGCCCTGCACTCGAGTGCAGTTTGGCCTACTCTTCCACAATGGTCAAGCGTGATAGATTGCGACAGGTTGGAGAGGCCTTCAACCATCAGTGGATAGATCACAGCTTGCCGATGATAAATATAATTTTTTATCAAGGGGTTTGAGATGTTTAATTGACAGTTGGCAAAAATGTATCAGCAACTCAAAGCGCCTTAACACCACAGCTCATCTCAACCAAGCTCTGGTGGACTGCAGACCCCCAGAGCGGACCACCCCCCTGTCCCCACAGCGGCAGCTGTCCCTGTGCGGTGCAGAGTGTACGCAGATCCGCCTGTGAATGGGCATTAGATCGCCAGTGGAGGGGGCGCTGGTTAATACACTCACTCGCAGTGGCCTGTAGCGTGGACGGTGAGCTCACGGGGTCTTTAACATCAATTTCATAGCAGTGGCAAGAGTTGGAGCAATTCCTTGGCAGCGAAAAAATAATAATACTTGGCACGCAGCTGGGAATGAGAATGGCTCGGCACAACCACTACGCTACACGGCCCCTTCTCAAGTAATGTACGAGTGTGAATAGCCCTGCACAATAACCCCCCCCCCCCCCCCCAGGCTCACTCCGACACCAATCACAACAATATACATTGACCACTTCATTGCCCGTTAGATTCCCAACTGTGTGCTGGGGATTGGTGGCCCTGCGTTGGATACATCTCAGCGTCTGGGATTTGAGTGCCGGGGACGTTGGGGGTGGGAAGTTGTTTTGGCTCAGAACGCGGGACGCGGCTTATAAACTGACCCCCCCACCACCACCAAACCAGCACCACCTCCATCGAGAGCCACCGACGTGCACGGCCCCATCGCTGCTAATGAGACACTTGGCGTCTGGAAGTCGGGAGTAGCGGTAGTGTAGCGGTTAGCACCATTCGCTATCAACCTGGCGACCCGGGTTCGATTCCCGCTCACGGCCAACACCAGTGACGATTATCTGAACCGGTCCCGGGCCTCCCCTAGGTCGACTAAGCCTCAAATAAGTACCTGGTGACTGGGGAGACAAAGGCGGCCGGGCGTGGTGTTGGCCACCCACCCTTCGTGTGACGTGCCAGCCTTCATAGGTGCTCGCTAACAGCACTTGCCTCTACAATCTATTAAAGCTATACGGGGGATCTTTATCTTTTTTTGGTGTGGGTAGAGGGGTGGTGTGGGGGAGGGGGGGCAAATGTGTGCGGAGTTCGATGGACCCACCCCTCACCCCAAAGAGAGTTTTAAAAGGCAGGGGCCAGCGTGAGATAACAGCGTCCAGGAAGTTGCTCGACTCCACGTATTTATTGTTCTGCGACAGGGGAACTAAAATGTCCCTCCGCCCCCGCGTTAATTTCACGCCGCGAGCAACCTGACCTACGGGGGGCAGCGTGGGCAGCGGGGGGTGGCGATCGGCCCCCACACTCACGGGGTCTCCCGCAGACGAACACGACCGTGTTCGCGTCTTTAACACGCCCCCGCGGAGCGGTTCCACTGGTCGTGGGGGGGGGGGGGGGGTGACCGATCTCGCGACTCGATGGCCCGGCACCTTTTTGTCGTTCCCCCGCTCCTTCGATGTGCACGGTTTGGCTAGGTACGGCGCAAAAGAAGTTCGGCACACGCCCAGGCGCTCGTCTCCGTCGGAGGCTCCAAAAGTCGGCGGTGGAAAATTCCACGCAAATTAGTTTTTTATTTTAATTTATAATGAGTCAAATCAGGCAAATGCGTTCGTATTTTTCTTTGCAGTGCGAATGACAGCTGCCGACTTTCCACGAAGCTGTTACTTATTTTATCGACTCAGGAGGGATGATGGCCTGAGTCGGCCCTTTCACCCCCCCCCCCGCCACTCGCCCCCAAACTTGGAACGCAACCTCACAATTGAGTTGAGTGTCCCCACCACAGCGCCACCGCTCTGTCGATGTGAGCGGCACGACACGAACGAGCAAGTGAACCGCCGCACCGCTCTCCCGATTGCACGGCTCCCCGTTGTGAATCCACGAACTGCATGAGGACCTCCCCACGTCGTATCAGTCGTGGGAGCGGCTTTGACCATACTTCACCATTCTGGTCAGTGAGTGGATGATGGGCGGGGATAGGGGGGTGGTTCAGGTGTCGCTCACCACTCCTGTTAGCCGTGCGTCGTACTGCAATGCGACTAACACGCAGGCCCGTTGCTTTACCCAACTCGATATTCACAGACACACACATGGGTCTACAGATGTAATGTGCATCATAATTTGAACAAAAAAATTGTCAAATCAAGTGAGAGTGCCCCAAAACACATCCCTGCTGCGGAGAGAGCTGGTAGGAACGTCGGGTTGCTCGGTCAATGGCCTGCAGGGTCAACGGCGGCATGGTGTGTTCCGCAAATATGTCCGACTGTGAGGGCGGGCACAAGCCGGCGTGAGTAGGTTAAACGTTGAGTTTTTTAAGGGCACCACGGGGTGACCAGCTCTTCCCCACCCAGCCCCACCCCATCCTCCCCCCACCCAGCCCCACCCTCCCCACCCAACCCCACCCAGCCCCTCCTCACCCTCCCCACCCAGCCCCTCCCCACCCTCCCCTCTCCACCCAGCCCCTCCCTCCCCACCCAGCCCCTCCCTGCACGACAGACACAATAATCCCCTGTGGGCTGGTGTAACCAGGAGGTTCCTACCAGTATAAACTCAACTAATCATAATTTGAAGCTTTCGTGACTGCAGGATTCTATACTTTTTGGTTCTTTCAGTAAAGTCTCACTACGTGACTTTACCGAAAGAACCAAAGAGTATAAACTAATCTATGTTAAACTAAGTTGTATTGTACCAGGTCAGGCTCCACTGAGCCGTGTAGCTCTTTGTTCAGAAGCGACCTGGACATCGCAAATGAGAGCTCGACTTCGTGGCTCGTCGTCACGTGTAAATGTGTCACGGCCAAAATACTCGAAAAGCATTGTTGAGTCAGAAAATTGTGGACGGTAGAAAAAACCCTAGAGGATTCGGATAAAAATCCACGCTGCCACGGGGAGAGAGCGAGCACACGAACTCCAAATATACATCAGGGGTCGGGATCGAACCAACGACTGCTTCCTCTATACAAGGCGCTTGCATACTCTTAGATGTTTTCGGTATAGTCACGTAGGGGGAAGTAAATAAATAATAAATTATACAAATAGTAGAAATAATAATAGAAATAAAATACGTATTATTTGATTTCTATAATAAAAAAAACAATTATTAATCTATTATAAAAACATTTATCATTTTATTTCTATTATAATTTATATTATTTGTATTGTAATTTCTATTTATTTATTTTTACCTACGCGACTTTAACGAAAAAACGTAAGAGTATGAATTCTTGCAGTCACGAAAGCTTCAAATCGAGAATTAAGGCGCTTGCAATTTGTTGCCAACTTTTCACAGAGTTGTTGTTCATTTCATTGAGCCGGGACAGTCATAATCACAACCATGATCTGAACTCCCGATGGTAGAAGTGTCTGGCACCATCGTCAAAAATCAGAAACTCGGTGGCATTGCCGAGCCGTGCGATGGGTTGTAGTTGTTGTCGTTTGCACAGCGCAAGCGTGGATTCAACTTTCGATAGCAGCGGTTGGCCAAACTTCATGGCCATATGAGCCGCAAACCAAACTCTTCATGGGCCATGCGGATCGCAACGCGCTGAGCGGGTCATGCGGAGCGGTGGCGCGCCGCTCGGTTCACGAGCCTTGTTTGGCCTGCGAGGAGTTTATTTAGATTTTTCTCTTCAGTTTAAGAGATCTGCGGAAGCGATCTCAAAGTGCCAACTGTCTGGCGGGCTCCGCTGCCAAATGGGCGAGAGTGTCCCGCGCGGTCACTGCTTCCGCGGATGTTTTTCACTTCCAAATAAAATTCTAAATGAAAAGTTAAAATGATTCGACGCTTTCGTGACTGCAGGAATTACTCTTTGGTTCTTTCGGTAAAGCCACGTAGGTAAAGCCACGTCGTGATTTATTTTATTTTATACCTACGTGACTTTACCGAAAGAACCAACGAGTTTAGTTGTCTTTGTTTGAATTTTCTATTTGCTTCTCTTGCATTTTAATTTCGCCCCCCCCCCCCCCCCCCCACTGTTTAAAATGTTGTTTATAATTTCACTGACCCAGGTCACGCTTGCAAATGAGACTATCCGGCTCCGTTACGCTTCTGTCGTCTGATTAAGCAAAAACAAAATGACAGCTCCCACTCGCTTGCTGCTCGCCATCTCAGTGTTTGGCCACTGCTGTTTTACAAAGCCACTGGGACAAATTCAACTTTAAAATCTCGATTGGAAACTCTTTCTTTGTAGATACTTGTTGTGTGTTTAGTATATTTTCATCCTCCCCCCCCCCCCGCGTCTCCGATTAGCACGGTTGGCTACGTACGGTGCAAAAGAAGTTCAACGTACACACGTACTTACACGTACTCACACAAAAGACAAATATCTCTTCTAGATTTGAAGCTTTCGTGACTGCACGGATTTATACTCTTAGGTTTTTTCCGGTAAAGTCACGTAAGTAAAAAATAAAATTAAAAGTTAATAAAAGTAATAATGGAAATAAAATTACGACAGACACTTCTAGCATCGTGAGTTCAGATCATGGTTGTGATTATGACTGTCCCGGCTAAATGAAATTAGCAACAACTCTGTGAAAATTTGGCAACAAATTGCATGCGCCTTAAATTTCGATTAATTATTATATTATATTATTTAATTTCCATGATTTTATTAACTTTTAATTTTATTTTTTACCTACGTGACTTTACCGATAAAACATAAGAGTATGACAAATATCCCGCGTATAGCTTGCACAGACTGTTGGGACAAGTGCTGCTAGCGAGCACCAATGAAGGCCAGCATGGATGGCCAACATCACGCCCGGCCGCCTTTGTCTCCCCAGTGGCGATTTTGACACACCGCACCAGGTACTCGTTTGAGGATGAGTCGACCTAGGGTAGGCCCATGGCCAGTTCAGATAATTGTCACTGGTGTTGGCCGTGAGCGGGATTCGAACTTGGGTCGCCGGGTTCATAGCGCGGCACGTTAACCGCTACACTACCGCTCCCACACGAACATAGATGGGGCCGTCCATAAAAGACGTCACGCGATTTTGGACGATTTTTGACCCCCCCCCCCCCCCCTTCGTCACACGGCGTCACAAAAAGTCAGACTCCCCCTCTAATATGACGTCACAAAGCTCTGCCCCCCCCAAACCATATTTCCATTTTGAAAAAAAAACATTCTTCAAATCGCTTTAAAGTATTGTCATTGTAGTGCGAATTTAACGTGGCGCTGCACTCTGATGTTGTAGGCGAAAACATTTATTAAAAAGTCTATTTAATTAAGTAGAACGTGTTGTCAATATTTATTTAAAGTTGCGCATTTTGATGTGAAGTCACATTTCTCAGCCCTCCCCCCTCCTCACACATCGTCACCAATGTTTGACCCCCTCCCCCCATAGGTGCGTGACGTCATTTATGGACGGCCCCGATACACACAGACATGCATCACACGCAGCGCACAGAGACACCGGGCTTGCAACAATAACACACAAAAAAACCCACACGCCATGCGATGCACAGCGCAACGCACGATCGGTGTACCCCTCCGCACGCCTCCCCTTCGCTCGCGAAACTTGGACAGCAGGCAGCCGTGGAGGCGTCCGTAACCCGGTGGACAAGTCAAGGGGATGGTCCGAGGTGGAGACTCACGGAGCCGTGTCACCCTGTGTTGGGAGACGGGGTGGGGGGGATGCTTGCTTGGCCGATCACCAGACACAAATCTGAAAAACCTCGCTCTCTCTCGCCGGCCGAGATGGAACTTGGAACGCGTTCTGGAAAGCGCAATTGAGTCTACGATGAAGTTTTTTTGGTTTTTGTTTTAAAGCAAAAGCTTGTGAGCTCACCGGCCTGCCGAGAGCCAGCAGCCGTGGCTGATGGAATGTGGCTTGCGCCAGAGTATGGGTTCGCATGAAGCAGACTGAAACACGAGGAGTAGGACACGTTCATTTATACGCTCCGTCGTCAGTTCTGCGGTGTTTTTGTTTTACTTGAACGTTTAGGAGTTTAGCTGCAGCAGAGAGTGACGGGCGATTCGTTCCATCACTGCCATCCGGTCTCGTCTCCAGATTTGTGAATGGGGGGGGGGGGGTGGTGGGGGGGGAGATTGAGGCTTTGCTTGCTTCACAGTTTTTCGCAAGCACGCGAACGCCGAATGCCCGAAGCTCAGGTCGATGTTTCTAAGAAAACAACCGTTTTCCTACTTGAAAGTGGTATGCGGAAATTTAACAAAAAACATTGTCATTACAAGCGTCGTCAATGTTTGTAAGGAGGTGGATGTGCCTGTATACCAGACATATGTACTTCCGATTAGCACGGATGACTACGTACTGTGCAAAAGAAGTTCAACATACATACAAGAGTAGTAATAGGTTACTGGCAAAGCCGGTTCATGTGGATTCGATCCCGACCATGACGCCTGTATATTTGGAGTTTGCATTTCCCTCTTCCTGTGGTCGAGTGGATTTGTATCGGGGTTCCTCCGGTTTTACAGAGCATTGGGCTGCTACAAATGTCCACGTGATAAGCCACTTCGTTGAGCTGTCATTTGTGGCCACATCGCTTCTGAAGAACGAGCTCAACAGCTCGGTGAGCTTAAATTTCGATTTAAAGCTTTCGTGACTGCATGAATCCATACTCTTTGGTTCTTTCGGTAAAGTCACGTAGAGGGGAAATAATAAAATAATAAACATAAAACATAATCAAATAATTCTCACGACGTTTCGGCAACAACGCAAGCAGCCGTCCTAAGGTGAAAACCAGGTCTGTCGGAGAGGCAGACCCTGTCTCAGACGCTGTCTCCCCGACAGACCAGGTCTTCACCTGAGGACGGCTGCTTGCGTTGTGGCCGAAACGTCGTGAGAATTATTTTGTTATGTTTTATTTTTATTATTTTATTAGCTCCGTGAGCCTTGCCCTGGGCAGGGGTCGGCAAACCTGCGGGTCCGGAACCACGTGGAGTGGCTCTTTAAGGACTGCTTCGTGACGTCATTTATGACGGAACCGCCGTCTCGTATTCGCCACGTGCATTGCGACTCTTGAAATATTACCCTTTGATTATTTCGGTAAAAGTCACGGAGATAGAAATATTTCTAACTACGTGACTTTACCGAAAGAACCAAAGAGTATGGATTCATGCAGTCACGAAAGCTTCAAATCAAGTCTTGAAATATTGTTTTTGTGGGGTTTTTTTGATCGAAATCGAATTTTATTTTATTGTTATTTTAGTTGCCGACCCGTGCACGAGCAGAGGATCCTACCTGCAGCGATACCTCTTGGGTGAGCATTTGTGTTGTTTTATTAAACATCAGAGCAGGTTTCAACCTCTCTGAGTCTCATCAGCATGGCGAGGCCTCTTTTCAACCCATTGCCACTGTGTCCAGCGAGGCTATGGGCTGAAATTGGCCAGCCACCCACGACGTTTATCTGGGCGCACGGACTGAGCTGTCAGGAGCTCATCGCGTCTCGCCGAATCCTAAGAAATGTCCCAAAATATGCCAGGAATTAGGCTGAGGTCAATGCAACGGGTAAAGAGGGAATTGGGGGTGGGGGGCAGCAGAGTCGGCGTTTAATTACAGGCGGGTTAGTGGGGGAGCCGCTACTAAGCGACTGAACACATTCCTGCGGAGGGAGCTGGTAGGAACGTTGGGTTGCTCGGTCAATGGCCTGCAGGGTCAACGGCGGCGTGGTGTATTCCGCAAATATGGCCGACTGTGAGGGCGGGCACAAGCCGGCGTGAGTAGGTTAAACGTTGAGTTTTATAAGGGTACCACGGGGTGACCAGCCTCTCCCCACCCAGCCCCACCCCTCCCACCCCCCACCCAGCCCCACCCTCCCCACCCAGCCCCTCCCCACCCTCCCCACCCAGCCCCTCCCCACCCAGACCCACCTCTCCCACACCCTACCCAGCCCCACCCTCCCCACCCAGCCCCTCCCCACCCTCCCCACCCAGCCCCTCCCCACCCAGCCCCACCCCTCCCATTTTTGGATGCACGCAAGACGGACGGACACAATAATCCCCTGTCGGCTGGTGTAACCAGAAGGTTCCTACCAGTAAAATGTTCCATACAGCACGATAGGGAATCAAACTGAGATGACAATGCCTAGGACTGGTCGAGCGGCGCTTCTCATGGGGAATGCGAATGCACAGCCCAGCGATTACGTTCCCGTTCCTCTGCTGGCTCGAGGGCTTCTAACTCGAGGTAGCTTCGGAGAGCCCCTCGAGAGGGTCATTGTTTGGCCTACTCTTCCACGTCGGCCAGACATCGTGCAATAGGCACACTTCACCCTGCCACATGTGACCTGTTAATGAATGAACTGCTGTGTCCCGATTGACAGGACACTAGCCCCGTTCTTTAAGCTGCCGCGCCAGGAGATCGGTGTTGTGAACTCTGGATTACGATTCACTATACCAAGGCAACATCCCAGCTTAAGATGAGTTTTTGTTAATGATAAGGTGAAGTCAAAAAAGTTAGAGAGAGCGGCATTATTCTGACAGCGCTGTTTGTGGCTGGACGCTTGAGTCGACTTAGGGGAAGCCCCAGGATTGGTTTAAATAATCGTCACCGGTGTTGGCCGTGAGCGGGAATCGAACTCGGCAACCTGCTGGGTTCCCAGTGCAGCGCCCTAACGAGCTGGACTCACGTTGGGCCAGCAAGACAGACACACACACAGACAACGATCCCCTGTATAGCTTCAACAGACTGTAGTGCGGTTAGCGAGTAGCACCTATGAAGGCCGGAACGGTACACGAAGGGGGTGGGTGGCCAGCACCACGCCCGGCCGCCTTTGTCTCCCCAGTGACGATGTTTACACATCGCACCAGGTACTCATTTGAGGCTGAGTCGACCTAGGGGAGGCCCGGTTCAGATAATCGTCACCGGTGTTGGCCGTGAGGGTTTATAGCGCAGCGCGCTAACCGCTCCCCACACACACACACCCGCACTCACAGACACACACACACACCCGCACTCACAGACACACACACACACCCGCACTCACAGACACACACACACACCCGCACTCACAGACACACACACACACGCGCACTCACAGACACACACACACCCGCACTCACAGACACACACACGCACTCACAGACACACACGCGCACTCACAGACACACACACACCCGCACTCACAGACACACACGCGCACTCACAGACACACACGCGCACTCACAGACACACACACACTCACAGACAGACACACACGCGCACTCACAGACACACACACACGCGCACTCACAGACACACACCCGCACTCACAGACACACACGCGCACTCACAGACACACACACACGCGCACTCACAGACACACACGCGCACTCACAGACACACACGCGCACTCACAGACACACACACACGCGCACTCACAGACACACACCCGCACTCACAGACACACACACACGCGCACTCACAGACACACACCCGCACTCACAGACACACACACACGCGCACTCACAGACACACACCCGCACTCACAGACACACACACACGCGCACTCACAGACACACACACACGCGCACTCACAGACACACACACACGCGCACTCACAGACACACACCCGCACTCACAGACACACACACCCCCGCACTCACAGACACACACACGCACTCACAGACACACACACCCCCGCACTCACAGACACACACACGCACTCACAGACACACACACACGGGCACTCACAGACACACACCCGCACTCACAGACACACACACACGCGCACTCACAGACACACACCCGCACTCACAGACACACACACCCCCGCACTCACAGACACACACACGCACTCACAGACACACACACCCCCGCACTCACAGACACACACACGCACTCACAGACACACACACACGGGCACTCACAGACACACACGCGCACTCACAGACACACACGCGCACTCACAGACACACACACCCCCGCACTCACAGACACACACACGCACTCACAGACACACACACCCCCGCACTCACAGACACACACACGCACTCACAGACACACACACACGGGCACTCACAGACACACACGCGCACTCACAGACACACACGCGCACTCACAGACACACACGCATCACACAACTCCCCCCTCGTAGTGGATTGGCTGAGCCGCCCCCCCCCCCCCCCCCAACGTCGCCCCCCTGCCCGGGTGAGTGATTCAACCCGAACTTCGCGGGTCCGCGGTTCTGAGTCGCGACGAGGTCCGGAAAACGAACGGTGACCGAGGGGAGAGCGACACGACGCGGATGGCGGGCGGGGGGGGGGGGGGAATCGAAATTCCACATTTCCATGACGGCGTCAAGTACGTCCGTAGCGCCGCATCGCTTGAGAAAGACACGTGCACGCACGCGCGCACGTCGTCACCGTCAACCTTCATCAATCCACTGCTGGATGAAGGGCCCACGATTATTTGCTTGGCTCGGTGTGCCAATTTGACAAGTGTTGAGCGGGCGCTGAGTGGAAAACGTCGAGAATCTCTGGGACAGATCACTTAGACTCGACCGAAATGAACAATGAAAGGATCGTGATAATCCCGACCCAAATGAGCATCGAGGTGGTGGCCTGAGCCAGTGGTGGACAGTCTACATTCCAATCCGTAGAACAACCACTGTTGACTTCACCGCAAAGCGGTACCAATTTTATCGACCCCCGCCACCACCCCTCCCCCTCGGAAGGATGATGGGGTGAGTCATCTCCGACCCCCCCATCTCCGCCACAACAACCAGGATGTGAACTAGATTTGAAGTTTTCGTGACTGCAAGGATTCTTACTCTTTGGTTTTTTCAGTAAAGTCACGTAGGTAACAAATTTAATGAATGAAATTAAATGGAATTAAAACAACTAAAATAAAATTTAATAACGATGTTTCGGGAGAAGGACGCTCCTGGAGAAGGACGCTTGTGTTGCGCCCGAAATGTCGTGATTTTATTTTATTTTAGTTGTTTTCATTCCATTTTATTTCATTCCTTTAATGTTTTACCTACGTGACTTTACCGAATAAACCAAAGAGGAGGATGTGAACTCGTAACCTTCCACTCGCTCTACCGCTGAGAGAGCCATCCGGCCGGGCCAAACTAAACAGGCGACTGACGACTCAATGATGATGCTGCTGCTGCTCATCCTTGCCTAGCCCCACTGATTTGCTCTTTCATTCGCCGTGCGAGAGACAAATACGAGTTGGCTGTACAAGCTCAGCAGTTCCACGGCTGGATTCTATTTTGTTTCCGCCTGAGCACGACCGCGTGCGTTGCGATCGAAACGTCGTGATAAATTATGTTTTGTTTCATTTAATTTCCCCTACCCACGTGACTTTACCGAAAGAACCAAAGAGTATGGATTCGTGCTGTCACGAAAGCTTCAAATCAAGATTGTCCAAGTGTGTTGATGAACGGTGTGGAGGGGGGGGGGTGCATTATTTGTTCATCTTCTTCCAAAACAGCAATAGGTTGTCGATTTAACGCTTTCGTGATCTTCTTGGTTCTTTCGGTAAAGTCACGTAGAAGGGAAATAATAAAATAATAAAAATAAAACATAATAAAATAATTCTCACGACGTTTCGGCCACAACGCAAGCAGCCGTCCTCAGGTGAAGACTTGAGCGAGACCAGGTCTGTCGGGGAGACGCTGGTCTTCACCTGAGGACGGCTGCTTGCGTTGTGGCCGAAACGTCGTGAGAATTATTTGAATTGTTTTATTTTTATTATTTTATTATTTCCCTTCTACGTGACTTTACCGAAAGAACCAAGAAGAGCAATAGCCTCGTCGTTACCGCTGCCCAGTAAACAGCTCTAGAGAGGGGGGGCGAGAGCGAGGGGGGGGGGCATGTGCCTAAGCTGTGGGGGGGGGGGAGGGGGGGGGCTCAGCTCTAGCACCGCTCCACATTCCTTCCAGTGGAAATAATATCGCTGGCACCGGACTCAGCAGCTGAGCGCAATGCTGCGCGCACTCCAAGATGTGTGACTTCAAAGTGCTGCTGCTGCGGCGTGGATGGGAAACAGATGGGCGGCTGACACGCACATGCCTGTAAGTGTGTGTGTGTGCTTGTGTGGGGGGGGGGGGGGTTCGTGTGTGTGTGGGGGGGTGTGTGTGCCGGCCTTCATAGGTGCTCGCTAACAGAACTTGCCCCAACAGTATGTTCAGGTTATACGGGGAATCTTTGTACATGTGTGTGGGGGTACATGTGTGTGTGGGGGGGGGAGGGGTGTAGCGGTTAGCGCGCTGCGCTACGAACTCGGCGACCCGAGTTCGATTTCGCTCGTTGCCAACACCGGTGACGATTATCTGGACCGGTCCTGGGCTACCTGGTGCAGTGTGTAAAAACATCACCACTGGGGAGACAAAGGCGGCCGGGCGTGGTGTTGGCCACCCACCCCCTCGTGTGCCTTGACGGCCTTCATAGGTGCTTGCTAACAGCACTTGCCCCAACGGCCTGTTAGGGCTATACTGGGGGATCTTTGTCTTTGTATGTGTGTCTATTTATTTCAAACCGACTTGTGGGGCAAGTGCTGTTCAGCAAGCGCCTACGAATGGCCAGGCCGACACCTGACCGCGTGCGTCTCTCAGCTCTGCCGTCCCACCGAGTACTCGCTCAAGGAAAAGTGACATAAGAGAGAGAGAGAGGCGGCAGGCAGAGGTTCAGCCACGGTGGCGAGAAGTTAACTACCTCGAACAGGAGGTTGTGGGTTCGATCCCGATGCCTGACGCCTGCTGTGTATATGGAGTTTGCGTGGTCTCTCTCTCTCTCCCCGTGGTCGCGTGGATTTTTTTCAGGGGTGCTACGGTTTTTTTGTTGTATCTCCACGTTTAGAATCTACGTGCGAATTTGGCTGCCGCTACACATTTCCACGTAACGCGCCACTTCGTTGAACAATCATCTGTGGTCTGGTCGGTTCTGAAAAAAGGGGCGTTATAGCTCAGCGAGGCCTTATCTGGTAAAAAAAAAAATGTTCGCTATATCCCACTTTTGATTTGAAGCTTTCGTGACTGCAGGAATCCATACTCTTTGGTTCTTTATAAATAAAATTAAAGTATTTGGAGTTTGCATGTCTCTCTCCCCGTGGTCGCGTGGATTTTTATTTATTTATTTTATACCTACGTGACTTTACCGAAAGAACCATCGACTATATATACATATCCCACTTGTTACTGGTGTTTGCACGTGGCCTGGAGTTGAAGCAAGGCTCCACCCGATCAAAGGGGTGGTCACTGTTAGTCATCGCCTCTTCGTGCACCCGAGCCTTTATGGGGGTTGGGGCAGGGTGGGTCATTGGCCTTGCGTGTGCTATGTGCTCGCGAGTAGCACTTGCCCCACAAAAGTATGTTAAGGCTACATGGGGGATCTTTGTCTTTGTGCGCGTGATGGCACACGCCCAGCGAACCGAGTTCGATTTCCACTCACGACCAACACCAGCGACGATTGTCTGAACCGGTCCTGGTTGTTCTCGCTGGGTCAACTCAGCATTGAATCAATACCTGGTGCGGTGTTTCAACATCAGGATTTGGAAGACAAAGGCGGCCGCGCGTGGTGCTGGCCACCCACCCCCTCGTGTCCCGTTTATGGTCTTCATTGGTGCTCGCTAACAGCACTTGCCTCAAACACATCGGTTGAGGCTATCCGAGGGTTCTTTCTCTCTTTTTTGTCACCGCACATGTGTGTGTGTGTGATTGCGTGGCTATGTGTGTGTGTGTGTTTAGACGTGTGTGTGTGTGGGTCTGTGGGATTGCGTGGCGTTTATGAATGGATGAGCAGATGAACGCATTCGTACGTGCTAGTTTTGTGGCCATGCGTCTGTGCTGAAATTTGTAGCCATTCACTCTAAAAAAACTGCTGTAGGGCAACAGCTGATGCATACACAACAATTAAGTCGATAATAATGATAACAACGGTAATGCTTTATTCCGTAACACATGTCAGTGCTTACGAATTATTTTAAGTGAAAATATTTCCGAGAGCTGACTCCCACTTGTAGAAAAAAGGAATGTTTTATACCAATGCCAATACCTGCCATACGCCACTAAATGTCGTTGACGTCATCACAGCGCTTGTGCCAGGCAACGTCCACCTTGAGGCCACGTGAAGTGTGGAAGGCTCGCTGACAGGAGGTCACGGGACAGGGCCAGCTGCCATAGGTTGAGTGACAGACGACTGACAGATGTGTTCCTTACTGTGCCAACCTGCTGCGTTTTTGCCGCCCTGAGCTCCGCTCGTTGTTGTGAGTGTCGCTCTGTTGTTATTTTCTCCACTCCGTTGTTGTTGGAGAGCGACTGCCTCCAACTGCCCAGCAGCGTCCTTCACGAGCCTCCTCAACAGAGGCCGATATTGACAACTGCCGGTACTAGTCATCGGCAAGTCCACTCGGCGACATTGTCCTGTACCACATCAGCAGACCCATCTTTCCTCCAGCCCGTGCCACACCCTTTGTAGCCCCCTCTATCCGGCCAAACAGAAGCTGCTTGGGCATGCTGTTGCTGGGCATGCATGCGACACCATACAGCCAACGCAGTCCCTGGTTGCACGCACTCACAAAGATAAAGACCAGTCGAGTAGCCTTAACAGACTGTAGGGGCAAGTGCTGTTAGCGGGCACCTATAAAAGGCCGGCACGGCACATCGAGGGGATAGGTGCCAACACCACGCCCTCATTTGAGGCTGAGTCGACCTAGGGGAGGCCCAGGACCGGTTCAGATATTCGTCACTGGTGTTGGCCGTGAGCAGGAATCGAACCCGGGTCGCCAGGTTCGTAGTGTAGCGCTAACCGCCACACCACCGCTCCCCACATGCAAGCTTCAAACACCCACTAACTCCTCACACAAATTCAGTCACACCACGGGGTATTTTTCATTGCATCGTGAAATTAATGTTCCTGACATTCCTGGCTAAATTAGAAGATAAATGGCATATTCTCTCAATTTCCATTGTCAGCTTGCCATGGGCAAAAACTCAGTGTAAGGAAGGTTATTGAATTAAAAGGCGTTAGGGTTCCGTTCCTGAAATAAATAACAGACATCATAAGGTGCAACAAGCGAGCAGATTCCCACGAATTTCCTGCCAAATACTGGGAACGAGAACCGGCCTTTTAAAACAGTTCGCACATACCTGGCGTGAAAGCACAGATAAGACAACATGCTTCCATAATACATCTATCTGTCTTTCCACATTTTAAAAAAATGTAAAGCATCCTTTACACAACCCATTGGGCCTACGGCCTTGTGAGAGTGAATACATTCAGCAGCATTGATTGATTCAATGCTGCTGGACACAAAATATATATTAGACTTATTGCGTGCTCATTTGTGTTATCTATGATGTTATTGTTTTAATCTTCCTGTCCAACGACCCGAAATGTTATTTTGCGGTATGAAAAAGTGAATTCATCCAGAGCCCTTGCACACATCACCAAACAACACAGTAGCATTTGTATGATAGTGGACACTCTCCTGCCAATGAGACAGAGACATACAACAACAACAAAAATAACAACCAGTCGGAATATTCGCGTTTGTTTGAACAGCTGCTGCTGGAGCACACTCGTCTGGCGGTGGCCGAGTTGCCTCGGGGGTTCATAGCACTGAGCCACCACCACAGATGAGAGTCTGCGTTCCAATTCGCGATGTGTTATCGGAATTAAATATCCATAATACATTTATTGAGAACAAAATGTATTTTTTTATGTCTAACACGACAGTTGCTGAGCACAGGGCTCAAAGGACAAATATGCCAAGGGGACAGCAACAAACAGCACGAGCAAAGTTTCGTTGAATAACAGCGCAACGTGTTTCTGGAAACCGGTGAAGTTATCTTCTTGGTTCTTTCGGTAAAGTCACGTAGAAGGGAGGTAAATAAATAAATAAACCATAATACACTAATTCTCACGACGTTTCGGCCACAACGCAAGCAGCCGTCCTCAGGTGAAGAACAGGTCTGTCTTTCCGTCTGTCTTTACGACAGACCTGTTCTTCACCTGAAGACGGCTGCTTGCGTTGTGGCCGAAACGTCGTGAGAATTATCTTATTATGTTTTATTTTTTTATTTCCCTTCTGCGTGACTTTACCGAAAGAACCAAGAAGATGAATCCCTGCAGTCGCGAAAGCTTTAAATCAGTGAAGTTATTTTAAAAGGCAAGAAAAATGGACCGGAAACGATGGGGCCCAGCATGCCAAGGGGCCAGCAACAAACAGCACGAGAAAAGTTGCGATGGATAAGAGTGCAAGGCGATTCTTGACTCGAGCGACGTTATTATAGAAGCTCAGGCAAAGAGACGATGGGAGGGAATTCCAAAGTTGGATCAGTGCGAGCGAAGAAGCGGAAAGAGGAGCGTTGTTTCGCCTGCAGTGCGGTGCGTGGGTGAGTGAGCGAGTGAAGCGAGTGGGTGATTGAGTTGGTGGGTGGGTGAGCGAGTGAGTGAGCGTGATGTTGTGAGCTGCATTTTGGTGGTGGTGGTTGTTGTTGTTGAACGCAGTGTGCATGAGATGGCGCAGTCCGTTTGACACAAGTCAGGAGGTGCATTTGGCTGCTGTACATTTCCGCACAACGATTGGCCACTTCGTTGAGCTATCATTCGTGGCCAGATCGCTGCTGAAAAAGAGCGATCTAACTTCGTTGGCCTTGCCTGGTAAAATAAAAATACATGTTTATCGTTTCATAGTTTATAGGAATCTAGGAGTGAGAAGTTCACAGGGACAGTAACCAATCGCAATAGAAGAGTGATCATGAGCCGATTGATCGCAGTGTTTCTGCGAGTGCCACGGTGGTGAAATGGTAACTACCTCGCCAAACATACACGAGATCGTGGGTTCCAGCCCGACCATGACGCCTGCTGTAATATTTGGAGTTTGCGTGTTCTCTCTCTGCGTGTTCTCTCTCTGCGTGTTCTCTCTCTCTCTGCGTGTTCTCTCTCTCTCTGTGTGTTCTCTCTCTGCGTGTTCTCTCTCTGCGTGTTCTCTCTCTGCGTGTTCTCTCTCTCTGCGTGTTCTCTCTCTGTGTGTTCTCTCTCTGTGTGTGTGTTCTCTCTCTCTGCGTGTTCTCTCTCTCTGCGTGTTCTCTCTCTCTGCGTGTTCTCTCTCTGCGTGTTCTCTCTCTCTGCGTGTTCTCTCTCTGCGTGTTCTCTCTCTGCGTGTTCTCTCTCTGCGTGTTCTCTCTCTCTGCGTGTTCTCTCTCTGTGTGTTCTCTCTCTGTGTGTGTATTCTCTCTCTCTGCGTGTTCTCTCTCTTTTTTTTTTTTTTTTTTTTTTCTTTTTTTTTTTTTACGATCAGTAGAAACAAGAAGATGCTCGGTGTATTCGGCACTTTGTTTCGTTCATCATTTCGTAATATTTTTTTTTTTTTTTTTTTTTTTTTTTTTAATTTTTTAAAACGGGGCTTTATGTAGCCCTCGCTCGCTCGCTCGCTCGCTCTCTCGCTCACTCTCCCGCTTGCTCGCTCTCTCGCTCTCTCTCACTCGCTCTCTCTCTCGCTCATTCTCTCGCTCACTCTCTCGTTATTCACGCCGCCCCCCTCGCAGTCCTATGGCCTCCGACGGGTAGCTCATAACAGCATGCAGAGCTCCCCATCATCTGCCACGGAGCACACGGCCTCCTCCATCGCCCACTGCTCCTTGAAGGCCGGCACGGCGTGGGTCAGCCGCGCATGGCGGAACTCCAGCCACACCCTGGCTCCGACCAGAGCGCGGAAGATGCCCAGGCTGCTGGCCGGACGTTTCCCCTCCAGGGCCACCTTCCTCGCCCTGTAAATGGCGAGCTTGGCGTAGCCGACAAGCACGTTGACCAGCCCCTGAAGATGTTGGGATCCGTCGCCCTTTCGGTATCCAAAGATGAGGACCGTCGGGGAGAAGTGGAGGCTGAACTTTAGGAGGATGTTTCTCAGGACCTTGAACAGCGAGTCCAGGCTCTTGCACTCCACGTATTGGTGCGCCACCGTCTCCACTTTTCCGCAGAACCGGCACTCCGGGGACGTGTCAGTGAAGCGCGCCAGGGAGGCGTTGGTGGTGACGGTGCCGTGGGCGATGCTCCAGCTGAGGTCGCCGATGCGGTTGTACGTCGGGCTGGAGTAGAGTTGCCTCCAGCGAGGCCTCTCCGGTGAGATGCAGGGCAGGGCTTTCCTCCAGGCATGGTCCTTATGGCTCCTCAGGGTGTCCTGTTGGTGAAACCGGACCATGTAGGAGTAGAGCACCTTCCTCTTGACATTTGCGAAGGCCACCTCTGGTAGGTCCTCCAGCCGGCACAGGTTGTGATCCGCCTTCGCTTGTCGGCATTGGCGACGCAGCGGCACGACGGAGAGCTCCGGTGGAGGGGGACCGAGAGGGGCCTCGTGATCCCCAACGCCGATGGGGGGCGTTCTCCCCGCTGCCGCTGAGAAGGCCCCCTTGGCTTCGGCCAGGATCCGGGCAGCCACCCGGAGCGATTGCAGCCCTGTCTTTGCGGCCATGTCTGCTGGTCCGAGCCACCGGCCCCGTGTTCCAGGCTCCACCAGATCTCCCATCCTGGTGAGCCGCGCGTTGGTGAGGCGCCTCTCCATGCCGGGGGTGGCGGTGGTGGACGGCAGCTTTGTCTGCGGGTTCCTGAGGATCGGTTCGAAGACCAGATCCTCGGCCGATTGCGGCTGGTTCAGCCTCCTGACGGCGAGGGAGCTCCACGTCTGCAGGACGCTCCTGTAGAAAGGTGGCAGCTGTCCCAGTGGGAGGCCCTGCAGGTCCATATAGAATAGTTGTTTGGAGCACTGCAGACCCCCCAGCTGTTTGAGTAGGAAGGAGGCCGTGACGCTCCAGGCTGGTGCAGGGGTGGTGGCGTGCAGGAACTTTTGTGCGGCCTGCAGTCGGAAGGTGGCCAGCTGACTCCGCACGCACACCAGCCCGTGACCGCCCTCGTCCAGTGGCAGGGCCAGGACCCCAGCCGCGACCCGGTGTCCTCTGCCCGACCAGAAGAAGTCGAGGACTCGCTTCTGAAGCGCGTTGACGAGGCTCATGGGGGGGTGCAGGGAGAAGAGTCGGTGCCACAGCATGGACGTCACCAGCTGGTTCACCACCAACGTCTTTGTCCTGAAGGTGAGGAACTTGCACAGGCGACTCCAGGTGCCCAGCCGCTCCTTCACCTTCTCCTCCAGCTCGACCCAGTTCCTTTGCGGTGGTTCCTCCTCTGGTCCCAGGAAGACCCCCAGGTGGTGCAGCGATGTTGTGCTCCAGCTGATGGATTTTGCCTTCTCCGGACACTCGGTCATGTCCCACGCTCCAACCAGCAGGCCGCTGCACTTTTGCCAGTTCATTTTGGATGAGGAGGCCTTCGAAAAGACCTCCTGACACTCGTGCAGCAGGGCGACATCATCCAGGGAACGAAGGATGAGGAGGATGTCATCGGCGTATGCCGTCAGGACCAAACTGACATTTGGTTCCCTGAGCACCAGGCCGCTGAGTCTCCGCCTTATGAGATTCAGGAAAGGCTCTAATGCCAGTGCATAAAGTTGGCCCGACAATGGGCATCCCTGCCTCACTCCTCGGTCGAATTTGACAGGGGCAGTGAGGGTGCCGTTGATCTTGATCATGCACTCCGCCTTGGTGTAGAGTAGGCGGATCGTTCTGCATGCTCTCCCTGTGGTCGCGTGGATTTTTCTCCGGTTCCTCCTGTTTTTACCTCCACATTTAGAAGTATGATAACCCACATCGTTAAGCTATCAGTTGTGTCCAGGCCACCTTGTGAATAAAATCGATATAGCTCAGTGGGCTTTACCTGGTAAAATACAAAATAGTTGAGTTCTAGAGAAGTAGATCATGAATTCGCCTGACTGATTGGGCATCTGTGTAAAATAGCCTCGTAGCTCGTCGGATTTCTCCAGTACGTAAATATATATTCTGATTCTGACATTGACTTCCATAGAGTGCAGCGAATGTAATAACTGGGCGCCTCCGATGTGTCAGACATGACGACAAAACAAAAGTGCGTGTAACACAAGTAAGCAAAGTAATCCGACGACGTTTCATTGAAGCGACCGAACAAAAGACTGAGTTTAACACGTAGCAGGCTTTCGCGACCAATATTATTCATAATCAACGTTTTGGGTTTAGATCGCGTTATTTATAAATGTGTCGTAACCCTCCACCACCCGACACGCGTGGTCTCACGCTTCAACACACCGGTGGGCTAAAGCAGTGAACTATTTGTCTTTTGTCAACGTGACACTTTTTTGCTGATTGGCCGTGTCGGGTGTTGGAGGGTTATGACACATTTATAAATAACGCGATCTAAACCAAAAAACGTTGATTATGAAAGGACTGAGTGACGTTACGTCTGGAATCAGCGCGTATCGAAATGAGACTCGGAGCGTGGCCTCATCCACGTGCGGGAAGAGACGGAGGAACGTACACACATTTATGAAGCGCGGGGGATAAATGTGCTTGGCACAATGACGATGAGGACATACCAGGGATCTCTTGCTCACATTCTGATCTCATTAGACGAAGAGGATGCCAAGTCTGCAGAGAGATAGATTTACCGACTCTCCTCCCCCCCCCCCCCCATCATTTCTCATTTTAACGTCGTCCGTGTTTAAGAGCGCAGGCACCATATGAACAATGAATAGATATCCATTAGCCTGTATGGACATGCGTGTGTATGTGTCTGTGTGTGTATGTGTCTTTGTTTGTGTGGTTGTGTGGCGTTCAGTGCTACGCTGCGCTACGAACCCGGCGGCCCGAGTTCGATTCTTGCTCACGGCCAACACCAGTGACGATTATCTGAACCGGTCCTGCCCCCCCCCTAGGTCGACTCAGCCTTAAAATAGCACCTGGTAGTGGTGCGTACACATCGCCACGAGGGAGACAAAGGCGGCCGGGCGTGGTTGCTGGCCACCCACCCCCTCGATGTGCCGTGCCGGCCTTCATAGAGTGCTCGCTAACAGCACTTGTCATTGCCATTATTTACGTGTCTATTTGTTTGTGTGTGCGTAAATACACACACGCACATTTCTGTTAGCACGTGTACAACAAACAAAATCGGTCATCCTCACAGCAGCGGCCACTTTTGACTGGCCATCGAACAAAGACGGTCACCGCTGCATCGCGCCCTTTCAGATGCGCTTCTGCGGCCGTCTGGAACGCTCTTCCTTCCAATGAGGAAGCCGCCTGGAGCTGTGCACTTTGAAATCATGTCGGCTGAATACTCCTTCCTTTGAAACTGCTTTGTTTTGTTGTCCTTCCCGCGCAACATCCGATTAAGCACGGTTGGCTACGCACGGTGCGAAAGAAGTTCAACACACATAAAGTACAAACTCCAAAACAAAAACCACGTGCATACGCGTCGTCCATACAGAACGCACTCGTGACATTCCTGCAGCTACCATCATCCACCGTGGCGTCCTCCTCAATGGCGGAGCCAGGATTTTCAGATAGCGGGGGCAACCCCTCTAGCAATGAAAAATTATAGGAGTTGTTAGTAAGTAAGAAGTTGTTAGTCAGTAAGGAGTTGTTAGCAAGTAAGGACTTGTCCCTTGCTTTTTATTCGACGCGTGTGAGCCATCGACGCGTGTGAGCCATCGACGCGTGTGAGCCATCGATCGAGGGTCGAATTCGAACCGCGTCGTGTGATCGGCATCGCGCTCGCTGAAGGTGTTTGCCTTCAGCAGGGAAGTCGTGTGCTGTATACGCAACTACGCACAATTATGCGAGTCACTTATAACCGCTTTGCCATTACTTATTGCCAATTATGGACTATTGTCCTATCATCTCATAGAGTCCCTGGCACGTAATAATATGCTACACAGTGGCAGTGGGGGTCGCAAAATGCCGATCTATTACTAATACACCCCAATGATCAATGATCTGATCGAAATTAGGGATTTCGATTGGATCATTGGGGGGGGGGGGCACGTGCCACCCCACCCCCACTGGCTCCTCCTCCTCCTCACTCGCACGAGGACACCAGGCCAGATGCCACTGCTGGCCGCGCTGCGGTCACAATCGGTGACGGAACATCGCGATCCGCCCCGAGCGTGAGCGGCCCCCGTCCTCTCCGTGGCTTGCCGAGGACAGCCGCCGAGGGCGACTCCCGCGGACTGGGCAACAAAGAAGAACAAACACTGCGACGTGTCACCATGGCGAGCGCGCGACTCTCTCTCTCTCTCCTCTTCTTCCTCCTCCTCCTCGTCGTCTGCACTCGGTGCGGCGCGCGAGCGTGGATCTTCACGAAAGTGTCTGTCGTCTCGGCCCTAGGGCGACACGTGACTCTCACGTTGCAGGGTTCACCCCCCACCCCCCTCGCTCTGTGCGGTTACGAGTGAGCAGCAGTAGTAGTAGCAGCAGCAGTAGTAGCAGCAGTAGTAGTAGCAGCAGCAGTAGTAGCAGCAGCAGTAGTAGCAGCAGTAGTAGAAGTATGGGACGCGCACAGCGAGACGGCACTAATTACAATGTAACTGCTACTACAGAGCAGGACCACAGCTCCAGGTCCACGTGTTGTAGACTCTGTAGGATGTAGAACGTAGACGAAGGTTTCTTCAGGATGAACAACAACGCCGGTCACTCTGAGGCGTGGCCCGCCCTTGGCCACGCCCACCTTCCAGAATCCTCGAGCAGGATCTCGACCCCGACCACGTGACCACCCCCAGCTCCCACTTGGGGCCGCTGTGGAGACTTAAGCGGTCACGTGTCCTCTGGGGTCAACCAGAGTGCCACGGACCCTTAGTAACCCCATTTTCATGGCCACGCCCACCTTCCAGAATCCTCGAGCAGGATCTCGAACCCGACCACGTGACCACCCCCAGCCCCCACTTGGGGCCGCTGTGGAGACTTAAGCGGTCACATGTCCTCTGCGGTCAACCAGAGTGCCACAGACCCTTAGTAACCTCATTTGCGTGGCCGGCACTCCCACACCCCTTCCTGTAGGGGCCGGCACTGCACACCGAGCGTGGTGCCATCCAACGCTATCGATCAGCCCCTCTGGGCCGGTACTGCACCCACATCCTCGTGGTGTCCGCAATGTCATTACACCGCACGCCGTGCCTCTATGGCAGAGGTCGCAACCGGGTACCTGATACCCGCACCCTACCCGATACCCGGCTACCCGTACTCGGCCGGGTATGGGTACCCGTTTGCGACCCTGGTGCGGCCGGGAACGGGTAGACCATGAGTCACTGGTGAGTAACTGTTTGTCACTCATTTCCCAACGTCTTGTCTCTTCTCACAATTCAAGTTCCTAGAATCAACCCATCCGCGCCTGCAACATGGCTTCATCCCAGAGGTCGCAATCGGGTACCCGATACCCGTACCGTACCCGGCCGGGTACGGGTAGGGTACGGGTACGGCCGGGTACGGGTACCCGTTTGCGACCCTGGTGCGGCCGGGAACGGGTACGGGTAAGGAATCAAAACCCGTTTGCGACCTCTGCTCTACGGCCGGCATTACACAGTCGCTACATTAGTATCAAGACTTAGATGCAATCTCATGTTCCAGCGCAAAATTATATAGATACAGAATAAGGTACAGCCATTCAATGACCTGCTCACTCCACTGCTGTCGGAAGGGTCTCTATTACAGACAGAGGTCTAGACAGCCCCATCTAGAAAAGGGCATTTGGCCTACTCTTCCACACTGCCCGATCGTCCTGGAGGAGGTAGCAGTGCCCACACTTTACCCCACCGCACGCGACCGGCCGATCGACTGACTGGTGGCTGCACGGGGGACGGACCTTGATTAACTACCTTGCCACTCACCGTTGCCACTCATGGACATGCTACTTTCTCTAACCCCTCCCTCTCTCTCCACCCCCGCCCACCCTCTCTCTATTTAAGGCCTCGACACAGAGGCGTAGTTTCTCTGTGTTCCTATGTTTGTGCTCTCTCTATGTATGTCTGTGATATGTCTGCTTATATGTCTCTTTATATGTTTCTGGTTCTGTGTTTTTATCTCTCTCTCAAATTTTAGCATTCTCAGGAAGAACATAATCAACCAGATAGGGTGTTGAATGTTATGTTATCCGACTCTCTGTTGTATTACATTACATCTCTAAGTATACTAGATTTGTGTTTCTATTTAATTTATACCTGATGATGATTGCTTGTGTTGCAATCGAAACGTCGTATGCTAGTATTTAATTTAATTTATTATTTTATCTTTATACGTGACTTTACCGAAAGAACCAAAGAATACCACATTGTGGCTTCAACTGCCGCGCCAGGAGATGAACATTAAACCGGTGACCCCCGGATCGCATGTCCACCGTGCTGACTATCACGCTGCGGCAGCGACATTTATCGGAGTTAACTGAACCTTTGAACGTTTGATGCTTCACCTTGTGCATCTTTAAAAAAACACTGGACTCTTGGCCCAAGCCAATACTGAATGGGGAAATACACACACACACGCAGCGATGATGCTTCCTAACGCAGGGAACATCCGAGCCGCAGTTATGCCGCGTGATTTATACGCAGCATTTTGCGAGCTCCAAACCATTTTTACGGCGCCACATGATAACAGTTTCAAACGATTGAACCCACAATGCCATCTCATTTGTAGAAACGAAACATTTGGTAACGGAATGTAAGAAAAAATACATATAAAATGTGTTTATATGTTTACGATGCAAAGCATATTAAATATAGCTGGTCATGTCAATGTGTATGTGTCCGTGCATTTTCATCATAATCATCAGCCGTGGCCAACCCACTGCTGGATGAAGGCCTCCCCATGCTGCTACCACCACCATCACCACCAGCCACCTATCATTGACCCCCTTGGGATTCAACAATCCAAACAGCACCTAATGTCAACATGGATATAACTGCTCAACCTGGGCTATTAATACTTTGATATTTGAATTGCCTTCGTTGTTGTTCGCCTTGTTGGCATTCTCTGGTCTGACACTGGTGGGACAAGGCCATGAATAAGGCTGTCTATGGTGCAGGCCAATGAGCCTCAGAGACAATTCCGTATATAATTATCAGAGCATGTTTGTTTGCACGCTTTCCCACAGGTACGTGTGCTTACTGCAGACTTGATGCCTTGCAATCAGTATCTATTTTTGTGTTTGGACATTTTATCACCCGGTTTATTGCCAGAAAGGGTAAAGCGTATTCTTCTTAGATACGAAGCTTTCGTGACTGCAGGAATCCATACTCTTTGGTTCTTTCGGTAAAGTCACGTAGGTAGAAAATAAAATAAATCACGACGTTTCGATTGCAACACAAGCAATCATCATCAGGTGGGAAAATCACAGCAAGAAATAAATGTGCCCCAACTTCAGCAAAACAAATTTCTTGCTGTGATTTTCCCACCTGATGACGATTGCTTGTGTTGCAATCGAAACGTCGTGAAATTATTTTATTTTATACCTACGTGACTTTATAAATCACGGAAATGGGGCCCCATCTCCAGCCGCTGTGCAAGCGCAGGGGGCGTGGAGGGGTGGGAGGTTGGGGGGGGGGGCTGGGTTATGGGGTGCTGTGGAGTGGAACGCATGTATCCAGCGTGAAGAGTAGAAGGTGAATGATATATACCAAGGCCGTAGCCGTGGAGTCAACATTGGGGGGGACCAAATCGTCCAGGGTGTCTGGGGGTCCCAACCCAGAAAAAGACCTAAATTTGAATACTCATTTCCTGCCTAAAATATTAAAAAAATCACTAACACGTAGGTTGGGCTTTTATTTTTTTTACAATAATGTCTAATAGTGTATTGTATCACATTGTTCTGTTTTTACTTTTTTTTTTTTACCATTTATTGTTTAATTGTATGTAATGGCACAGATTAGGGATTAATAAAGTACAACCATAACCACAAAAATATCAACAAAAATCTATGCATTGTTATATGAAGACAAGTCCACATATTGCGGCCAAGGTTTAGCAAATTGTTGTTTTTCATTTACATAACATAGCAATTCATTTTTAATAGCAAAATATTGGTGGGGGATATTTTGAGCATATTTGAATATTGCCCCCCCCTCTGCCCCCCTCCCCCACTGCCCTCCTCCCCCTCTGCCCCCCTCCGTGTTTGGCGAAGCGCCGCGCTGCTACATTTCGTGTTTTATTATTATTATTAGCGAGAGAGCGAGCGCCTCGCGCAGCTCTCGCCGAGTGCTGAGGTGCTCAGGGAAGCCCACAGGAAGGTGGGTGGGTGAGGAATGGATGGGGGTAGGGGGGTGAGGGGTGGGGGTAGGTGGGTGGGTGGGGGGTGGGTGGGGGTAGGTGGGTGAGGGGTGGGTGGGTGAGGGGTAGGTGGGTGGGTGAGGGGTGGGTGGGTGAGGGGTGGGTGGGTGGGGGTAAGTGGGTGGGTGAGGGGTGGGTGGGTGGGTGGGTGAGGGATATGTGGGTGGGTGAGGGGTAGGTCGGTGGGTGACGGGTAGGTGGGTGAGGGGTGGGTGGGTGGGGGTAGGTGGGTGAGGGGTAAGTGGGTGGGTGAGGGGTAGGTGGGTGAGGGGTGGGTGGGTGGGGGTAGGTGGGTGAGGGGTAAGTGGGTGGGTGACGGGTAGGTGGGTGAGGGGTGGGTAGGTCGGGGTAGGTGGGTGGGGGGTAGGTGAGGGGTGGGTGGGTGGGGATAGGTGGGTGGGTGGGGGTTGGTGGGTGGATGAGGGGTGGGTGAGGGGTGGATGGGGGAGGCCGCTGGCATTGACCTATGTCGGGTGCGGAGGTGTAATGGGCAGGTTTCGTGCAACCGAAGTGAACGTTCACGCCGTGTGTGTTTTAGAGTTCCGTGTGTGTGTTTGCTGTGTATAGCTGAAGCTCAGAAAGGCTCCCCCCCCCCCAAAAAAAAAACCGGCAAGCGGTCAGCGACCAACGGCGCGATTAAAGTTGCAGTAGGAGGTGAGCCTAACACGTTGCTCGCATTGAGCGAGGTAATGATTGTTAGAGCTCGGGGGGGTGGTGGTGGTGGGTGGGGGTGTGAGAGATGATTGGAGGGAATTCCGAAGTGGAGCAGCGCGAGAGAAGGAGCGGCACGAGCGGGGTCGTGACCTGCGGTGCGGTGAGCGGGCGGGTGGGTAGGTCGGATGAGCGCGAGAGTGAGAAAGTTGGTGAGTAGGTGGCTGAGTGAGTGTTGGGAGCTCTGCGCTACGAACCCGGCGGCCCAAGTTCGATTCCCGCTCGCGGCCAACACCGGTGACGATTATCTCAACCGATGCTGGGCCCTAGTGTCTGGTGTAAACATCGCCACTAGGGAGACAAAGGCGTCCGGGCGTGGTGCTGGCCAACCACCCCTTCATGTGCCGTTCGGGCCTTCATAACTACTTGCTAACAGCACTTGCCCCAACAGTCTGTTAAGGCTATAGGGGGGGCATCTTTGTCTTTGGCTGGGTGGCTTGGTGGCTAGGTGGGTGGGTGGCTGAGTGTGTGGTTGTGACGTGCAGTGTGGTGGTCGAACACAGGCGTGGACGAGACGAAACATTCCGCCTGGTGGACCAAATTCTCGACACGAGTGGCACAATGAGCATTCAACCATGACAGTTGCGGTAGAAGAGTGATTACGGAGGCGACTGACCGCATCAGTGAGTGCTGCATCATCACTCAACCTCTTTAGGCCGGGAGCTGCAGCAAACAAACACAATGAGTTTGCGTTGTTTGACGCCGAACGGCAGATCTCCCGCGACGTTTGCCGACCATCCGGACCCCTGCGTGGAATGGAACGCTCCGACATGAAACCGTCCGAGGCGAGCACGCGTTCCATTTCCCCCTACCTCATCCCTCCACCGGCACCCACGCGCGTCTGCCCCAGGTATGAGCCGTGCCGAGACTACCGAAACCGCATCCCGTCGTTCAAAACGGCCCCACCTCGTTTTCCCTTCCTACGATCGGCTAAGCGCCGCTTGTATTTCGAATCCCCTTTTGGCGTGTTACAGCGCCGCATCCTGCCACATCGCATCGATTTCCATGACAACTTAGCCATCATCATCATCGTCGTCGTCGTCGTGAGCCATTGTCAATCCACTGCTGGATGAACATCTTCCCAAGCTGCCACCCACTTTTTGCGATTCTGCGATGCGCTAAGCCACTCCCAGCACCTACCCACCTCTCATGGCTCCACCACCTCCGTGGACGTTCTCACGGCACGCGTTCCGTTCCTTGGCTGGTCCTGCTGCCAGACACCACGAGAGGGCTCCAGCAGAGGAGGCCGTGTGCTCGGTGGCAGATGACGGGGAGCTCTGCATGCTGATATGAGCTACCCGTCGGAGGCCGTCGGACTGCGAGAAGGGCTGCGTGCAGAACGAGAGAGAGAGAGAGCGAGAGAGTGAGCGAGAGGTGGGGGTTTACATAAAGCAAAGTTATACAAAAAAAATACGAAATGATGAACGAAGCAAAGTGCCGAATACACCTAGCATCTTCTTGTTTCCACTGATCGTAATAAAAAGAGAGAATGCGCAGACCACAGTGGGTTTACTGTGCGTGCTACTACTGCCAAGGCAGAAGCAGCAGCACCAGCACCGAATACTCCACAATACTGGCTTGCGTTGGCAGGGCACACATTAAATTTTTTTTCCCTGCGTGAAATCACACTCTCGTGGCAGCGAAACGAGAGATGGAGCGGCCAGCGGCTTTGATGCCATCATGTGTTTGTTTCTCATCTTTAAATGGCAGCTGCTACCGGAAGTGCCATTCAGGAGAACATACAGCTGGTGTTGATGTTAAACTCTGCCGTATATGTTCTGTTGCGTATATGCTACCGTTGAGCCGTTGTGGTGGTAGCAACATGGGGAGGCCTTCATCCAGCAGTGGATTGCCCACGGCTGATGATTATGATGAAAATGCACGGACACATACACACATACACATTGACATGAGCAGCTATATTTAATATGCTTTGCATCGTAAACATATAAGCACACCGCAGGGTTAAGCCAGAGGTCACGAGGTCGACTCAATCGGTTAGTCTATCGGCAGGTCGCGTGTGGTCGGATAAGGTGTGGGTAACCCCACCACTTACAAAGATTCTAGATTTTAAGCTTTCGTGACTGCAAGGATTCATATTCTTAGGTTTTTTTCGGTAAAGTCACGTAGGTAAAAAAATAAAATTAATAAAAGTAAAATAAAAAAAATCACGACGTTTCGGAGGCAACACAAGCTTCCGTCTTCAGGTGGAACCGTCACAGCACGATAGCTGTATTTACCTACGTGACTTTACCGAAAAAACCTAAGCATCCTTACAAAGATGCCTGCCAATCGTGGAAGAGTAGACCAAATACCGCTCGAGCGCGGCTGTCTCCGGCTCCTACTCGTGGAGGCCCTTCCACCAGCAGTGATAGGAGACAAGTAATTGCAGGGCTGCACCCTTTCCATCACCTTGCACTGCGCGTGCATAGCAAGTAGGTTTAATTGGTTAAACAGGTAGGATTTTATCCATATATATAAAAGGGAAATTTGTGAATATGTGTGTCTGTTCGAAATATTTAGCATACTTCCCGACATGCAACAAACTTGAAACTTGGCATGTGGGTAGCTTCCAGACTGTACACAATGCGAAAAGTATAAAAAATATACTTTTGTATTTTGGGGGGGGGGGGGGGGGGGGGGGGATGGCGCAATAATGGATATATTTGCACGGCAAGTGAGTGGTGACGTCACATCTGTGATGTCACCCGCATGCGGCAGCGTCACGCAGTGTGTCTGCTGACGTCACGCACCCCCTTCCCACCCTCCGCGTAGGCCGTCTATTAATCCAAGACAAGAATCCAAGTCCCGGGCGAAGCCGGCTAGTAAAGCGAGTTATGGTTATAATTGGCCGCGTGTCAACGCAGCAGAGGGTTCAACTCATAATCGGAAGCTTGTGAATTCAAATCGCGCTCGGGGACCTAACGCAGCCAATCATCGCTCACGGGTCAATAAAAGGGGGGGGGGGGGCACGTTGTAAGGGATTAGCAGCAGTCGCCCCACGGTGAGGCTGGAATATTCCGATGGCATTTGGACATCTTACATCTAATGCTCGGGACGACAGATACACGAGTCGTGTTCTATGAATGATCAATAATAATAATAAAAAAATGTACAGCCATGCATGTGTCAATCCAATTGTGGGCAAGGCCTCCCCCCATGCCGTGTCGGCCGTGGATGTTGCTTGACAATACTTCACCATGCTGGCAGTGAGTGAACCTCAGGTCCCGCAGGGTTCAACGGGGCAGTGCTCTCACTGGTTTTTTTTCTCTCTTGTTGCTCTTCGTTGATCGAGTTTCCGCTTTCCGCTCGCACTTTAAACTGCTCTCAGCCACCTCTTCCATTCGTTATTTTGAAAACCCGGTCCACCCTCTAAATAACTTTAGGTTACGTGGGGTAGGCCATGCCCGCCCATCGGAATGGTTTTGATTGGGCCCAGAAATGCGTCACTCAGTGGACTGTGATTTGGCCTCGCCGCACTCTTCCCATAGCGTGATGTGCCAGCGACATTAAAAAAAAAATTGCTACTTTTAATAAAAAAAATTTAGGAGCAATACGGTTTGATTACCGAATGTGCGGTTTGATTCGTTGTTCAGTTGCAACTCTTAGCTCGACTGTTCATATGACAATTTTAAACTTGTTCTCAGAAAACACTTAAAAATATGTAATTCTCATTAGGTTCCATGGTGTAACGTGCAGTCTCCAACTCTTATGCCCCACTCTATCTCTCCAATCCATCTAGTCACGTGCTCTATTCAACTATTCAACTATTATTATTTTTGTATTATACCAGGTAAGCCCACTGAGCTACTTAGTTGTAATTTTTTTCAAAAGACACCTGGCCACACAAATGATGGCTCAACGAAGTGGCATATCATCACGTGACGATTTATAGCAGCAACATACTCTAGACGCGTGGTGTTGATTGTACGCGCGGAGGCGGGGAAACCGGAGGACCCGGAGAAAAATCCACGCGACCACGGGGAGAGAGAGAGAACATGCAAACTCCAAATATACAGCAGACGTCAGGGTCGGGATCAAACCCACGACCCCCTGTAACTCCAAATATAGGGAATTTAAAATTGGAGCTGAGTGATGTAAAATCAGTGCTTCGTTTTAGCCTGAACTGTTTGTAATGCTGTTCAGGGAATTATTTTTTATTCTCTCTCCTCTCGCCTTATCTTGTCCGATGCTACACCTACGGTGATGCGTAGGGGATACGGGGTACAAATGTTATAAGACTGCCATGGATAGGCGCACCTTGTAGCTCTAGTTGTAGTGCCTTACGCCAATAATACCCCTACTCCAAACCAGTCTCGCAAAGTCCGGTGAGAAAAAAAAATCGAGTGAGAATTTGAACCGCATGTTACACGATGCCGAGATTAACAATACAGATAAACAAAATAAGCATTATTTAACAAGCATTGTAACAATGCTGAGATTCTACATCTTTCGACCTCCTTTGCCAGTGCCAAAATATAATAATAGGGTTTTGCCCCTTTTTTCTGGCAACAAAACTGAAACCTTTTTACGAGGATTCATGTCTACATTAACCACAATACTTGCAGTCAAAATGCAAACAAAAACACACTATGATAATATATGCATTGTCCTTGAAACTGATTGGTCCACTCCAGGGACGGCTTTCTGTTGAGCCTCGACCCAATTGGTGCTCGACCAGAGGACGCCAAAAGGCGTGTGGACCAATCAGTTTCAAGGACAATGCATATATTATCATGGTGTGTTTTTGACTGCAAGTATTGTGGTTAATGCAGACATTAATACTTGTAAAAAGGTTTTTGTTTTGTTGCCATAAAAAAGGGGGAAAACCCTATTATTAAATGCTGAGATTGTTTAACGATCTTTGCATCCTAGTGTAACGTTCTTACCCCGTGCCCCTACTGGACATCTGTGAAAAAGAGCTTCATAGCTCATCGGATTCCTCCTTCCTTCCGATATTAGGAAGCCCCTGGAGCTACGCACTTTGAAATCAACTAGACTGAAACCTCATTGATTTAGAACTGCTTGTTGTTCTTTAGTTTGTCGTCCTTCCACAGCACCTCGAAAAGCCACGGCTGGCTACGTACGGTGCGAAAGAAGTTCAACATACAGTACGGACAACATATTCTGATTCTGTGCAAAATATTCGCGATCCAACCCCAAGCGAGCTCAATGTCTCTCCTAACCGTCACACCACCCCCCCGTCCCCCCCTCCCCGGCTAAGGCTGGAGGGGCTAGGAGATGTGGGGGCTTGTTTACCCGCGACAGAATCAGAATCGGTCTTTATACTGCAGCAGAAATCCGATGAGACGTGAAGCTGTTTTTCACAGATGTCCGGTAGAGAGGCACGGGGTAAGAGCGTTACAGCAACTGAACGATGCAAAAGGCACGATAGGAGTGCAACGTTTATGAAAGTTATGAACAAATAACTTTAAAAAATATATAAACAAATTAAACCAAACAGTTTTTTTTATTTCGATTTAAAGCTTTCGTGACTGCAGGGATTCATCTTCTTGGGTCTTTCGGTAAAGTCACGTAGAAGGGAAATAATAAAATATTACAAATAAAACATCATAAAATACAATTCTCACAACGTTTCGGCCACAACGCAAGCAGCCGTCCTCAGGTGAAAAACAGGTCTGTCGGAGAGACAGCGTCTTATTTTTATTATTGTATTATTTCCCTTCTACGTGACTTTACCGAAAGAACCAAGAAAAACTTTTTTTATGTTACCAGGTAAAGCCCACTGAGCTTTTCACTTATTTTCCAGATCCGACCTGGCCACGACAACAAAGTTGATAACGAACCAGAAAGTATGGATTCCTGCAGTCACGAAAGCTTCAAATCAAGATTGATAATGATCGTGTGGACATTTATATCCGCAAAATAATCTCAACACATGGCCGGTCTCCAGCCGACATCATCTCGCCGTGGCGAGGACCAGGTCTCCACGCGGTCAGCTGGAGCGATATGGGCGTGCAAAGTGCAAAAACATACGAATTAAACTAAACCCCCCCCCCCCCCCCGCATCCTACCAGGCAAAGCCTATTGACGTGGGGATTGGGGGGTGGATAACCCGACCCAGGTGCTGCAGAGACGTGGGCCCGGGGTCAAGGTCCCCCCCTCAACCCCGCGATTAAGTTGAACCGATAATGGCGATGGGGCTCAACGCCAGGGAATGGTCCTAGCGTTGAATGTGAACACGCACACAAAGACAAAGATCCCCCGTGTAGCCTTAACAGACTGTTGGGACAAGTGCGGTTAGCGAGCACCTCTGAAGGCCGGCACGGCACACGAGGGGATGGGTGGCCAACACCACGCCCGACCGCCTTTGCCTCCCCATTGGCGATGTTTACACGCCGCGCCAGGTACTTGTTCGAGGCTGAGTCGACCTAGGGGAGGCTCAGGACCGGTTTAAATAATCGCCACTGGTGGTGGCCGTGAGCGGGAATCGAACTCGTGTCGCCGGGAACACGCACACACACACACATCCACGCCTGGCTCACACACTCACGTGTGCTTGCGGGCCATCATCATCATTCGAGATTTGAAGCTTTCGTGACTGCAAGGATTCATACTCTTAGTTCTTTAGGTAAAGTCACGTAGGCAAAACATGAAATAAAAATTAATAAAAATAAAATAATAATCATTTTATTATTGAAAAATGAAATAAAAATTAATACAAATAAAATAATAATGTTTTAATTTTTTTATTTTATTTTTTTACTAATTTTAATTTCATTTTTTACCTACGTGACTTTACCGAACGAACTAAACGTATACATCATCATCAGAGTTGGTCTATCCACTGCTGGACAAAGACCTCAATGCGATGCTCCATCTGCCCGTCACGCATCTTCTTCTTTGTTTGTAAGCCGTGTCCCGGGGTAGCTCACGGATGCACCTCGCCGCATTTGCAGCTCGTTCAGTCCTTGGTCTTCTTAGATCTACGCAGGAGATATCCACACAACATTAATACCCAACCGATGAGCTCCCATCAGGGAGAGCCTCTCAGCCCTTCTGCCAGCAGTGGCTCGTGCAAGGCACTGCAGGGCTGCACTTTTACCCAATGCTATTATTATTATTCTGCTTCTTCTTCTAATAAAATAACATTAATGAAAATTCCGTTTTGCAAGATCCTGGAAATGTCATTCCCCCCCCCGCCCCCAATATAAACAAAATATCCCAATAGCCGCTACGTCGAGAAATTGTTCCATCGTGTGTGTCTGGAGCCAATGTTATAGTTGTCTCAGGGCTGGTGGGAGGGGGAAGTTCAAGATTTGGCGGAGTAGACGTGGCCCCTTCATGGCACGACACGTTCTTGTCGGGGTCAGTCCGTGTCACGCCGCCTGGCGCGCATCCAAGCCAAGCAAAGCCCCCAACTCATTCTCCCCCCCCCCTCCACCGGCCCCACCAACACGGTGGCTAGGAGATGTTAACTACCTCGCCTGGTATACAGGAGGTTCGTGGGTTCGATCTCGACGCTGACGCCTGCTGTGTATTTGGAGTTTGCTTGTCTCTCTCTCCCTCTCTCCCTTTGGTGGTCGCCAAAAGCCGCTTCGTAGTTTACGTGGTGG